>NC_134568.1:273366591-273691417 GCF_050947875.1 Dermacentor variabilis | reverse complement strand
CTAGACCTGCCGGTCCCGACGTGGGACTAGTCGTGTGCGCGACGAGTTCGCGTCCTCGCCGGACCTGCGATAAAGTTTCTTCACACACACACACACACACACACACACACACACACACACACATATATATATATATATATATATATATATATATAAGTATTTCCTGATAACTTTGAGAACATTTCAAGAAATCCACGCTGAAAAACACAACTAACTTATTTTCGAGGCATGGGTCGGTCTCCAGCAGCAACGTCGGTAATAAATAAATAAATAAATAAATAAATAAATAAATAAATAAATAAATAAATAACATCTGCCTCTATGGAAACCTCACAGAAGTGAATGAGCATTTCTTCTACTAGAACATCGTGAGAATAAGGCTACGAACAGTTTTCAAACTCCGTAAGAAGCGAATACTTGTACAAACCTTCTGTGAAGTTAGAAAAATGTCGACGAATGCATATATACAAAAAAGTAATATGCATAAGTCTGTTGCAGTGAACTCAAAATTTAATTTCTAACGTATTTAAAGAAACACACAAAATCAAAATAGGAAAAAGCCCCGACTAGCCCAAACCCTTTATAAGACACGAGCTCACACGCAATATCATTATGTTCTGTTTTTATGCAAAAACCGTTTATTGAGATACATATAAATTGTTCAGGCCAACTTCTGTCCGTTTCCGGAAAGCTGATTTGCACGAAAGGTGGGACAAAGCATTTCTAACTACGCCCGATGGGTCACTAACGAGGGTGGGACAGCTTATGTCCCCATGACTACAGCGGCGTAGAGCAAAAGCAAGTTATATAGTGCTTACATAGTCTCATTTCGTTGATTAAAATGGTTCAAAGAGCTTTACACACATTGAAACATCACAAATTTTACACGCAAACTTCGTGCGCACTGTGGCGCGTTTGATGGAGCAGCAGCGGCATCTCCTTTTTGTTTCCTATGACTTGGGATTCATTACGTGGACAAAATTCCACACGTACCTCTTTATCAAACAAGAGAGAGAGCGTATCGCATACGCTACTCTCTGCATTCAGTTTTTGCATGTGCATTGGTGGCTTTTCTGTGACTTTTCTCTGCCTTAGTGTTTCGTGTCTTCGTGGAAGTCTCCCAAGGAGAGAATGGCGTGGTCTGTCTTCGCCCGCAGATTGGAGACATCTTCCTTATTGTGTGGAGAGGTACAATGCCGTACACCAATGCGGCTAGCTGGATATATCGAGGTATTGCATCCGTGATGCCTTTTCTGATTGCCACGTGTGTAGGACAACTCCACATCGCATGTCTTGTAGTGGCTTGTTGCTGGCGTGTTGTCGGCATCCCTTCGTTTCCCCGCCGCGGCGGCCGCATTTCGAAGTGGTATGAAATGGCAAAAACACCCATTTGCCGTGCGCTGGATAAGTATATCTTGTGGGGTGACGTCACTGCAATGGTGGCAGGCTTTTAAATAGTGCTTGGGTTCCTCGTGCTAGCTGCTACGGTATTCCCGAGAAAGGGACATTGCATTGCGATTTGCTCTCCTCTCTTGCTCTGCTCTGCGCAGCTTGGTGGGTGGTTTTAGTATAAGTGGGTGAAGATGCGCCGGTATATCTTTTGGGTATATTGTCACCCAGGAGCTGCTCGCGCTTTTGAAGATGCGCCTGGTATATCTTCTGTATCTTTTGGGTATATTGTCGCCCAAGAGTTGCTCGCGCTTACTGTCTGCCCATTCATTTCCTATTACTGCAGCACGTGCTGGTACGCACTTAATTCGCAGTTGACTTCCGCGTGTTCGTAACCATTGCGCATTTTTTAAAAAGCTTTCTTAACATGCGGCTTGTGAATTCTTAACCGCATAGCCAAATTAGGAGGATTTCAGAGCTATGTTGTTCAACGAGTTTATGCTTTGAGCACACAGACGTTGGTGTTTTCTTTCATTTTCGTTTTTCCTAGCATAAAAATTTTATTATATATACTTAGTATGATACCTGCAGTGGCGTACGTTATTTTTTCATATTATAGTATTAAAGGAAGCTATAGTGCTCACTACTGCTTTGGTTTCCCTAAATTTTCGCAGCGAGCTTGCATTTTCTGGCCTGCATCGTTTGCTCAAGCAGCTGTACCATTGTTTGCCTATAGTTAGCCCGAACTTAGCCAGCGACCGGTGGAGCAACCATTTCACATCTTGGCAGAGGTTCGCTTCTCAAACGGCCGGAGGAACAAACGACGGTGGTTATGAATATTTTTCTGGGAAGAACAGTCAAGAAAGTATTCCGAGTGGTCTACTTGATCCAGCCGGTTCACAGCCTCCTCAGAGGCCGTATTTTGAATCATTCTCTTCTTTCGATTCTATTCATTGCTCATCGCCCGTTGTGGCAAGTTGTGGCATCGCCCGTTGTGGCATAGATCCGGGTGATAAAGACGGCGTGGCATTATGCCAGTCAATAACTAAGAACAAAAAAGGATGACAAAGAAAAAAGGATTGCTGCGGGATACGGGCCCCGGAGTGTCTCCTGGCCATTACCAAGAAATCAATTATAGATCCTGCTTCCTGCA
This sequence comes from Dermacentor variabilis, assembly GCF_050947875.1. Taxonomy (NCBI): domain Eukaryota; kingdom Metazoa; phylum Arthropoda; class Arachnida; order Ixodida; family Ixodidae; genus Dermacentor; species Dermacentor variabilis. The sequence continues at coordinate 273,688,875 of NC_134568.1, read as the reverse complement.
GTGCTTTTTACCCTTCCGAGACAGCTTGTTCCTTTTGCCGACCTTTTTGCGAAATCTGAGGGAAACCAAAATGGCGGTGGGCATAAAATATCCTGCTTTACTTTGTTCACGTAAAAACGCAGGTCACCGTCAAAAAAAGAAAACCCTTTACACCTAGTATCATTATAAGCACGAGAAAAATTTACGGAACCATTTCATACGCCAGAATATTATTTCTCTCACTTATCACTATTTCCTTGTCCACGCATGCACCGGCTATTTGAATCCTTTTTTTCGAGATGCTACAGTGATACGGATTTTGTAAACTCGTTTTTTCTTTCCTCTGTCACTCTCGTCTGACAAGAGCACGCGGCGTATCGCCATTACAGCGATGGGGGAACGCGTGCGCAACCAACAAAGAGGCTTTATTCACAGAGTGCACCGCGTTGGACGACGCTGTGTACACGTACCGAGAAAGAAAACGAAGGCAGTCTCGGCGCACGCATGTGGGCGCGCATCAGCCTGGCGGCGGCGGTCAGGGGCGTACGAGGACGCAGGGAGAGGCCTCGCTGGGAGGCGGATGGAAGGGAACTGGTACATTTGTGGCCGCGCGCCCCAGCCAGCAGTGTAAGCGATACTGGCCGTGCTTGTTTTCTGGTCAGCTGACAGCCACCGAAACGACCAAGAGGAGGAGCGCCCACTCGCGCGGCCCTAATTGAATCAGCCAGCTAAAGACAGAAGGCAACTTGAGCGCTCTCGGCTGCGCCGCCGGGCTGCAGATCATGCTTCGCTTTATAACGGGATCGCCTAATCATCCTAAGTGGGAGCCGTTCACAGATCCACAGACAGCAGTGCGCAGTAGATTGCGCGCCGAGCGCTCCAGCAGGCGAGGCGACGGGGCCGCCGCAACAGGCCGCGCCGCCGCTTGTCGACACGAAACGTACCACAGGGGCTGCAACAAAACCGGCCCCGCGCACTCACCTTTTCTGTTTTCAAAGCCAATTGAAGCCGCAATCCGGATGAAAGGCTGCCTGCCAGTTGGCGCCCCAAGCGCGAGGCGCGCTGCTCGTTAATGAAATTAACGTCTACGAATTAGAGCGTCTTCCACCGCACGTGCGCGGCTTTCCCCGTAAATTATTCATTTGTGCATTAATATTCAACGGGCAAGGAGCGAACGGCTGGTGTACGCGCTTGAAGCGCACGGGGCTGCCATTGTCACGGGTGCGTCGTTCGCGTCGGTCGGTGCTGCGGCGCCGAAAAAAAAAGACGTACGCGCTTATTTCGGGACGCTTCGCGCGCGCCGGGCGCTCGTCATAGTGTTGAGGGACAAGTGCTTTGCACGCAATCACACCGCGGCGCCGGTTTCTGAAAAGGGCGCCCATTGTGACCCCCGATGGCGGTCCGCCGATGAATTCAGCGTCCGAGCCGCAGCTGCCGCGGTATAGACGCGGACCGCTTGTGCGGTGCTCTTTCTCTCGCCAGCTCGCCGGGGCAGTGGCGCGTCCGATCAAGCGGCATGTCCGGTACCGTGGTTAAGGCAAGTGCGCACGTTGCATCGGCGCGGCGGTTATCGTTAGAATTGGACGTTTATCTGAGTAGTCCGAGGCCATATAACGCGATTAATTCGTGTAGCAACGTAAAGCCCTTTGCGACTACGTCATCTGCTTGCTTTGGTGCTAGTCGAGAAAATTTGTGCTTTGAACGAGACCTTTCGCGAACGGCCCGATAAGAAAAAATTAAAAAATAATGAAAAGTAAAATAACTTGTCTGGAGTGTTTCGGCTTCCCTATGGCACTGTATATGTGTTCCATAATGCTCATCATTAAGTTATCGGCGATTTAAATGTATTTTGTTGACTCAGAAGCATCATTAACTACCCTATAATGACAGTGACCTGGGCAGGTTTAAAGTAAGCATACATTTGGCTCAATTCTATTCCTTTATTATTATCCAGTACTCACGACCGCCCGGTAGCTATTGAGATAACGCAGGCTCAGCGCCGTTCGAACCACTGACAAAGCGCGAAAAGAAATACCCATGCAATAGAACAGGCACATTTAGAGCCCGGGTGTATATAGCGACTGTCCTATATATTCTCTGATCACCAGAAAGCCCGACACCAGGTAAATATATCAACAAGGAGAATAACCCAACGGTTCCAGACTACACATATCACTGCGTCTACAGCTGCAGAGCTTGCGGCTCTCCGCGGTGCGCTTCATGGGATAAACACAGAGAGTCCTGGAAAATTGGCAGTCTTCTGCGATTCAAGGCCGGCCTTACAATGTCTACAGTCATTTCTCCGACATGGAACTCACGATGAATTGACGTGCGAAATCATGGAACTCATACATCACTTGAACGCCACGATATCACTTTTCAATGGACACCTGGCCATTACGGTATCATAGGAAATCATGACGCAGATAAGGCAGCTGGGACGTCACACCAAGAAGACCACTGCGTCCCCATTCCGCTCTCAAAGACCGACGCTGCGAGACAACTTCGCATTCTAGCACGCACAGTCTCGTTAGCTGAGTACAACACCGCACATACAAGGTGCACCAGACTGCACAGACTCAACCCTTCGCGGCAACTCAGACCTCGGGCTGGACTGCACCGACGCGAAGCGTCTTTTCTGTTTCGGTTGTGATTGGGAGCTGCCTTCACGAAAGCTTATTCCGCATTCATCGGAATGACTGACAGATCTGCATGTGATGTCTGCGGCTGCGAGGGGAGCATTGACCCCCTATTGTGCCACTGTCCTCAGTTTGAAGTAAAAAGACAATCTATGACCAACGCATTCAGTAAACTAGACGATCGTCTTGTGAGTGAACAGAGAATACTAGAACATCGACCGCACCGATCATTGGCTCAGAAGGCACTAAAGGCACTTCTGTCCTTTCTGAGAACGACTGGCTTGTGCGAGTGCCTTTGACTCTGTTGTGCTGTTCGTAGACGTATCTCTACCCCCATTTCTGTTTGTCTCCCTTCTTTCTATCCTTCTCCCTTCCCCCAGCGCAGGGTAGCTGACCGGACTCTTGACTGGTTAACATCCGTGCCTTCCTTTTACATCTCTCTCCCTCTCTCTATTTCTCTGTCTCTCCGATATATTCTACGCTATTCGAAAAAATGTCGCGTCAGTTACTAACCGAGTAACTGCTTGTCACAATGTTAACTAAGGTTAGTTAGTGCAAGGGCAGTTAGCAACAGCACCGGTAGTTCAAATTAATACTCAAAGGAAGTAGTGTATACGACTAGCAGAGGTAGCCAGATTACGAACCATAGATTTCGCACTGGTATAGTGACATTTCTTACTCAATTAGGTTAGTGGAGCCTGTTTTGTTTACAAGCGGCATTTCCATTGCGTAAAAATAATTACATCGCTTCTATTCTAAAATTGTAGTACAAACAGGTATGCCAGAAAAAAGAAACAGTACCGCATTTCCACACAGTTTAGAGATATTTATTGCACCATGTAATAATGGGACGTAAGGATCACGACAGGAACGTTAGGTAGCATGCAATTATCTGCACTGTGCACAAAAGGAACACGCGGCAAAGAAGAACAACGCATCGTACAATACATTGATCGGGATACTAAGCTCGAAATGTTTCAACGACCTTATGAGTATATAAGGCGTCCCAGCTAACGTTAGCTGGGACGCCTCAGCTAACGTTTCCTGTGGTTCAATGAGAAAGAAAAAAGGAAGGCAAAGAAACACGTGGTGCGAGATACGATACCGAGATACGTTATTCCGTCGTCAGACCTCTGACAACCGAGCACTATAGGCATATAGTTACATATTACTATAACTAGAGGGAAATCTGGCGCTGCGATCCTTCATTTATCATACGAATGATGGAAAGTGCAGGCTACGGATTGGTACTATGTTGACTGGCGAACTAGTCTACAGGTATTTTTTGGCAGTTTTGGTTTCACTCCAAGCGCAAGGGCTATAACCCGCAGTGGGACAGTGCGACGCAAAGCTCTGTAATTTTGTTATGTTGCTCGAAATGGCGATATCGCGCTGGGCCAGCGGCTGGGCCAATGTTTGTGTCGCGGTGTGGTGTCGAAGCCCTGACGAGAAAGCTACGGCATCGTAAAAGTTGAAAGAACGTGTTTTGACGGTTTTGACCTTGGTTTGTTAAGTGTGTTAGGTTGGCGCTGTAGTGTTACGTGCTTTATGAAACCTCACAAGAGCAAAAAGAAGGCATTACTGATACAAGACATAGACAGTTGTACTTCTACTGGCTTGACAATCAAATTTGATTGAGGGCTTCATTGCGCATAGCTCGTTTATGTGCTCATTGAAATGTGCGTTTCAGGACATTTGAGAACACAAACTTATTTGTGATAGCAAAGGTTGATTCTTCCAGGCTGTAGTCTGCTGTTGCAAAATGGCTAAGTGCAAAGCCACAGCATAACAGTTGTTGGCGCACGCTTTAGAAACGGTACGTCAAGATAAAATATAATGAAGCATAGTCGTAAGAGGCCACAAGCGTCCTAGCTAGCACTGCAACAGATGTACGTAAAAGTACTTGAAGACATTCAGCAATCGTGACAGCCCACGCAGTCTTTCCAAAGAGAGAGAGTTCGCAAGTGCCTGTCGTCTGCGAGAAAAGTCTCGCCTTCGCAGCGAGCAGGTGTCGCAGCAGACGACGCTTGTAGCATTCTTCTCAAAGGCGCAAAACTTTCTCCCACTACAAAATTCTTATTTCCATAAACACTTGATGAGTATTTTTATATAAGTATATGCACGGTTGTTATTGCTGTTGTAAAAATAAATAAATCATTATTCTCTGAGGCTAAATAAGGAACAGATTTGCAGAAGGATGCATACTCTGTTGTGCCCTGGTGGTAAACCATGCTTCAATCTAAAGTCATACAAAATTTACGCAATGCGTTGTGCATTATATAAGATACTGCAGAAATAAAGTTAGATTTTACGCGATAATATTTGAGTGTAGCTTCGATTACTGGGCCGCAAGCAAACGCCACTAGTCTAAAGATCGAAGTCAATCCGAAGCTTGTACTTCCAATCATTCCCATGTAGATTGAGGCAACGCTCAAGAGAGCCCCAGTAGACACTAGCGCCACATTTCCCTCTAGGGTATTTATTTTGAAACACTAGGGCTATAGGTATTATAAATGTATCTTTCACCGTACTTTTTAAAGCTTGTTTTTTTTTTGTCGAACAGCTTGGCTAACGTTAGCTGGGGCGCACGTATGTAGCCATCACCTTTAGGAGCGCGGTTTCTACAGGTCGTTTCCTCTGTATTTGGGTTAATAAACAATGTTATGAGCCTATACATCTATAAAGCATAGTTTGCGCTTATGTGCGCCTCAACGCAGTATATAGCTATGTTAATTCAACATAATGCTAGAAACTATAGTTGATATAAACATCACATTAAGACCGCCCACTACACCGCATAATAGACCAAGAGTGAGATGGGCCATTACCTTTTGCTAACTGGCCTGTGAAACCTAGTAAATGCTCAGCAAAAGCAACAATTGCTACGTCTGAATTATCGAGGACAGTTAACAGCTAGGCAAGAGGTAGTAACGAGTGGTAAATTTAGTAACTGCACCCGTTACCATACCTCTTAACTAACCTTTTTTTCTAATAGTCTAAATATCACTTGCCTGCTGGAGCCGTAGTTAATGCTTATATTTACGGCAGTGTGCAGCAATAATTATACTATTTTGAAGAAACATGCAGAAAGTATATGAGCCCATAATGTATTTTTGTTAACAGAGCCATCATGAGGAACAACGTAGCCGCTAAAAAGTGCGCAATTCCATCACGAATTGAAGGGAAACAAGGGCGGAGCGAAAGTGAACGTTGGGATTTACATCGAAGTGCGGGAGACTAACCCGAAAGCTTTTACGGAATATAGTTGACAGCAGGAAGACGACACGCGTTCAAGTAGTATTGTACGAGATCTTAGAAGACCCAGAAAGACCAACATCATCATTAGTTAGAACACGCCCTACCACTGGTCTCCCCAATTAATTCGCCATCCAAAACCGATAGCAAACAACCCAGTGATTGCACATAGAGGCGCCCGCAGTTGATTAAATATATTGTAGCACTCAAAAGCTCCAAGATGCCTACCTGAGCACCCTGTTGTCGTCGAGGTCGCGCCGGCGCGAGTCTCGAAGGCAGCAGGTTGCGGCGCTTTGCACACGCAAGTGGTGTCACGTGATAGACGCGGCACCATGTTAGGTGTAGCGGTAGTTTGTGAGGACAGAAAAGTCGCGGCGGCCGAGGAGTGTTAGCGTGGCACCCAAGCCGTTCGCTAAAGCGGTGCGCGACGCATGGCAGTACCCTAGTCTTACCGACGAGCACAAGCTTCGCGTATATGCCATAATTCTCTTAGAGAGTTTCGGTCTTACTTTTATTCATTTACTTTGTATTTACTTATTAATTTATTTACTTTATATTTATTTATTTATCCACTCACTCTCAAGGCCCTCAAAGAATTGGGTGGGGGGTGGATACAATGTCAATAACTACAAGAGCAGGAATAATAGAAAAAAAATGCAATACAGTTGACAATCACAACAGCTACGATGCAACGGTCATGTAGGTATATTGAAATCGAGGGCTGAATTCATAAAGCTGTTCGATTATAAGTGCTGTTTGCCATTGGTCGGCCGTCATCGCTAATAATACGTTCAGCATCAGGATTGGTTGGCTTTTGTGAATAACGGGAAAAAAGTTCATAACAGCATTTCTTAATGAAATGTCTGCAATTGGGGCAACATTGTGAGGAAGGTGATTCCAGAACAAACGTGTATTAGGGATAAATAAGGAAGGGTAACGTTTTATAGTGTTTGAAAACGGAAAACCTACTTTATGACGGTGATCAATGAGTGTGGAATCGCTATTTTGTAGCGATGCCTTCCGCTCGATTCTATGTCACTCATATCATCCACCGTTCACGCCTGGATGATCCGATGAACCCATTGATAACGTGGGCGGAGCGCCCCTCTGACCACTGACGAAGCGCGACAAGGAATAGCATGGAAAAGGCATAGCTAAAATATCGCGGCCTAGGATATGTTTGTTAGTAGCCTAGACTTACTAAATAAATTGTTATAATAAATCCTAAATGATCAAAAACCAAAAACGTTTCCACATTGAGAAAGGCTGCGTAAAGAAAGGGTGTTCTTCATAGCTGTAGCTCTACCGGTGCGATGATAGTTCGGAAGAATGAAACGTGATGCACGGTACTGTACCGTAGCCTCGAAGTCTGCTATGTCTGATTCGAGACCACGAGCCCAATTCACGAAGATTTTCGTTCGTAAGCGCTTTTTGCCACTGGTTGGCCGCCTTCGCTATTATGTCTGATTCGAGACCACGAGCCCAATTCACGAAGATTTTCGTTCGTAAGCGCTTTTTGCCACTGGTTGGCCGCCTTCGCTATTATGTCTGATTCGAGACCACGAGCCCAATTCACGAAGATTTTCGTTCGTAAGCGCTTTTTGCCACTGGTTGGCCGCCTTCGCTATTATGTATGATTCGAGACCACGAGCCCAATTCACGAAGATTTTCGTTCGTAAGCGCTTTTTGCCACTGGTTGGGCGCCTTCGCTATTATGTCTGATTCGAGACCACGAGCCCAATTCACGAAGATTTTCGTTCGTAAGCGCTTTTTGCCACTGGTTGGGCGCCTTCGCTATTATGTCTGATTCGAGACCACGAGCCCAATTCACGAAGATTTTCGTTCGTAAGCGCTTTTTGCCACTGGTTGGCCGCCTTCGCTATTATGTCTGATTCGAGACCACGAGCCCAATTCACGAAGATTTTCGTTCGTAAGCGCTTTTTGCCACTGGTTGGCCGCCTTCGCTATTATGTCTGATTCGAGACCACGAGCCCAATTCACGAAGATTTTCGTTCGTAAGCGCTTTTTGCCACTGGTTGGCCGCCTTCGCTATTATGTCTGATTCGAGACCACGAGCCCAATTCACGAAGATTTTCGTTCGTAAGCGCTTTTTGCCACTGGTTGGCCGCCTTCGCTATTATGTCCGGCATCAGGATTGGCTGAAATTTTCCTTCGCGAACAATTCTTACGTAAGAGGGTGTTGCGAATGCAGGCCCAGAATCCCATATATATGTGCTGCAGTTATTCAAGCTTAGTCGCCACCACTGTTCTATAAATCTGCATTTTCTAGTGATACGGGGGCAGTTAAGTTTTGTTCTTTTCTCCTTGAAGTCGACCGAAGTCTCTTCAAGGTGACTATCGGCGTTGATGAAGAAGGCTTTCAATTCTCATTGGCAACTGCGTCTGTGGGATGGGCTAACGGTCCTACCGCCCTTTTTCTTTGTCTCTTTCACCTATAACAACCGAGACGAGGTCCTTGTTCCTCAGTCTAGGCTGTAATCACTAAACCTGATAGACCAGTAAGACTCCGTACGATACAACGCTAGTCTCGGCCGTAACCACTTAGTGGTAGAACAGTGAGACTCGGTTGGTCGTATGTAGTGACAGTTGTCCTAGGCTCTAACTTAAGAATAAGTAGAAGAGTAAGGCGCTGTTTACTTGTGTGTTTTGCATCAGTGTTCTTGTGCTAACTCTGCATTTGATTGTGTAAATATTTTCGTTGTAATATATCTTCAAGTTTTGTTACCTCCAACCTGCATGTTGGGCCCTTGAATGCCGCACTCTAAGTGCAAAAAATACAAATGCTATATGAACACGAAGACACAATGAACACGTAATTAAGGGCGCCTGGTAATAATAAGAATGCCAGCAATAACTACTGTATGACTTAGTATCTTTGTGATATTTTTGATTCCCCAAAAATTGTACGAAGGCGCGCGCAGCGATGGTTTGAGAGAGAGAGAGAGAGAATGAAGAGGAAAGGCAGGGAGGTTAACCAGATATGAGTCTCCGGTTTGCTACCCTACACTGGGGATGGGGGATAGGGGTCAGAAAGATGACAGAGAGGAAAACGCTAAAAAAAGGGGAAAAAAGGAACGCGCACACATGGAGACACACACACAAAAGCGTTCCAGTTAAAGTCGTTCACACAGGCCGGTAGATCGCAAAAAGCGCAAAAGCGCTTGCACGGCCTTCTTCTGTGACGGTAGGTCCTTTCGATGTTGTAGAATTCTTTTTTCGGATAGCGGTTGGTCGTCCAGTTGGTCAAGTTCGTGGCGAAGGCATGCCCTCTTGTCTACTGTACTGCGGGCAGGCGCACAAAATATGGCCAATTGATTCTTCTTCATGGCCGCAGTGGTCACAGGTTGGGGTGTCGGTCATCGCTATGCGGAATGCATAGGCTTTAGTAAAGGCAACGCCCAACCAAAGTCGATATAAAAGCGTGGCGTCTCTACGGCGAAGCTGTGATGGCGCTCGAAGACTTAGTGTCGGATCAAGTGAGTATACTGTCGCGTATTTCTTAAATGTTTAAATTTCTTAAACTCCAGGACTTGAAGAGATTATTTCTGGAATTGCTAGTCGCCATGGGGGATGAGTTGTGCATGTAGGCTGGTACTCGTAAGCCGGCTGTAAGTTATTGCACCGCCGTATTTCTTCATTTATTTCCGATGGTTTGAAGTTTTTCTCTTGGCCATGAACCTGAAATTTTTTTCTAAGGACAGAGGCCATCTATCCAAGCCATGTAGTATTTTCGAGAGCTTCTTTCGGGGAGCATCAACATTTTTACAATGTTGATGCTCCCCGAAAGGTGTTCTATATCTTCTTCATCCTCTTCATGTAGCACTGTTAGCTTTTCTTATCCTATACAGGAAGCTTTTAGTATAGGCAATGCCTAGTCCAAGCCTATGAACTGTTGTTTCAACAGACTGGCTAATTTTAAACGGTATATTGAATTCTATTCCAGAATCTATATTATATAATTGAGAGTTCTGCGCATCATTTATGAACCAAGTTTTCTTGGACAATCTACCGCATAGTTTGTTCAATAGACATCGCACTTCATTCGCCTCTAGTGTAAGTAGTGATAATTCATTCTCTTGAGGTGCTGCACGTCCCATGTGATCAGCTGTTACATTTCATATAATTTCACAGTGACTTGGAATCCACTGGAAAGTAATGTTGCTTTTCTTAAGCTGATTTCATTTAAGCACAGCAATGAGGCTTGTGAGTCACTCATGATTACCCAGCGAAGTGGTTGTGACTGCTGACATATGCAACGTAAAACAGAAAGTATTGCGTAAAGTTCTGCCGTTATGGACGTTGTAAATTGGCATAGCTTATAAGCTCTTTTCTCTTTGTATGCAGACATATAAAACGCAGATGTAGAGTTTTGTTTCCAGCATGATCCATCGGTATACGTGAATGCGATCAACGTACTTAGTAAAGATGTGATAAAGTTAATTGCTTTATTGCAACTACGGGCATATCACATTTGCGACCTACTCCAGGACTTGAAGTGATTATTTCTGGAATTGCTAGTCGCCATGGGGGATGAGTTGCGCATGTAGGCTGGTACTCGTAAGCCAGCTGTAAGTTTTTGCACCGCCGTATTTCTTCATTTATGTGTGAGTGGATCATTAGCATGTTGTGTAGCCAGACGAAAGAAGTGACAAGTTTCCCTAAATCTTAGTACATGAAAAGTTAGTTGGCGGGACTCAGCAAATACCAAAGCACAGGCAGATGCACGCAGAACACTAATACATATGCGAAGGCTTCTGGCCAACAATCTTTGAAATTTTTCCTCTAGATTACAGGATAGTCCATGTAGCATCGGAGCAGAGTATGCTATTATTTGTCTAATGATTGCCGAGTGAATGCGTAATAAAGAAGAGGTTGAACTACTCCATCTGACTCCAGCAAATCGACGGAGAATGTTGATTAGGGAGTTGTCTTTTTCCTATAATGCTTTTATTCGGGGAGCCCATGATAGCCGTCTGTCTATAACAATACCCAAGAACTTGTGTTGCCGCACAAGTTGCAGACGCTGCAAGTCATGGGGGAAACACAAAAGTTGAGTTTCACGCGAAAATATTTTCTGAAAACCACGTTGGGCATTAATAACAATGAGTTACCTCCTAGTAAGTTAGCTATACATGATAGGAAATTACGTGTTCCATGATTTTGAGTGGTATACTGTTATTTCATACGGGTAGGTATTATTAGGAGAACACTGGCCACCAGGACTTGAAGAAGGGAATAACTCGCCCCACTTTCCAATTATCGGGAATACAGCCCGTTTCAAGCAATTGCTCAAATAGTTTTGAAAGGATTATAGGGCTGCAAACATTGGTATTGGTCGGAAACTTATAATTGATGTTATCCGCTTCAGCTGACGAGAATATGTCAAGATTTTCAATAATTTTATCAATACCTGCCGAATCAGATCAAACTGCTCTATTGAAAGAAATTCAAACGCAAGACAATCAGGTCTACTATAATTGCCGTCGTCAGAATTACATCAATTTAAATTGTGGATTTTACGTGCCAAAACCCCGAACTGATGATGAGGTATGCGCCATAGCGAGGACTTGGGATTAATCTTGAGACCCAGAGGTTCTCTAACATGGGCCAAATGCACTGTGCACGATCGTTCTTGCATTCCGCCCCCATCAGAGTGCAGCTGCCATGGCCGGCATCGAACCCGCGACCTTTAGCTCTGCAGCGCAGCGTCACAACCACCAGGCTACCGCGTCGGTTTGCCTCCGTTAGAGAATGCCGAAGAAAGCGTAGCAATTACGCCACTCGTATATTCATTGCTAGGGATTGATGTTTCATCCCGCATGCCAAGTGTGTTATATTGCGAGTATTAATTTTGTTTAATACCTTCCAAAACTGCCTCCAATCGTTAGTGAAAATGAGAAAGAGGGTACTATAAAAGAATGCATATTTTGCCAATTTCAGCAGTTCATTATAGTTTGCATTTACTGAGAGGTAGATATCCCAACGTGACGGTGAGTTAACAACTTTAGTAGAGTGAAGCATTCGTTTCTTCTTGTTCGCTAACCTTTTCAGTGACTGGTTAAACCAAAGCGCGTGCCTATTAGACGTTACGAGAGCCGTAATGGAACAAATGCTCTGATGAGGGATGCAGCTTTGCCTTCAAATAGTTTCCAGTTGATATTGACAAGTCCGCTCTGAGACGCCTTCCAAGAAGTTCCGTGTTTCTATATTTAAAACTGGTCACGTAGATAAAAATAACTATCGTCAAAATACTTATTCACTTCATCCGATCGCTCACGCAGCACCGCGAAGCCCGGCTCGCGGTCCAACCCCTCTGTGGCGTAAAGGGTGACACAATATAAAGCTGTCTTCACGCTTCGCCTTCTCTACTAACTGAAGCGAAAGTGACCCGTCTGATTGCTGCTCCTGAAGTGACGGTGTGTACTGTTAATCGAGGGCCGCACCAACCAGCAACCGGCTTCACCTCGTGGAAAGAGCGAAGCATGAAGGCAGCTGCATTTTATGCCACCCTTGTACGTCACAGAGGGGCTATAAACCACAAACCCTGTCTAAAGAATTCCTGTTTGGCTTTGCTCCGGGCTCCACCGTGTATACTCCACCGCGAACGAGTATATGACGGCAGTCATTTCAATAAACATCGATAGCCGTATCATACCGCGACGGGTGAGGGCGAAAGTTGTATTGCGTTGTATTGTGTCATTGTGTATATGCTAGTGCGCGCTTTTAGTGAGAAGTGGTTTGCGTTCGTTGGCTTTTGAACCGTGTCTTAGATAACGGGCTTTTTAGGAGACAATCTTGACATGTGGTTTTATTAGTAAACAACAACAGCTTGCATGTCTCGGTGTGCGTTATTATCCGTTTAGTTCTATAAGCACTGGCTGCCGAAATATCGTGTACGTATGCGAAATTTTATGGCATTCGTGTGTGCAAAGGTTGTTTCCATTTACTGAGAACATTTCTGCTGAGCATTGGCAAACTACACGGTTTTTCGCGGTAATAATCCTAGTGCTCTGCGCTCTTGTATATGCTGTCAGACGTCTGCATGAAAATGAACACTATATGCCTGCGGCATGCATACTGCATAGGGAGTCTTTATGTAAGTCTTATAAAACAACCCGTGCATGTAGATGCCTAGCTAGTTCTGCAGTCGTGGGTTATAACTTTCTTTTTTCTTTGTTTGCCACGGCTTGTGCTCTCTGGGACTTGGACAGCTTCGAAACTGCAGCGTCAAAGTGATTTATTCATTAACTGACTGGACAGACTGTTGATTAATCATTTATTAGGGTAAGTATCCAAAAGCAATTTGCCAGAGTTGCGTAGAAACGGCGGACAGCGATCACAAGATAACTCTAGAAGCTATTTCCTTTTCTTTTAACATTCCAGCTTCTTTATATGGTCGGTCGTCGTGTTTTTTCACAACAATGCCGTGACTATCGCCAACCAGACGAACTTTTGCCAAAATATTGGTTTTCCAAAGCAACGCCTCGGCTGTGACAGACACCATCGGGAAAGGTTGCGGTGACCCCATGGTGTTCTGTAACCGGCAGCAAAATTTCATTCATTCATTCATTCATTTAAGAATTTAACCCTCCTCGAGGTGATACAAGGTGGATGCAAAACTAAATAAAACAACCGTAACAAGAAAGACAATGTATGGAAGTGTATACGTATACCTTGTCATACACGGAAGAAACACCACCACATTTCACAAGAATAATAAATACAGCACAGAAATTTTGTAACGCGGTAACTCATCACGTACGATATTATTTTGATGCGAAATCATCACACAGCGTACAAGTTGTTATAGCTGACGAATAGCATAGGTGGCTAGGCATAAATATAAGTACTCGAAGAACTGAAAGAAAGGCGCTGTCACGCCGACAGAACACAAATTCAATTAAATGATGGGGTTTTACGTGCCAAACCCACTTTCTGATTATGAGGCACGCCGTAGTGGAGGACTCCAGAGATTTCGACTAGCTGGGGTTCTTTCACGTGCACCTAAATCTAAGTACACGGGTGTTTTCGCATTTCGCACCCATCGAAATGCGGCCGCCGTGGCCGGGATTCGATCCCACGACCTCGTGCTCAGCAGCCCAACATCATAGCCACTAAGTAACCACGGCGGGTAGAACACGAATTAAAGAGCCGACATGTACGCGAAGACTAGTGTGTAAAGCAGAGTTAACACACGGGTATTCATGGAAAAAAATAACTGAAAAATAACTGGTCAGCAATTCTTCAAACTTTCATAGGGAGTGTGATTCTACTAAATCACCTAGCAATGAATTTTACTGTTCTATTGTTCTTTGTAACAATGAATATTTAAAAGCATTTATTCTTTGCACCACGCCCATAAGCCGCCGCGGCAGCACAGTGGCTATGGCGCTGCGCTACATGAGCACGGTGTCGTGGGTTCGATCCCGGCGGCGGTGGCACTCACATTTAGGTGCACTTTAAAAAATCTCAAATGGTCAAGATTAACCGGGAGTTCCCCCCACTACGGGGTGCCTCATAATCAGATCGTGATTTAGCCGCGTAAAGCCCCAGATTTTTTTTTATTTTTTTGTAAGCATAGGGCATAAAGTGTTTCTAATCACTCCCGCCTATAGCGTACCAGGCGACCGCCTTTTGAAGGAGGGGCCGGCATTTAAATTTCAGAAATTCTTACTAAGAAAATAAAGAACTTTTAATCTTTTTGCTAGTTTCCTCCAATCTGAAAGTAGATGCGACTTTAGTTTGACCAGCAAATTACCTACGGAGTCCATGCATCTGGACCTTGATAAAATAAAGTTGACAGCTGTCTTCCGTACCTTTTCTAACTTATCAATCTGGAATTTGTTGTGCGGGTCCCATTTGACAGACGCGTATTTTAATGTAGGCAGGACAATGGTTAAATATGCTGTTAGCTTTGCTTCAGTAGATGCTAGTTTTGACTTCCTTCTCAAGAACCGCTGGCCGAATTTACAGTCTTTCTTTCGTAAGTGGCCTCTTCCACTAGCCAGCCCCCTTCGTTATCAATATGTCTAGCGTCAAGATTTGCACGAATTTTCTGCTACGAAAAATTCTAGCGTTAGAATTTTTGTGGAAACGGGCCCATATTTTCTTTTCAGCTTTTCTTCTTAAGTTATTAATGGCCATATTCTCGCTAGGATTATCTGATATAATAACACCTAAGTATTTAACATGCTGCGCACATGTAAGCTTATGTACATTTATTTCGTAAGTGAAGGAGAACATGTTCTGAATTGACAAAAAGGTTCGCAAGAACCAATACCAGCCAATGGCAACATTGGACATATCATTAGCTACTGCTACCAGCCAATGACAAAGAACACTTTCGAACAAAAAGCTTTCTGAATACGGCCCCATATTCCTACTTTTCTGTCTTAGTCTAATAAGGAAGTTTTCCAAAAGTGAATTATTCATTTCCCAATTTTCACACCAGTTTCTACCATATTATACTTATGAATTTAGTACGACCTGGTCTTCGTAACACGTTTTTGTTTCTTTCCTTTTAAAGTTATAATAAACAACCGTTTGAGAATCGGCCAAGTGTTATGTTGGACGAAACCAAATCCGCAACCAAATCCGCAATATACTGTAGTAAATGAGTGCACGCACGTTTTTTTTTTTTTTCCTTTGGGCGTTCATGGGAATGACTCATAGCCAGTTTCCAACCTCCGAGGGGTAAGTAGGGGCTGACGCAGCGGTGATGAATGGGCCGCAGCGCAGCAGGGTGATTTATTCGCACTACACATTTATTCTGTGCGGCTGCAGAGCTCCGAAGTGATTAAAGCTCAGACAGTGCATAATCATATAGACAACGTAGCCAGTATTCCTGGTAGTGACCCCTGGTGACTTGACGGTTTACTCAACACCTAGTTTCTTTCAGGGGTACTGGTTAGAATGACTGCAGGCAGCAGCCCTAATATTTCAAAGTTGCTATTCAGGGGAGATGACGTTGCACGTTAATCTTAATCACGTGGTTTTGTTTACAATGAGTCACCTCTGCAAAGGCGTCCACCTGCTTTTGTGCTCACGCTACAACACGTTTACGTACGATGTCAATGAAATGGTGTTGCTTTCCACATCGAACACATCACTGAACACGCATTCCATTTAAAACGTCTGCTTGGACATGCAGAGCGAAGGGGCTCACCACGTCCACCATAATACTTAACAGCAATAGATGTAGGTTTTGTTACGAAAATCGTATACGTCGTGTGCCTTTTCAACTTGTCTTCGTGTCATGGGCCGCTAACTGCGCACTTTACAAGACCTGAAGTTTCAGTGACTGTCGAAAAGATGCCGCGCGAAAGCGTGACCAAGCTCTCAAGGCTCGCGGACATCATTCAAGCACCAAAATTTGAGGCTTGTTTACCCCACATCGCCGCTTCCTGAAACAGCCGTGCGCCGGGCCACATCCTGTCGAGACTGCGACCTAATTTCGCAAACGATGTTGAAGAGGGCATAGTATAAGGTTGGCCGGAGGGACTTATATGCATACTTGAATGAAAATTCTGCATGTCTCTCCTGCAGGGCCGGCAGCGGCGAACAAGCGGTGGCTCGGAGGGGATGTGGTTGTGCCATCTTTAATTGCCGCACGTGGAACGCTACAATTCCCTGGTTCAACTGGCTTTAATCTCTTGGCGTGTTCCCCGGCCAGAGACGTGCTGTCGGTCGAGCTGCAGCGAAAGTCAATTAGCTTCAGTAACTAATACGGCCGCGTACAGAAAGGGGGGTACCGGGTATGGAGAGTGGGGAGGCAATCGCCAACGGACGTCCGTATGCATTCATCTAATGAACTGCTACCGTATCATTAAATCTAAGCACGTTCGGCCCGGCTGACTTGCATGATATGCATAAATTAGTGCGCAAGAGGAGTCGCAATTATCGCTGCGCCCTAAGAGCATCGAGCTCTTCTCTACGCGCGGGGGCATCAGGATCTTGGGCGTCCTCCTGTTTACCTCCATGATAATGGGGCGACTCTCTCGTGCCTGCATCCTCCCTTCCCTTTTCACGGCGACCAAAGGCCACGCGTCGACGCCGCTCGTTCATTTTGAGCCGACGACTGGCAGCAGCGCCGCCACCGCCGTGTCAACACCGGTCCCGTCCAACTCCGCCATTGTGACCGATGGCGCACGTCGTGTGAAATTTCTCCGCTTCTCCCCGGGAACCGCGTTGCGCGCGCTGCATTGCGTCGCTCTAAAAACTTGCCCCACTTGCCGCACTTCATCGCAGTCTCTCTCGCTCTCTCCCCTGCGCCGCTCGCTGCTGTTCCCGCCGGGGGTTCGCGGTGATTACACCCTCGGACCTCCGGACCGCGCGCGCAAGGAGGAGTTATGCGCCGCGGCGAGACGTGTGCGCGACTACGCCGCGTCCGTTGCGAAAACGCGTCTCACTCAAGCCGTTCCAAAGAGCCACGCGCCATGGTGTGAAACTGAACGCGTATATTCAAATGCACCGTTGTTTTTTTTGTAAAGAGCTCCGTGTTCGGTGTACAAGCAACAGGAGGCAATACAAACGGTCACTTTCTTTTTTTTTATTGTTTTCGCAGTCTTTTCTTCACGCGTTTACCAGTTCGCCGGTTCATATATGTGGGCGGCAATAGGACAAAGCATTTAGTTGGAACTATGCGACTGGCACTACAGAGAGCAGTAACATATCTTGCTTGTTTTCTTCTTTTTGTTGTCTCTAGACAAATGACGGGCCTTTCTTTGTGCTGAGAGGCTGTGGTAAAGCTGCTCACTGCATTCTGAGGTGCGCAAATCTAATATACATCAGAACTACACTGTTAAAAAATTTCGTAAGTATACAAAAAGCCGAACAGAACTTGTCCTGTTCGGTGATATTTACTGCCAACACGCACTACTGATTTAGGAACGCGACACGTGCCAGACCCGATCTAAGGAACACGATGGTAAGAGAGCGAAACATAACATGACCCGTTTTTCGGCACTGCAGATAACATAATGTAGACCTCCAATAACGGCAGCTGTGCAGCTGAAATCTACATGTGTTGTCTTGGTTACATTGCGTATTTTCGCTCAGTGGGCATGAAACACGTTATAAAACAGCATTCTTCATGGAATGACGCCGTCAGTCTTTACAGTGTGTCCAGAGAACGCCATGACTAAGTAGTCCTCTAAGACCCTGGTCCAAATCCTGTGCCTAAACAAAGGCAGGACGTTTTCGGACTCAAAGTCAAACGTAATGTTTACCCCACTTCACGCACTTAGGAAATGCGTTCTGCAGTCATGTGTTACGGAGCCTGTTGTGGCAGTTCAGTTTTTCAATGCGATGGGCATTCTTTGGGAACTTCTCCTAGTTTGGTCCGTCCGTCCGTCCGTCCGTCCGTCTGTCTGTCCGTCTGTCTGTCCGTCTGTCTGTCCGTCCGTCCGTCCGTCCGTCCGTCCGTCCATCTGCCTGCCTGCCTGCCTGTCTGTCTGTCTGTCTGTCTGTCATTCTGTCTGTCCGTCCGTCCGTCCGTCCGTCCGTCCGTCCGTCCGTCCGTCCGTCTGTCTGTCTGTCTGTCTGTCTGTCTGTCTGTCTGTCTGTCTGTCTGTCTGTCTGTCCGTCCGTCCGTCGGTCCGTCCGTCCGTATGTCTGTCTGTAACCTTTTCACGCCAACTTGGGTCACTGGGTAGCCCATGGTCTTACGAGTAGAACATCGGGCTGCTGTGCTAAGGAGTGACTATGTGTAGTTGTGAGGTCTGTGTCTGATTTATATGATTTATGTATTTTAAGTGTCGCTACGGTGGAGCAGTTGCCGGCGGCTACTGCAAGGATAATCCCACCAGTAGCCTACAACCACTCAACTCAACTCAAGGGAAAAGTGTTCAAAACTAGCCGTCGGACATGTTTTCATGCGATTGGGATTCTTGTACTTTCATCCAGTTCGCAGTATGGTATGTGTATATATAACTTCATTCACGCCAGCTTAGGTCATTGGCTATATGCCGCTCTTTTATAAACCGCTTTCACCCGAGCTTGGGTCACTGGGTATAGGCCACTGGGAATGTGCTGCTCTTCAATAAGCCTTTTTAACGCCATGTTCGATCACTGGGTATGTGCCCCCGGGTACCTGCTGCTCTTCAATGAAACTCTGACGCCAACTTGGATCACTGGGTATGAACTGGGCATGTGCCGCTCTTCAATGCAAAAAAAAAAGTCCTCTAATGTTTCTACGGGGCTGTGCGGAATCAAACCCGAGACATATATATTCAGATACGCGCGTACTTTGCGGCGGTGATGCCAAATGGCGCAGCGTGTCCAGGGGGAAACGCGAGAGAATAGCCCGGCTGCAGTGCCCGCCTCATATTTCGGTGGTGGCGATATGGTGTATCAGTACTTTGCTTCAGTGATAATCGCGATAACGTCGACGGTCATCCTGAGATGGTTCTTGCGGGATTTTTCGGTAGTCTGACAATGAGTTGACCGGGAAGCGTGTGGCCTCACATATTTTAATGCCAAACTCGAGCATCTTAGGGCTGATGTCTGATGCATAAATGGGTTGGATCGCATACGGCAGGCATTGTCAGCTCCTGACTGGAACTCGGCCGAAAATAAGCGCGCAGGAAGACACGTACGAACAGCCGAGAAAGAGATAGGACAGGCGTCATTCTTCCTCTTTTGTCTTTCTCGGCTGTTCTTGTGTGTCATCCTGTGCGCTTATTTTCCGTCGATCTGCAATGCACCATTTAGCCCGTCTGCAGTTGTTGTTAAAATATCCTGACTGGAAGCTTACCATTATCATATAAAAGGAAGGTGTATAATCAGTGCATTTTACCGGTGTTGACATATGGGGCAAAGACTTGGAGGCTGACAAAGAAGCTTGAGAACAAGTTAAGGACCGCACAAAGAGCGACGGAACGAAGAATGCACGGTATAACCTTGAAAGACAGAAAGAGAGCGGTTCGGATGAGATAGCAAACGGGTATAGCCGAATATAAAGAATATAGAATAGAATTTATTGACAGGAAAGACAGACAGGTAGACCTGGGCTAGTGCGCTCTAGTCTGCTACTCTGCACTGGGAAAGAGGGAAGGGGAGTGATAGTGCTGGGATGGATGATGATGATAAGAGAAGAGGTCAGTGCTTACGTATATGAGACAGTTGCCTTGCTAGAGCCACTCGTCAAGCTTGGTCTCCTGCAGAAACTTCAACAACACTTTAGACGCATGCACTGAAGTTGCAGGCCATGGGCCGAGGATAACTTCCTCCGACAGTGGTTGCCTGCTAACGCTGGCTAGGAAACTCTCTAATGTCCTCCGCTCCAGCATATATGCTGGGCAATCGCACAGTATGTGTTCCAGTGTTTCAGGCACCTGGCAGTGCTCACAATCAGGGCTGTTCAATTGGCCGATGAGGTGCGCGTAGCGACGGGTGAAAGCAACGCCCAGCTGAATTCTGTGTAGCAATGACGTTTTGCTCCGCGTAACCTTCGGGGGCAAACAGAATTTACCGTCTGGGTCGATCATATGTACGCGTCTGTGAATGTTGTTATCGTGGGCTCTGTATGCCTTTATAAGACCCTGCATGAGTGCCTTAATCATGGAGCTGGTGTCAGGTCGCGAGTAGGCAATCCGTACTTCATCAGAGGAGGAGAAGGCCAATCTTGCCTCACTGTCAGCGAGTTTGCTGCCAATCACACCACAATGACTAGGCATCCATTGAAAAGTCATCACGCGGCCACTTAACTCGGCACTGTGATGAAGTTCAGCGATTTCCAGCACGAGCAGGTAGTATGGTCCTTTCTTTAAAAAGCATTTTACCACCTGTAGCGCTTATTTGGCATCGCAGAATACCGTCCATTTATGAGGTGTCTGTGTTCTCATAAAAAACGTACAGCCTCCCGTATTCCCGCAAATTCCGCATCCGTAGATGTTAATTTGTAGTATAATTTAAATCGCCGAGTAATTCCAAGTTGTGGGATGACGAATACGGCCGTTGTGGCAGATGGCGTGACCGAACCATCGGTATATACTTGTACAGTCCCACTATATAATGTAAATATATGAGACAGGGTGAGCTGTTTCAAGCCAATGGAGGAAACGTGGGATTTGTTCATAATTCTGGGTGTCTGAAGCCTCACTAGTGGTCTTGGCAATGTCCATGGAGGTGTCTCGGGGATGTTGGTGGCCTGGAACCTGGCAGGTATAATGCTTGCGTGACATGCAATTGTCCTAGAAAAACCACAGTCAAGGTTGGTTCTTTGAAGTGTTGACAGAGGATGGTGTGAGTGTCTGGTCAGCAGGCGAAAATAGGTTCGCACAGGTTCACAAGACCTGTATATGTCGATTGGACAAGTCCGTGCTTCCGCTATTGCGCCCTTAGTTGACGTGCAGCGGGGCAAGCCAAGGTATATCCACAGTGCTTGTTCCTAAAGGCTCTCCAGTGTGCGTATACAAGATGACACCATGTTAGATAGCACAGGCATGCTGTAGCGCATGTAGCCCACAAAAAGTGCCTGGTACACTTGGAACAAACTTCACTCAAAGGGGCCCCATCTCAGTCAAGACACTGGTACTGAGCAGACTGGAATGGCTACTCGAGAAAAGTGGTGGACTTCCTGATTTTATCAATGAATTCAGAAGAGACCGATCGTCCACTGACGGTGTGATCGACCTAGTATCTTCTGTTCAACAGGAAAAGAGACGCCGTCGTCTGGTTTGTGCAATATTTCTGGATATACAACTTCATACACGAAGAACGTGTATGAAGTTGGTCAGTTTAGCCCTAAGCGCAGTAACATGTTTTGTCCAAGAAAGATTGCGGTCTATTATCACGCCAAGAAATCTGTTGTAGGTGACTAAAGGTAGCGCTGTTGCGTCGACAACGATTGGATATTCTGCCATTGATTTGCACGTGAATGGCAATACTGCACACTTAGTTGGTGAAAGTTGCAGGCCTCTACGGCGCAACTACTTCGCCGTGATGGTAGCCGCACGTTGAAGCCTTGCACGCACTTGTGGACGTGTGACCCCAGATGACCAGATACAGATATAATCCGCGTACGTGCTGATATGCATAGTTTCAGGCAGATCGTCTGTAAGGCCCACCAGTATGACATTGAACAATATTGGGCTAAGGACGCCACCCTGCGGAACACCCCTGCGAACGTAATGTCTATCAGTCTCGCCGTCCGAAGTGGACATGAAAATGGTGCAGCCACCCGGGCACCAACTCCAATATCCTCAAGCACCCGAAGAATCGAATGGTGGAAGACGTTGTCGTAGGCACCTTTAATATCCAGAAATATTGCACATACCAGACGACGGCGTCTCTTTTCCTGTTGAACAGAAGATACTAGGTCGATCACACCGTCAGTGGACGATCGGTCTCTTCTGAATTCATTGATAAAATCAGGAAATCCACCACTTTTCTCGAGTAGCCATTCCAGTCTGCTCAGTACCAGCCGCTCCATCACTTTACGGACACAGCTTGCCAAGGCTATTGGCCAATAATGTGAGAGATCATGTGGGCATTTGCAGGGCTTTATCAAAGCCACAAGACGACTGCACTTCCAGTGGCCAGGCACGGTTGCTGTGTCCCACGTAGAGTTGTAGAGTGTCAGGAGAATTTCTCGAGCTTCTACTCCAAGATGACAAATCACGGAGTATGTAATTTCATCTGGTCCTGGACAAGATGACTGGCGGGAAGTAGATATCGCAGCGTCGAGCTCGGGCATAGTAAACGGCGCATCCAGACGGTGATCACTAGATGGTGGAAAAGTCAGTCGTGATTCCGTTGGTATACCGTTAGAGGAAGTCACAAGTAATTTGCAGAAGTCATCGGCGACCTCAACTTCACGCTGGCCTTGCCGTATGGCCCCAGCGCTGAACGGGTGCAGCTGTTGTGGAGGCGATCTAAGGCTTCGCACAACTTTCCAAATTCTAGAGAGAGGTTTTCTCGAATCCAGAGAGCCGCAGAATGATCTCTAGCGTTCTTTCTCGAGCTTGTAAAGGTGGCGCAGGACAGGCCGCTGAGCCGGCGTGATGCAGCGACGTCTAATGGTGATTTGGTCCTTCCGTATTTCCGTTCTGCTCGACGCCGTACGAGTCGCGCGAAGTCGCTCGTACTGGTCATCAATAGGTGATCTAGGTGAAGGCGTGCTGAGGTGTTTTGTTGCGTCGCGTAATGTCGCGATCACATCTTTAATATTGGATGCCGATTGGATGGCTTGACATGCAGTGTTCACAGATTCCAGTGTTCACAGTGTTCAAGGCATTTAGAACATGTACCGCGGTCTTAGCAAGCGGCGTCTGCATGTAGTTCGCAGAGAAGTGAACGCATCGTTGTTATGAGGTGTTCCAGCATACTTCGTACATTTTCATTTTCTTTCTCATCATTCTCAACCACCTTTGCAGGCACATCACCCGACGCATTCAAGCCTGTTTGTTTGAATGGGAGCAACGGCCATTCAATGTCAGAGTCGGTGGGCGGAAGCGTCGTTTTATGCTGCGCATGTGTTCCACGCACTGCTGCCGAAGAAGGTATATCGGGCCCGCATCTTGATCGCAGAAGGAAACTTGGCAAACGAGGAGTTTGACATGCGTCCTATGGTCCGTCTGTTCGGGAAATACTCTTGCCTTGCTGCGGCGCCTGCGGCGGCGTATCGTTGTAGCAGCCTGTCTGTGAGTGTTCTCCCACACCATCTTTCGAAGCACTGACATTTCATCCTTGATTTTATGGCAGCCTTTTGAAGTCGCTTCATGTCGACCGGCGCAATTTGGACATTTTTTTTTAGATCAGTATCATCGCAGCTATCATTTTGATGGGCCCCTCCACAGCGTTGGCATGTTACGCCGCCCTTGCAAGCTGCGCTTACATGTCCTATGTTGAAACACTTCCGACACTGCACCAGTTTTGACACTTAAGGGCGCACACGGTGTCTTACGTATCCAAATTTTACGTAGTCAGGTAATGTTTCAGAGTCAAAGACTAGTGTAATACACCGGGATTGACCGAAGCGGTGAATCTGCACTATTCGTGCGGTAGAATTCAAAAGCCTTTCGAGGTCAGTGTCTGTGATTTCTTTATCCACGTTAGAGGTAACGCCAGTCGAGGTTACTTTTTCATACGCAAAAAAGGAGCGCACTGGGATGTTTCCTAGCAGCGTGGCAGCCTTTAGCGTATCCAGAATTGACTGGTTGTTCACGTCAACCGAGAGGATGTTCCTCCGTGCGTTAATTCTGATCTCGCTGACTTGGCCTGAAGCGATTCGCTCAAAAGACTCTGTTAAGCTCTGCCTGTTCAAGGTATTCAGATCGTCGGTAGTTGTGGTAGGGACGTAAGCAACAGTGAATGATTGCTTACCAGTGTCCCGCCCGGGCAACGATTCATTGTCTGTTGATGTCCTCCTGAGTTTTCTCTTCAAGCGGCGACCCGCGACAAGAGTGAAATCGTTATCTGATTCTATTTCTTCAACCGTTGAGCTGCCGGAAGATTCAAGGGCGAGTAGAAGGGCCACTGCGGTCCCTTGTCTTCGATGCAGCCGGTGGTGGACGACCAGGGTCAAACGCTTGGTTGGGATTCGTATCCCCCATCCCGGAGGATGACGTTGTGCCCTTTGCACAACCTCTGATGTCAAAAAACGTCCTGGACACAGGAAAATGAAGAGACCACCGCTATAGGCGTTCTACAACCCATCCTGGCACGACGCTATTGTTCCACACAAATAAAAATGTAGCCGTCTGGTTCCTTTACTGCAGACCGGGAAGTCCCCGCTTGATCTGTCATCGTACCGACGTACCGCGCACGCCTGTAAGGTCATCGAAACAATGGTACTTACACCAATGAAACGGTACCTTGAACACCACGACATCTATACTAAAGCCGTGGTCGGCTTCAGACGCGACCAATGGTCAATCGACGTCATTAATGTAGTGGCTCCAATTCCACAAGATAAATCGATGAAGAGTCTCTATGCAGCGCTGTCTCGACGTGAAAGACGCTTACGGTAACGGTAGGGGCCGTAAAGCTCGGTAATCGCGTTTTTCGATCGATATACGAAGCTATTTTTCAAGAAGCTAATTTTTCGTTCACGCTATGTTCGCATTCGCCCTTGTAGGGCCAGTTTGATCTTAATTTACGACGACTACATCGGCATGTGGGTACCAAGCGTAACACGTCTCCAACAATTTGCAAGGCTTCAGTAGGTGCCATTGCTCATTTGTGAATACCCTGCAACTCAAGGATTAGAAGTCCCCGCGGGAATATATGAATTATTTGCATCAACAACCACAACAGTGCTTATAGGTATACAGGCTCATCAATTTTAGGCGTCATTGTCGATCGTGGCCTGTTCTAGAGCCATCAAATCGCTCACATGAAAACAAGACTGATTTCCGTTGCGCACCAGTTCAAGTCACCGCCGCAACAAGATGGGTATCCTCAGTGACTTCTATGTTGAAAAGCGCACTCTTCTGGAACATCTCCAATTGTCTCTTAGTGTTGCCGAACAAACTAATATTTGCGGAATAGAAATAACAAAAACTCATGCGGACACCCCATATAAACCCAACTGGAGATCACATATATCCAGTATATACGTGAAATTAGCGTCTGCTTGCTATGTACTAATTAAATGTAAAACATGCTGTAAACCTTAACATACTTAAGCTTATGCCCTTTTCTCTCGTCTATTGCCACATCATATACTGCTGTGAATTCTGGGCTGGTACGTATAAAACCTACATAGATCCGCTCATTGGGTTATAAAAAATGGCCTTGCGTATTATAACCTACACAAGCCCACATGATAGTAACGCCATATTATTCACACTTCTCAGCATACACCCTTTCCACTGGCACCCAGAATGAAAGTTGAGATTCTGATTAACAACATTATACACGGAAATCACTCATTGTTGCCAGACTAGTTCATTATATCTAATCGAAATACAAGGAATGCTTTGGATTGTCTGACCTGCTAGTCCCATCTATAAATTTGTACAGTTAACGGTCTGGCTTTTCGATCTTTAACCTTTGCTCATTTTGTAATGAATGCATTGGCCAATTAGGTTCGTTATGTTTTGCTGCTGTTTCACTTTTGCAAATTTTTCTGGAACTCCCTCTTCATCATCTCGAGTTTTCAATCATCGCTTAAAATTTAATATTATTAGGAGCTGCACAAATGGTCGCAGCCGCGAGGCAGTTTCCACTGCACTTCAATGTTCATTAATACCTGTGTCATCCAGTGACGTTTGCGCATTCAGTGATGTTTGATTTTTGTACAAGAACGTAACTTCTAATTACTCCCGTAGCTACTATAATTAACGCTCCTTCCATAAAAATATTATTCAATATATTTGATGTAATCATCATCATCATCATCGTCGTCGTCGTCGTCGTATTTTTGTGTCCACTGCGGGATGAATGTCTCTCCCTGTGATCTCAACTCACCCGTGTCCTGCGGCAACTGATTCCAACTTGCGCCTGCATATTTCCTAATTTCATCACCCACCTACTTTTCTGCCATCCTCGACTGCGCTTCCCTTTTCTTGGCACCCGTTCTGTAACCCCAATGATCCACCGGTTATCAATCCTACGCATTACGTGGCCTGCCAAGATCCATTTTTGCCTCTTAATGTCAATTAGAATATCGGATATCGCCGTTTCCTCAGTGATCCACGCCGCTCTCTTGTCTATTTGCGCTGTCCTTAACTTGTTCCCGAGGTTCTTTGTCAACCTCCAAGTTTCTGCCCCATATGTTAGCACCGGTAGGATGCAGTAATTGTACACCATTCTTTTCAATGATAGTGGTGAGCTCCCAGTCAGGACCTCTCAGTGCCTCCCATATGCACTCCAACCCATTTTTATTCTTCTGTAAATTTTCTTATCATGATCAGGGCCCCCTCTGCGTAATTAAAGCACCTATAATTCAGAATACATCAAAAGCACTAAAAAGAGAATAACTGGAAACAATAACCGAAGGGGAAAAAAAAGGTACCAGGAGATTACAATCTTATCTTTCTATCCCCTCCTTTCTCCTTTTTAACATCCCTCCTTTCTCTCTTCATTTACTCCTGCTCCCTCCCATGTCGCACTTATTATCCGCCTCTCAAGGCCGACTGATCTCAATACAGCCCAGAAAAAGAAAAGAAGAAAAAAATACATTTTCCCATTGCACAGAGACTTCACGTTCCGATGTACGTGCGCAGCATTTGTTGAAATATATCGGAGTGAGCTTCAGTAGCAATGCCTGATGGTGGGTTATTCCAGTCAGATATCGTTCTGGGTATAAATGATTGTGTGTAAAGAGCTGAGTGACACACCGGGTGTTTGACTTTAAAAGGGTGATCTCGGCGAGGGAAAATGACAGAGGGCGACTGAAAGAAGTCATCATGCAAACGCTTGTGCCGATAAAGTTTATGAAGGTGGGATAGACGCACGTGTTTCCGTCGTAGTGATAGGGGGGATTTTCAGGGATTCAGGGTTACGTACGATGTAGTGCTGGTTCGGATCCCAGATGGCACATGGATATTCACTTTTAGGTATGATTAATGTAGTATACGCGAGTGTTTTTAAGTGTGAAGGCGCTTGCCTGAGTCTGTGTTTCATTAATCCAAACATGCGGTTATCCGATGCAAGAGTGACGATGTGATGATGCCATGTTAGATCAATTTGAAATTTGACTGCTAGGTATACGTGGTAGTAAGCTCAACAGTATTATTATCAAGAGAGTATGACATTGGAATGTGCGTGCGTGTGTGTGTGTGTGTGTGTGTGTGTGTGTGTGTGTGTGTGTGTGTGTGTGTGTGTGTGTGTGTGTGTGTGTGTGTGTGTGTGTGTGTGTGTGTGTGTGTGTGTGTGTGTGTGTGTGTGTGTGTGTGCGCGCGTGTGTGTCTGTGTGTCGCTCAGGCCGTCCGGGTGCGTGCTCGAGCTCAGCGCGGCTTCCCGCTCCCTCCCTCACTATATCTTATCTTTCTATTACCTACTTTCTCTCCTTTCTCTCTTTATTTCATCCTCCTCCCTCCCACATCACGCTTATTATCCGCCTCTCAAGGCCGACTGATGCTATTGATAACAAAAGCCCCTTGATAACGCGGCCGAAGCGCCGCTCTGACCATGCGCGAAGCGCGATAAGCAATGGAATAGGCCTAGAATGTTTCAAAATCCCGGCTCTGCTCGCACCGCATCGAAAGATTGCGCGTGCGGCTTTATTTCACGCCAGAAACTTGCTTCGGACCGAAGCCAAATAAAAGTGGCAGTTTTATTTTTCGATAGAGTGTATAAGTGCTGCAAAAGGACGTTCGTGGCAAAAAATAAAAGCGAAATAAATAGACCAGGAAGCGACTCACGTGTAGAGAAAATGCAAAACTGATGCGTTCAATTGTAAATGTACCACTTCTAAATGAGCCGAATTGGCAATCGGATAGTCAGCACAAAAAAAAAAAAAATCTACGCAGAATCTTCTCTGGAATTTATCTAAATGGTGCGTAAGCATTTCGTAGTACTGACGTGGTCTTTCGTGGTAGTATGCTGGTGTGTTTCGTATAATTGCGAGAACGATCGCGAAGCGGTTGCAAGACGGAACTGTTTAGTGAGAATTGCACGAGACGACGGTGAAGAGACGAGTAGAAGCAGTGTTCACTGGGCCTATGGATAGTCCGCAGCGGATGTCGACGTGGGATAGAAATGCTTACGCATTTAAAACCGTCAGCTTTCAGCGTGCCCTTATTATCTATGCATTCGTAAGCTCCGTTGAACACCAGCTTCTGCCTAGAGGACGCGTTCGAATAGGTCTCCTTCTGCAGCTACGCAGTACTGAGTCCACTTTATCACATCTTCTGTGGCTTTCTTGATGAGCGACACTGTAATACTACGGCAGACATCCGTTATCCTTGCTTTGAGCTCATCTGACGTTCGTCTCGATCATGTAAACGCGATCTTTGACATTTCTCTAAAGAAAAAAAACAGAGTCGAGAGAGGTCACGTGACCTAGCCGGCCAATTTTCAAGCCCGTGCTTTCCAATCTATTGCGCATGAAAAGTCGCATCCAGCCAGTTTCATTGCTCGGCTGCTTCTGTGTGCTGTGATCTTTCTTATACCACAGAAATAGAAAACGTGACAGCGGGAATTCGCTGAGAAACTCATCCCCTACTCCTTCAAGGACTTCGTCCACGTAACGCTGTCCAGTCAGTGTGTGATGGAAGACGATGGGACCGGTTATAGCACCTCCGTAAATTCCGAAACACACATTGAGCGACCACTGGTACTGGTGCCGAGTGCGCATTGCCCAGTGTAGATTGGAGTCACTCCAATAGTGTGCATGAAGCGAATTTACCTGGCCGTTTCCGCAAAAAATGGCTTCATCTGTGCACACGATGTTGCTCAAAAAGTCCGGTGACTCATCGGCTTTTGTGAGGACCCAGTTCGAGAGTATTAGACAATTCTACAGGTCCCTATCTTCCGAGCATTGGTACTGGTTGAGGTGGTACGGGTGAAAGGCCGTCGCTTAGAATCCTCCAAACTGGTGACTTGGAAACTGGTACCTGGACATCCACGCCTCGCACTCTAGCATGAAGGTTTGAGGCCATAAATGCTAAAACATCCGTGAGTAGGCTGGGACTCAAAGATGGAGTTCTCCACCGCTGTTTCTAGAAGCTGCCGGCTTGTCTCAAGTTTTCATAATTTCTGATGATCGTCGATCCGTTTGGTCTATCGCCACACTTCCATGACTGATATATATTTGCGGCCTTCCTCTTGTTGCCATTTGCAGGTCCCATGGCAAGTATCATGTTTTTATTCTGCTCATTAGAGGAAGACATGGCGACTGGGTCGAAACAAAACGCGCCTTTAAACATTTGCACTGACGTTGTCAATTCGCTTTTGTGGTGATAGGTTTTGTGCCAAAAAGAAAAAGAAAACCATCCGTGCACTTCACCTACGCTAAGACAACAGTTGTCACAGCTTGTTTTCAACTG
Organism: Dermacentor variabilis; assembly: GCF_050947875.1. NCBI lineage: Eukaryota > Metazoa > Arthropoda > Arachnida > Ixodida > Ixodidae > Dermacentor > Dermacentor variabilis. The sequence continues at coordinate 273,659,045 of NC_134568.1, read as the reverse complement.
ACACCAAACGAGACGTGTTACTTCAGTCTCGGCGCGGCAGATAAGGAACTAACCCGCCGCGGTTGCTCAGTGGCTATGGTGTTGGGCTGCTGAGCACGAGGTCGCGGGATCGAATCCCGGCCACGGCGGCCGCATTTCGATGGGGGCGAAATGCGAAAACACCCGTGTGCTTAGATTTAGGTGCACGTTAAAGAACCCCAGGTGGTCAAAATTTCCGGAGTCCTCCACTACGGCGTGCCTCATAATCAGAAAGTGGTTTTGGCACGTAAAACCCCAAATATTATTATTAGATAAGGAACTAGCTCGATACCTAGAACGACAGAAAACTGAGCTAGTTGGTAAGGATTCATGACGCAAAAAAGAGGTGAGGCGTGCAAACAGGACACCTGTCCTGTCTGCACGCCTCACCTGTTTTTTGCATAATGAATAGCTCGATCCCGATGTTTTTCTTTATTTCCTTTATTTCGTTGTGGCTAACTCAGCGATCCTTTTCGATGGCGCTGCGATATGATGGGGGTGGGATTGCAGTCACGTGGTATTTTTCATATTTCGCGGGATTTATTTATCAGTTGGAAAAATTTAGTACGCAATTAGTACGCCGCTGAAAATGCCGCAAATAGATGTCTCTTGGCTGCACCTACAAATGCCTCATGGACACTTCGATATTTAGGATAGTACGTCTGGAGTTAGATAATTAATTATCTAAACAAATCTCAGTAATGAAACAATTACTGGCAGCTACTCCACTGTACCGGAAACATTATCCACTAGGTTTTTTCGAGTAACGCAATTGCCCTTTTTTTTTAAATCTGGGTGCATGATAGGCAATTGGAACACCCTATATATATTTATGACACCTGCGTGCAAGTGACGATGTTTCCATCCCTAATAAATGTTGTAAACTGTTAGAAGAGTTTTTTTTATGAGTCGTAGCATTGATTATTGGAAAGAGAATCAATGCGGATAGACATATAATTGACGTACATTTCAAACGCTTTTGATAAAAAACTCTGCCGAAGGGGGTCACTGAAGTCTGCAGGTTATTTTTTTTTCAGGGTCAAAAAAGCAGGCAAAGCAATTTCAAGCGTGCTGAACATACAGCAACACATTCTTTCTCTAGGCGTAAGCTACCCATACCTTTAGAAATAATTGTTAGTTGGCTACCTCCTTCTCTTTAACACATATAATGAACTTTGTCCGGTGCATGTATTTAAATATATAGTGCCTGTGCATAGTGTTTACAGTGGAAACCTAAAACAATGTTGAAGTGAGAAAACACGACAGAGGCAGCCGCCGCTAGTACTTCTAATGCGCTTGCCCTTTTATCGCCAGCATTTGCAGAAATAAAGCGAAATGATTAAATAAAACCGTACACGCCTGCGCCAACAACGATGCAGTACGCTAGTAGCCACACTAAGTTTTAAAAAAAAAAGCAGAGGCAAGTGAAAAGAAACCTGAAATGATGTGCGTGACAAAACTCTGGTAATGAAATTTTAGGTGTGTGTGTGGGGGGTGGGAGAGGGGGGGCAGTGGTGGGCTTCGGCATCAGCGGAAGGGTGCGGAGGCGGGGGGCTCTGCCCTCTCAGACAACGCCGTAGGGGCCTCGCGCACCGCAGACTCGCCGTAGTCGGCGCTTATGATGCCGTGACATGTCTTTAAAGTATAACTGACCTTTCGTTTTCTTCGTATTGAAAATAGTGATAATTTTCGACGTTTTGTCATGCAGTTGGTGTTCAAACAAGCAGCGCCACCGTTTAGTTCAAAGGACATTATTTTGCCCATTTGTCAGCAGTACAGCCTGAATATTGTACGTCTATTTTTATGGCGCAGGTTTTTCCGCAGTGTTCTTCCTAGTGTACCATCGACGCGATAGACTTAGTTCGTATCATATTCAATGAGGGTAAACTTAGACGTAGTGACTCTTGTCAGGGCTGATATGTCACCAGCGTAGCATAGTTATTTTTTTGGGGCCGCTATCCATTTGTTTTGTCAGTATAGGCTGCTTTTGTCGCCTTCGGTGGGTGCTTGCTATAGATTGGCTGCTGCTGCTGCGCAGGCGCTGTTGCGGTATTTAAAAGACAGGGGACTTTCTGACAAATTGTGACTGTACACTGTGTGACGTAGGATTTTACAGTGACACTGCGTAACCCTAGGAAGGCCTTTGCGGGCTGCGTGACAGTGCCCACAGAAACAGTTCGTGTGTACGTGCGTGTGTGTGTGTGTGTGTGTGTGTGTGTAGGTTATTTTTTCAAATTAAAAAAAATTCTTATCCTTCTTTCTATTACCTATCGCATCCCGTTGACCCTCCCCCAGTACAGGGTAGCCAACCAGAGAATTTCTCTGGGGAACTTCCCCGTCTTTCCTTTGCCTTTCTCTCTCTCTCTATCACTCACTCACGCTTTCTTAATTTTTTTAAATATTTTGACGAAGAATGATGCAATACATTCATTCACTCATTTTGAAAAATCGAGCATGTGACAGCTGGCATGAACAGGAGCATCCAAAAGCAACGTTCTAAATACTTCACTTCTAGTTGTCAGATACAGTGTAAAGGCATGTTCCTGTCTGTCGCATTTTCTCCTTGTCATTGCTGCACTTGCGCTGAAAAAAATAAGACTATAATAACAAAAAAATAAGCAAAATAACACACATTTTGTCCAGACTTGCAGTCTTCCTGGAAAGCCGGCACGTTCCTATAGGCTCCGTTTTCCCAGTAATCATAATGCTAATGCTACTCAAAAAGCGCGAAACAGGCTCCAATGGGATCGGTATTCAACGCAGAGGCTTCGCAGCGAGAACTAGGCGTCAAAAAATTGGCTTTGTCTGAAGCGCACGAGCGCAGGAGCCGGTTCGAGGGACGCGCGGTGGGACAGGTTGACGCCGCTTTGCGATCAAATTTTTATCTTCGCAAGCGCCGCTAGCGCCTCCATGTTACCCGCGCTGGGGCTCGCCTTAGTTGGACTTCACGGCTAGGAACGGTCCTTGTTACCCGCCTGAGGCGAAAGTTCCCTTACACGTGCTTTTAACCGGATTGCCGGGAGATCAGGCACGCTTGGGAGCTCACGTGGACGATCTCCTGCGACGTGTGTGCGTCTTTAAAGAAAGAAAGGACAAGAAGAAAAAGAAACGCAGGAGAAGTCGGTCTCGAGGAGGCTCAGTCTTATTGTTTTTGTGATTTGGTACTGCTCTTGCTGGTACCGTCGTGGACACCAAGTAGCAAGTCGTTGTGCAAGAACAGGCGGCGGCGTGTATCGAGGGCGCACGCGGGGCATTTACAGCTGCTATCCGACGCTTCATATATAATGCCGTTAGGCTGTCGGCTTCGTCGCTGAAACAGTACTTCCATGTAGCCTTAATGCGAGGCCCCGAACCGTCGCTTCGAGGAAATAACAGGATGATCATCTATGCCGCATGCATGGCGGTGCGAGGAGCAGAATACACCAGGAGTAAGTCCTCTACACAGGAGACGTTATGAGCTCTGCACTGCGTGAGTAACAGGCGGTGTTTTGAGCAAGCAATTACCATATACGTCATGACGCGAATATTTCAATCAGCGAGGGATACTTGCGTACTTTATACGTAGTTAATATCTATCTATATTAGGTAAACACAATTAAAAAAAAATGCTTTTATTCGGCAGTCTAGACAAACAGCGTAAGATAATGGCGCGGGAGGGTGGGGTGAAGGAGTAGGAGCTTTGAGTGGCACCGCGCACATGTGTTTGACCAGTGCAGGGGTTCTCCATATTCCTGGCCACTCGGCCACTCCCCAAGAATAATTAAAGTGTCTGCTTCTTTCGTGGTCTTTGAAGTTCTGCGTCATATATAGTGCATACAAGGCACAGGAGTGAGATTTGAAAGGGATTATCTTGCGAAAGATGGCACAGAAAGAACATTCATTTCTCATACATGAAATCCTCAAAGCAGCCAAAAATCTTTTGTGTCGTAGGAAGGAGGATGATGAATTACAAGGGCAGATCATATTTAGTAGCTTTCGTAGCCTGCAAACCGTTGGCTGTTCATTCATGAAAAAGCTCGGATACCACGCGATCTCTCCAGCAGCGGGCTGTACGGAACAAAGATAACAAAGAAGTTTTATTCTCAACTTAACTATAGCGACAACAGCAAGCATGTTGTAGCGAACGAGGGCTGCAGTTGCTGCTTTGATCAGAGTTGAAGCCTTGTGCTAAAAAAGTCGTCACGGTCTCATTTCTCCGTTACAGTTATGGCGAAAGCTTAGTGACCATTTTTATGCAGCACCAAGGTTTTAACAGTTTAATTTGTAAGGTATCGTACCAGAAAGGGTAAGAACTACTTTGGTTTTCGCCTAACTACTTCTAACATTTTGGCGACGGAATCGCTGGCGCCGTGCACAGTGCGTTATGCTGCTCAGAGCAGGATATGGTATTTCTTTTTTTCGATTTTAATTTGTCAGCTGACACTGAGATGTATTGAGCGACTCGGTGACCCTCCATCTGTACGAGCAAGGCGCCTAACATAACAAAAGTAAGAAAAACGAAAAAGGTGCCTTGTTCGATTGGTTGTAAAATGACGTGTAAGAAAAGGTAGCGAGCATTCTACAAGAATTAATACCGCAACAGTGATAAACACGTGCTGCTTTAAGTTGGTTAACAAACTATCTAGATGGCGACAGCCCTTTCTCGCAGCTGGTCTGAGCCCAATGGTTCGAGTACCTCACAACACATAGGATTCAAGGCGCCTACACGTTTTGAAGGCTTAGTTTTACGGCTTATATAGGTTGAAGGCTTAGTTTGTGAGAATCCATCTTTCAGGTCGAAAAATTTTCTTTTCAGAAACTGATTTGCTCATGTCAACGGAGGTGTAATGCAGCGAGCTCCTGCTCTTACCACTGGTGCGCTTTTAAACCCGGTTACATGAATTTAACATCATGTCTCGGATGCCTTGGGTAAGTTGGTTCGAGGCGTAGAAACCGTCTGGGCAGACGCCGAAATTTCTTTTGTGCGTTTGCCGAATGAACTAAATGTGCCGGTATATCATCCTCCCTTCCAAAGTCGATTGATTGTGCCCAATTGCCGTCTTTAGGCCATGCTGCCTGCCGAACGGCCACAGTAACAAAGTTGATAGCACTGCATATATTTGATCGCCCATATAGCACACGAGTTTCGAAATGTGGAAGAAAAATAATACTCTTTTATGTCACTGAAAAGTAACGATGCGGATCTTGTAATGCATGCAAAGCCAACAGGGTCCACTCCTATGAGTAAATGACGCTTGCCTGGCAGGCTGGTGGCCTGACGCAAGCGCACACATCGGCGATCGAAACATGGGCCCTCACTAAAAGCAATGGAAAAAAGCGTATTGGTAAAGAGCACACAACATTTCATATCTGGCGTACATGCGACTGCAAAGTCAACGTTACTCATGTCCAATGAGCTGATCGGTCGTCACGCTAGCATTTGTTTTAAGGCTCATTCTCTGTGCATCTCGATTAATCAAGCATTTATTATGGACAGAACAACGACTAATGCAAATTACCGCCAGCGTTCGGCGGCAAGCTAAAATGAGTCATAATGAAAGCAATCAATTTTGCAGCGTCGTCCGCCAGGGTAAACTCGCTCCTGAAGCAACAGAACAAACTGAAACAAGAAATGTATCCGAAAAGCTTGATAATGAGCTTCGCTAAGAACAATGTCAGTTGCTAGGAATAATCTAGAGCACGTTTAGTCATTCGTACTACAATTTTTTTATCTCGCCTAATGCCCTCGCCATGACTGACTCTGTTATGAAGAGGGATTGGTGTTTTCGCTTTTGCTTCCATAAGTTTACTCCTGCGGCAACTGGCTCAGGCAGCCGCCATACCCGGAGGCACAAATTTCAAGATATAGAGAAAAGGCAGGGAGATGAACTGGCCCATGGTCTGTTACTGTACACTAGGAACAATTCAAAAGGGCTCACAAGATTGTGCAGAATAAGGGGTGAATTGGTCGTCGAAGGCAGTGAAATAAATTAGAGGGTTTTACGTGCCAAAACGACGATGTGATTATGAGGCACGCCGTAGTGGGGGACTCCGGAACAGTTTCGACCACCTGGCGTTCTTTAGCATGCACCTAAATCTAAATGCAAGGGCGCTTTCGCCCCTGTCAAAATGTGGCCACCGCGGCCAGGATTCGATCCCGCGACCTCGTGCTTATCCGCCCAACACCATAGCGACTAAGCAATCACGGCGGGTGTCGAAGGCACTGAATGACAATTCTCAACCGTACGAGCTGCACAGCGCACAGTGAGACATTTCGGGCGATATCAATAAGAATTAATGTGGCTAAGTAGTATTAGTTATTAAGATGCGCCACATACGCTGCCATGACCATGAGTGGCGTTGGCTGACACTCCCAAGGCCAGATATAGTACACATACAAAAATACCCAAGAAGGTGGATGTGAGGATAGATGCTGCCGTAGTTGGATTGGTATAGAGCCTCGCACACGTAATGTGGAATATGTGGGTTTGACTCTGACTAAGAGTAAACCTTTTTTTGTGCACTCACCTTTCCTTTTTTTCTTATTACGTCTATAGCTCAATTAAAAAAAAAACAGTAAATTTTTCATTTGCTTTCCTTAGCTTTATTGTCTCTTGACTCTATATGGCCGTGACTAACAAAAATCCGACCTTTCCGTCCCGTTCTTCTTGCGCGAAAGTATCACAACACTATAGTCTGGGCAGCGGCTGAATTCAAAAGAGCATTGAATCATTTGACTAGAAGCGAAAGTTGGTATATCTGCTGAATATTGCCGCAAGCACTTGTGTATCTTTTCCAGTGACTTTATTCAGCTAACAAATGTTACAGGTTATCGCGCAGCGCAAGACGCGCCTTTCTGTATCATATGTTCCTGGAATGTTATCAATGGTTCGATCTGTTGGTTATGTTGTCGCCGAGCTTTGTGTAATATTCTGTTGCGCGACGCGAACACTGGTGTACATTCTAGAACTTACGCGAGAACAAGCGATTACGCTGGATGGTTCATTCAGCCATGTATGAATAGTGGACCCGTCTGTTCCAGAGAGCGTATTTCGACGAGTGTGCTCGCCGCTATCATTGTGCTGAGTGTTACTTGTTTTGCTGGGCACAGGTTCGCCCAATAAACAGTTAGTTTCGTTACTTGCGTTGAGTCACTGTTGTTGTTCACCGTCAATATAGCGTGACAATTTCATTCTTGCGATGTGTTGCTACAATCAAACGAGCGAAGTTTCCATCCAACGTCCGTTCTTGATCGGGAGATAGACAGAGGCGTTTTAATCTAATGCATGGACGAAGAGCGAAGCTTCGCTGGTAGCCATTACCATTTATTGTTGTTTCCCGTGTTTGTGAGTACAATGATGATTTTTTATAACTCGAGGTAACAACCTGCGCGTGAGAAACACAGTGACGGACCCAGTACGCACTTTGTACGCCCCCTGATTGCCTCTTCCCCTGTCGCTGGGGTTTATTGTGTATCAGTACAGTGGCACAGTCACCGAAGCACGTTTTAGAGACAGGATGCGGCTGTTCAATACTTGGAAAGAAGACGCTGCAGCAAGAACATTAAGTGTGCATTAGCAACAAAATGGAAATTAAAATGTATGCAGCTCACTTCGTCTCTCAAGAAAAGTTTCTTTAATTAATGCAGCGCACATTGTTATTGTTCTGCTTTTTGCGGCCTCTCGTGAAGAGCACGAGGCTTTTCAAGCGCGCAAAAATGGTAACATGAATAATATGCGCGCACTTTTAGTGCCTTCAAGCGCGGACCAAGGCGTCCATCCTGTTGTCTTTGGAAGCACCTTTAATCCGCACTAATGCCATTTGCATGCTACTCGCACTACCCATACATATACCTCTGGGAAGCGCGCCTTCCTTTTTTTTTTCCGCGTTTCTTTTTTCTTCAGAAAGTCGAATGCTCTTCGCAGAAACGCAGGCGGCCCCTTTTTGAAGCGCATGCCCCGAGGGATGTGTTGCTGACCACCGCTTTCAGGTGCCCTGCCCCCCTCCCCCCTGCTTCCTCACCCTACCCCGCCATTTCTGCGCCACTATTATCTTCGAGCATAAAAATCTTTAAATTTGTGCCCTTCACGATCTCGAAAAATAAAGCTGAGCGGATGCTGGAGATGAAAAAAAAAAAAAGAGGGGGGGGGGAGCTGCTACCAAGACAAACAAGAACACTGAGGAGAAGACGACAGACCTCTTGCGCATAAAACCTATAACGTGACTTTGTCAGCAGAAACAACAAAACACAATGATGGCATGAACCGTAATTGTTGTATAATGGTTTACTTTTTGACTATGGCCGCAAAGTGATATCGATTTTGCAAAATCGTTACTTCAGAATACGTGCCGCTTCTTGTTGATCCTATTAAATATTTCACCAAATTAAAATGATGAAACAAGAAAGTTAAAAACAACATCAAGTAAATGTGACAAGTGATATTAACTTCATGCAATCATGAAAGTATTATTATTATTATTACTATAATTATTATTATTATTGACATTTAAGAGTGCCTAGTACATCGCGTACCTTTAATTACTTGGGCGTAAACCACGTTTACAGGCTGCGAGTACAGCTGCCTGTGACTTAAACAACAACATCATGTAGCAGTGGTCGCCTGTGAACTATGAAATATTGGGACATTCACGCTGCGATGCCGAAGAAGCGCACATTCAACCCATGTGTCGCTGTCGAGAAAAATTGTACCTGTAATTGAAGGAAATTCGCAGTGGTCTTTGCGCAGACTCTAGATGCGCGAAAGGATGTCATGTAAATAACGTGTTTGAGCCAGTTTTTCTAGTGCATGTGTGCGTGCGTGCGTGTGTGTGTGTGTGTGTGTGTGTGTGTGTGTGTGTGTGTGTGTGTGTGTGTGTGTGTGTGTGTGTGTGTGTGTGTGTGTGTGTGTGTGCGTGTGTGTGCGTGTGCGTGTGTGCGCGTGTGCGCGTGTGCGCGTGTGCGTGTGTTTGTGTGTGTGTGTTTGTGTGTGTGTGTGTGTGTGTTTGTGTGTGTGTGTTTGTGTGTGTGTGTGGGTGTTTGTGTGTGTGTGTTTGTGTGTGTGTGTTTGTGTTTGTGTGTTTGTGTGTGTGTGTGTGTGTGTGTGTGTGTGTGTGTGTGTGTGTGTGTGTGTGTGTGTGTGTGTGTGTGTGTGTGTGTGTGTGTGTGTGTGTGTGTGTGTGTGTGTGTGTGTGTGTGTGTGTTTTCGAGGTGTACGTGTTTCTGAGTGCGTGAGCGTGCGCGTTTATTTTATCTCGTCTTTCACGTATCGACAGCATCACGCCGGATTGTTGTTGTTGTTTTTGTTGCTTCAAAACATGGCTCTTATCCACAGGGGCGATTGGCCACACTAGGTTGATTGAAAAAATGCATTGAATAAAATTCCAAAATGTGATAAAGGCATGCATTCAAAACGAAGCATTAGGCAGCTAAATGCTAATTTGGGTTCAGTCAAGCCGCTTATGGCAGCTTTTAGCCCAGGCGGACGTTTCTAGTGTGTACTAGAAGAATTAATAAAGTTGAAGTTGAAGTTAATAGGAATTTCTTGAGGGTCTATACATACATTTAGGATAAAATGAAAATCAATTGTCGCACAGTCGGTACCCTAGCAACGAAATCATCCTGACGCTGCATTGAATTTCTGCGTAGCAGTAATCATTGACCCACGGCTTGGGCCTGATTTACAGGCGCCAAAGGACAAGATGTTTGGTGTAGCAAGCGCTACACCCAGTTTACTAGTTGGAAATAAGAGGAACATTCTGCGGAGGGAGGAGACGCCGCGGCAGGAAACAGGCCTGGCTAGCTCAAAATTCTGTTGCAGTACTTTCTCTTTTTCTCTCCGGTTAGAAGTGTCACTTTATTGCAGTTGGCACTTTTATTTCGTTATGGATATTTTTCTTGGCAGTGTGCGAGAAAAGGTAGGCGCAACAGCCTTTCTCAACATAGAAGGTAGCATTCCTTTAATATTGTAAACACCACAAGCATTTTTGTGGCAGAGCACTCGAACTTGAAACTTAAGCGCGAAAGCCTTGGTGTTGCGTACTTTCGCGAGCGCTAACGACTTCCATAAGGACATGCTTGGCGGTAGGCCGTGACGCAGCTGTAATGAAGGCTTCGATTCCGCAAGCAGCACTGCGTCCTCGACAAAGAACATCTTTAGTTGCCTCAGAGCGATACTTATAGCCGAACCCTCCGCAACTGCAGACGGGACGAGACGCTGCAATCGGCCAGACCATGGGAAGCTCCAAAAGCAGATTTATACCGCAGGACGCAGCCGCGCAGCGGTCCGCGTCCGCCTTGATGTGTCCGTCTGTGTATACATGGAAGTAATTTGGATATGCAGTGCTCAAGTGCTCGAGAGGGTAGCCAACCGGGCTCAGTCCTGGTTAACCTCCCTGCCTTTCATTTATAGTTTCTCTCTCTCTCTCTCATCTGCTCGAGAACAACAGAACGAGAGAAGCTGACGCCCTGACATGCGTCCTGGCATTTTGGTTAGCTGACGCCTTGGCATTCAAAGTGCGAAATAGTGATCATGCTACTCTGTTGGGTCTCCCGCTCCTGCGGATCAACTTAAACGGATCGTAGGTAACATTGAGTATGCCTTGCCGCTTCAATCATTTGTTTTTCATGCTTAATAAACATATATACTTGTTATCGTCAAATGCATTTCAAGGCGAGCAATTTTGGTGATGTATAACTACTAATAACTTTGTCTGCAAAAATCTTTGGACAAGCGTTTGCGTCACGCCATGACATGGTGTTTAAACGAGCGTTGTCTAAATGTGATGACTAATTGTGATGACGGGGGCTTACCCTCTTCATAATGGTTGTAAAAACAAGTTCACAGTCTCACATGTGCGCTCACTTGACCTCACCATGCCTCGAAAAATGGGAAAACGTTTAGATCTCGGGATTGCGGGGCCCATCGACCGAGTACGTAGTAGAATACGCTCACTGACATATAATATCACGTGCGGTGCTCTTTGCCGTATAGCAGCTGCAAAGTGAGTTACACGTACGCTTTGTAACGATGCTATCGATATAAAGTATGGCACTTCTGAGCTCTAGTAAGCTTTTCTTTTTGTTAGGGGACGAATGACTTCGCATTTTTGCGGTTGTAGTGCGGCCGCCGTTCATCAAAACATAATATTCGACTAGTATATACAAAGGTGAGTGAAGTGAACGAACGTTGAAATATTGGTAGAATCTTTCTCCTAGCTTCTGTACATTTGTTGCACCAGCATATAGGGCTGATAGTGCCATGCACACGCCTGCGGGATCAGGCTTACTTAATCTCCGTCCAAATATTGACCACTGCGGCCCCAAGTAGCGCACGTTTAATTAAGTGGTCTTACCCTGGAACATGATACGTCCGTCACATCTGACGTATAATGGCTTAGCATGTCTGTGGCTGCAGCATTCCTCCATTTGTTCATAAAAGTACCTAAGAACTGTGGCATGGGGCCACTGGTGATATGTGCGCTCTCTCGTGGCCGGCTCTCGCTGTGCGTTTGCATTTTGAGTGTGACCCAGTTCAAATATGGGGGGAGGGGAGGGGGTAGGTTCTAACGGGACAGCCGTAATGGCCCCGTCAAATCAGTGACATACCCATTAGGCCAATGGGGTCGGTTTTCGCAGGCGACGCTAGCGACGCCTGGATTCTGACGGTAGTTACACAGAGACCAGAAAAATGTTTACTTACTTATAACAGATAATGTTTTGAATTTTATTCACTTACAATTTAAACTTAAAAACGACAGGTGACGTCTGAATAATTTCTAGTTGCTTAGAAAGTTAAATGTGTACTGAAAGCGCAAGGACACTTGTGAGGAGAACCGCACACCAGACGACCGACGCCGGCGTCGTCTGCTTCTGCTATTGCTGTTGAGCTGCCCGCTTGCTTTGGCCAGGTTTGCCCTAATTTTACCTCGTTCACATAAGATATATATATATATATATATATATATATATATATATATATATATATATATATATATATATATATATATATATATATATATATATATATATATATATATATATACATATATATTTGGCGCTCAGAATCAGCTTGCACTATCAGCGTCAAATGAAAGTTGAACAGCGGAGCGCGTGGCCCAAACATAAGTGAAGATATAGCGCGCGCCATCCAGTCATCACCATTGACAGGCGCACGCATCCGGTTTGGCCGCACTGCCCGATTCCCCTCTAGTGTTCTGTTCTGGTTCTTACATTTGAAAGGCAGAAAATAAAAATGAAGCTAAAATATTGCAGTGTACAGCGAGTCTTGTCGCACAGATCGCCGAAACCACAAGTGCTGTCGGCGCCAACAGCGGTGCGCGTGGTGCAGTTTGCACCGTCATCGCTTGCGCCACGAGGGCGAATGTACCTTGCGGTGACGATGCAGCGCTTTGGTGAACAGACGACGCGTAGAGTGCCGCGATGCGCGCACCCGAGAGAGCGCATCGAGACACGCCAACGACGCGTGCTACTCTGGCGCCATGGATCTCATAGCCATCGTCGCCATAGTCCGTTTTGCGCAGCACTACACTGTTCTTCTCACGCTTTTGCAGTACCTTCCTCTTCCGCTTTCCGCCTCACAGTTCCGCTGCACCCTCCACCTCCGCTTTCCTCCTCGCGCTCTATTTGCTCGAGCTGTCTATTATCGCCCGCTGAGTTCCGCGTTCGCCCTCATCTTTCGCTGTGCCCGTTTGCTCGGTTACGCAGTACGACGCCGACACTTGCCGCAAGAACGGGCGCCTCAGAGATGCGCTCTAAAAAATAAAAAAATATGCAGATTTAACGTACATCCTGGAATCTATGTGAAGCAAAGCTTTTGTGACGTGGTTAATCAAATGGTATAAATTTGCCCATTTCATTTTTGCGCCATTGCCGTAAACTGGCGCGCGCAGAAGCCGGTGCTACGCAATGAGACAAACGCGGCGATCATGTGAAAGATCTAGTTGGCGTTGACATGGTCGAAGTTTATAGGTGCGATTGAGGCTTAACGATTAGAGCATCGCGATGCTGTACTGGGGGACCGAGGTTCGATGCCACCAATGGGCACATAATTCAATTTCCTTTAAGTATGAGCTATTTAGCAAATCACTAGCAGCGGCCACAGTCAAGAAAGCCCGTGAAGGTTTTCCCTAAAAACTTAAAAAATATGCTTTCAGCGACCAGCTTCAGCTTCATTTATTTAATACTGCAGCTACTAGGTTTCGATGAAAGCAAACCCGTATAAGAAACTGTTTGCATTCACTGTTGGCTCACTTACGGTACATTTATACCTAGGATGTGGGTGGGGGGAGTTTCTGATTAAAATTTTTTCCTGTATCTGACTTTATTTAGAAAATCATCAGAAGGTATATATATATATATATATATATATATATATATATATATATATATATATATATATATATATATATATATATATATAACGCGCGCAAACGCACACACACGCACGCACAAATGCACACACATACATGCAAACACGTAGACACACACGAATACATACGCACACAACACGCATGTAGGCACGCAGACACATACACACCGAATACATGCGCGCGCGCTGCATAACATTCTGTGGATATTATTCCTTCACTATAAACACTAAATGTGCGGTTTACAACGTGTTTCAATGGCGACAAGTAAGCAATTAACAAAAAGATATATAAACGAGATACCCAGGAACTCAACGAATCAGTAGTAGACTACAACGCCAGTGATGTCCCTCACAAGTTTGGAACTACATCTGCTCTGAGATTGTTGAGTCCAATAATGACGTGAAAACATTGACTGTCCTTTAGCCGCACATTATTCCACTGCTCTGAAAGCTCCTAGGACACTAATAGCTGCGCTTGATGCGAAGTTGAGACTAATGGTCCGCCTGTGTGTATAGCACAATCAAGCAGGAAATTGTGGGGTGCATGATGCATTGTCTGCCCAAGAAGTCGTAGTGACAGTGCATAATTAATCCTCCTCACAGAGCTCTGACTCTTGGCGCAGCAGTGAGACTTAGAGTCACTCTGGCCGCGCATTGTAAATAGGCCGAAGCAGTGGACAGGTCGTGTGGGTATGTTGTCCCTAATTCAAACATTAAAAGTTGCGTTTACATAAGTTACGAATAAATGTGGGCGAGTAGAACCACCTCTGGGTCGCCGAGAACACTCTCATCCGATGAGAATGTAGGCATGCATTCATTTCATCGTGTAGATTACGTGTCAACAAGTGCCTTGAGGGAAGTTTTGTTCTGTCAGAGCCTGCTAGGATGGTGGGACGGAGGAAATAACACCCGATCCGCATTTTTCTATGCTCTTCTTCGAATTTGAATGCGTCTCCCCCTCGGGCCCCGCCGTAGCTACACGTGGCAACAAACAAAACAAGAACATTACCTCAGCGCCGTTACAGACATGGAACGAAGTTCTAAACTTTCATGGTTTCTTGTGCTACCTTTTCAGAACCAAATCACCGGTCAGCTGTCGTTTGCTGTTCCGCTGCGAATTTCCTGTTAGCACTGCCGAACAGTCCTGTTACTTTCTGGTCTTCTTTTAATATTTACACCCGGATGTCACTTGTCAGAACTCTTCTCGATGCCCATCAGCAAACAGCAACGTCTTCGCCAGTAGTGACACCCTCTGCTGTCTCCCACATTGTAATAAAAGTGAGCACGCGTCTCCCCCTCGGGCCCCGCCGTAGCTACACGTGGCGTGGCCGCGTGCAGTTGGATTCGTGCGTGCTGTAAACGTTGGCTGCCCTGGCGCCTCTGACGGAGTGTCCGTTTGTCACCGCATCTACACGGGGGCGGCCGCATCCCCTTCTCGCTCGCGACATATGCAACTGTGCCACAAGCGCTTTCTTCAGTCTACTTCGACACGTATACCATGCAACGACATTCGAAATCTCTCCAAGTGATGTGTCATCAGAAATGGTCGCTCAAGAATTTCGCCCCTCAATTCCACTTACCTTTGTTCCTGGTATGCAATCGCGGGTGGTATTAAAACACTGGGCAATAGCGAAACGACAAAGCGTGTCTCTGGCCGCTGGGGCCCTGCCAGCTCGGAGCGCGTCGAAGTCGCATGCTACAACGATTCGAGCAATGCTTCGCATTACATAGATGACAACTACAGTTGACTATGCCAAATTTTACTGTCTCCTATAATGGCTGTCACCACAAATTAACGTGCACATGTGCTTTCAGTCAGTGGTTTGATTCATATCACGAAAGAAAAAACGTGACATGAATTAAGGTGCATTCAATAAAAGCATTAATTACCTTGTAATGATGAGCAACTACTAGAATATGCACAACCGATGATTCTACCATCTGAAATTTCTCACCATAGAGTCTACAGTTGCTTGGAATAAAAATTAAATAACTTTGACTCATTTATGGACAGTTCATTATAATTCCTGACTGAAGGGTATGAAATAATTGGGAGGGTTTCAAGTTTTGCTAACAAATCCACACAGATTGTTACAGCTTGCCTTTGGAGCCTAGATATTAAAGCTATAGGCTTCGAACTACTTATGCCACATGCTCTGACTTGTGAAGCACAGCGTTGAAGTTGGACGCATTTCTTCTCCTGAAATGTTTTTTAAGCTTGAACAGAAAATCTGGTTTAATTTTCGTTGGACCACAATATTATCAGCACCACGGATGTATCATAAAAACACATTTAGCACATTGTGTAACATTTAAAAACAAACAACGGTGTATCCGAATTCCGGGTGCAGGTGTTAGCGTCAAATACTTTTAATTACATGAAGAGGATTCCGTGACGTTGATAGTAATTGTTTTCTATGTCTATCGGGACGGCTTCATCCTGCTTCGACCATCATCAATAATTCCCTTAATACAAGCGTCAAGCTAGGTTTTATAGGTTCGACTTACACAGAGAGACAGAAAGGAATCACCAAACAAGAGTAGAATTAGTGCAAGAATTACAATTTCCGCTGGGCTAGACAAAACCACTGCTCCGTGCCTGTTCTCTCAGTGCCTGTCATTCTGATTGCAAAAACGTCAACGCCTCCCACTCACTGCGCATTTTACACCTGGCCACGGAAGGACGCCAGATTTAGAGACATGGTACTATGTGCCCCTTCATCAATGACCCAACGCGTTGGAGCGGGCTAAATGAAATATTAAAGATCAAGCTTTCACAAGTTGCGCGATCAAAATTTTACCAGCACGTCTCGTCGCCGAAGGGAAACTCGTCCGCTCAAGAGTGCGTTAATAGCCTCTGCATTTGAAAAAAAAAAAAAGAACGGATACTGCTCTCCCGAACATGCCAACCTTGGTGCAGGTGAAATCGATGGACGCAACGCGGTACATTTTTCTGCACACAGGACGCGCCGAATTGTGGTTCGATGAAAATGAATGCACATTCTTTAGTTATTGTTTTTTTATTGACTTAGCATATAAGAACAAAACAGCAACAAAAATTGTCTTCTGTAAAAATAACAGGCCAGCCCTAAAAAGAAAATATGGAGTTTTACGTGCCAAAACCATGATCTGATTATCAGGCACACCGTAATGGGGGACTCCGAATTAATTTTGAATATCTGCAGTTCTTTAACGCGTACTCAATGCACGGTACACGGGCGTTCTTGCATTTCGCCCTCATCGAAATGTGGCCGCCGCGGCTGGTATTTGATACCGTGACGTAGTGCTTAGCAGTGCAACTCCAAAGACACTAAGCAACCTCGGCTTGAGCACGTCCAGCCTGTCCTAACAAATGTTTGACACGATCATATTCACTGAGATTTTGATGGCAGCAACAGAAGAAAGGAAGCAATTGGTCACTTATAGGGCGAATGGGGTCCCATTAAACCGTCTTAATAATATTAAAAAAGTCGCTTTCACTCACCAAAATGATTTAACAATGCATGTTCATGGAAGAAATATTATACCATAGAAAAAGAGTGAGAAACTTTGACCAGCGAAGAAAAACATTCTTTCACAAACACTGCCGGCTATGCAACGAGATCACCCAAAATATTCTTGAAGACTATTAATTTTAAAAAGTCCCATCAATTGGCTCTGTTTGATGAACAAAACTGCAGTATTCCCGTTCGCGAAACTGCCGAACAGTTTAGCTGGGCACTTTTTCTCTTTTTTACAATGGAACTTCATAACATTCTACCTGCCTTTCCTTAACTGAATCAGGCAGGGATGCCTCTTATTACGTTTTTGTCCTAACGGCATTGAGAAAATAATTTATTCTTTAGAACTCACGTCATCGTCTCGTATCGACAATAAATGCAAAAAGGTTGAAATACACCTACTGTGAGCGCGATTTTATTTGCTATTTTATAGCAAGTATATCCACCAGGAGTGGTGCCGGAAGACTGCAAATTGGGTAAAATTGTTCCAGTCCCCAAACAAAGGGCTCCATTTTCGTGCAGATGTTATCAACCATTTTTCTCACAAGTATTTGCTGTAAACTAATGGAACACGTTATTTACTCTCAGATCGCAAACTTATTAGTATCTCATACCTTATTACCATCGTGCCCAACATGGATTTCGTAAACGTCTTTTATGCGAAACTCAACTAGCTTTCTTTTTTAACAATAAAGTTCCAACCTCGACCTGATCGCACCTGTGGATGCCTTTTCCTTAGACTTGGAAAAGAAACTAGACAAAGTTATACACCAACGGCAACTCCTAAAAGTTTCTCTTCTTAACATTAATCTCGTTGTACTAGATTAGATACGTAGCTTTCTTACTAACAGGCACTAGTACGTATACGCTAACACACACTCATCAAAAGGTGCTCCTGTACTTTCCGGTGTACCACAAGGCACAGTTCTCGGACTCCTACTCTTTCTAAGTTACTTTAATGACCTTCTGTACTGACATCTATTATGCGATTGTTCGCCCACGACTGTGTCATCTCTCGTCCCATAACAAGCAGCAGAACTGCACAACATAACAAGCACCACCGACGTTCATCATCATCATCATCATAATCATCATCATCATCATCGTCGTCGTCGTCGTCGTCGTTGTCATCGTCGTCATCATCATCGTCATCATCATCATCAGCAGCAGCAGCAGCAGCAGCCGCAGCAGCCTATTTTATGTCCACTGCAGGACGAAGGCCTCGGTGTGATCACCAGTTACCCCTGTCCTGCGCCAACCGATTACAGCTAGCATCCGCAAACTTCGTCATTTCTTCGCACCACCTAGTCTTCTGCCGTCCTCGACTGCGCTTCCCGTCCCTCATCTTGGTACCCATTCTGTAACCCTAATGGTCCAATGGTTATCTAGCCTGCCCAGCTCCATTTTTTTTCTCTTGATGTCAATTAGAATATTTAGTTGTCTATACCCGTTTGCTCTCTGATCCAAACCGCTCTCTTTCTGTCTCTTAACGTCATGCCTAGCAATCTTCGTTCCATAGCTCTTTGCGCGGTTCTTAACTTGTTCTCAAGCTTCTTCGTCAGTCTCCAAGTCTCTGCCCCATATGTCAGCACTAGTAAAATGCACTGGTTGTACACCTTCCTTTTCGATGATAATGGTAAGCTTCTAGTCAGGAGCTGGCAATGTCTGCCGTATGCGATCCAACCCATTTTTTATTCTTCTGTGATTTTCCGTCTCATGGTCAGGGTTCCCTGTGATTAGTTGACCGAGGTAAACGTGCTTCTTCACAGACTCTAGATACTGGCTTGCGATCCTGAACTCTTGTTCCCTAGCCTCGTTGTTCATCATTATCTTTGTCTTCTGCATATTAATCTTCAACCCCACTCTTACACTCTCCCTGTTAGGGTCCTCAATCATTTCTTGTAACTCGTCCGCAGTGTTGCTGAATAGAACAATGTCATCGGCAAACCGAACGTTGCTGAGGTATACGCCGTCCATCCTTACTCCTAAACCTTCCCAGTTTATTATCTTAAAAGCTTATTCCAAGCACGCATTGAATAGCATTGGAGAGAGTGTGTCTCCTTGTCTGACCCCTTTCTTTATAGGCACCTTCCTACTTTTCTTGTGTAGAATTAAGGTGGCTGTGGAATCTCTGTAGGTATTTTCCGGGGTATTTACGTAAGCGGTCTATACTCCTTGATTAGGCAATATGTCTATGACTGCTGGTATCTGTATTGAAACAAATGATTTTTCATAATCTATTAAAGCCATATAGAGAGGCTTATTGTACTCTGCGGATTTCTCGATAACCTGATTAATGACATGGATGTGAACCACTGTAGAGTATCCCTTCCTGAAGGCAGCCTGTTCCCTTGGTTGACTAAAGTCCACTGTTGCCCTTATTCTATTGGAGATTATTTTGGTAAATATTTTAATAATTATATGGTAAATATTTTTAAATTGATGGGCCTATAATTTTTCACTTCTTCAACGTCTCCCTTTTTGTGGATTAGTAAAAGGTTTGCATTCTTCCAGTTTCCTGGGACCCTTGCAGTTGATAGACACTTCGTATACAGAGCCGCCAGTTTTCCTAGCATTATGTCTCCTCCATCTTTGATTAAATCGACTATTATTCCATCCTCTCCTGCCGCTTTTCCCCGTTTCATGCCTTGCAAGATCCTTCTGACCTCATTTCTAGTTATAGGAGGAGTTTCTGTATACTCTTCATTACTGCTTCGAAAGGAGGTATCCTTACCACTCTGGGTACTGTGCAGGTCATTATAGAATTCTTCCGCTGCGTTTGTTATACCTTCGAGATTGCTGATGATATTACCCTGCTTATCTTTCAGTGCATTCATCTTGGTTTGTCCTATGCCAAGTTTCCTTCTCACTGATTTCAGGCTGCGTCCATTTTTTTACGGCTTCTTTAGTCTTTCTCACGTTATAATTTCAAAAATCACTTATTTTGCTTTTGTTTATCAGTTTTGACAGTTCCGCGTATTCTATCTTTTCTCTTGAGTTGGACACTTTCATTCTTTGTCGTTTCTTTATTAGGTCCTTTGTTACTTGGGAGAGCTTGCCTAGTGGTTGCCTTAGTGCCTTGCCTCCCACTTCAATTGCTGCCTCTGAAGCCAGCCTCGTTACGGTTTCATTCATTACCTCGATGTCATCATCATCATCTCTCTGTTCTAAGGCTGCATATTTGTTTGCAAGTACTAGCCTAAATTTGTCAGCTTTTACCCTTACTGCCTCTAAGTTGACCTGTTTCTTTCTTGACCTATTTTACTCTTCCTCTGTTCAAATTGAGGTGAATCCTAGCCCTCAAGGGGGCACATCGCAAGAGGGGCACCTCGCAGCTACATTCGGATGTCGCCGGCGCGCAAGGGGGAAGCGTGGAAACATGCACACTTGCAGTCTCGGAGGGACGCGCATGCGCGCAGGCGGCGGTTTCGACACCAGTCGTGCGCCGCTATAGAAGGGAAGGAGCGCCGTTTCGCCACGTGCTCCCGCGCCCTTTTGTGGACAAGTGTACGTACAACCCATTTAGCACATCATGCTAAATGTATTGGCTGCTTTCTGGACGCTTTCTTGCGCTGCACTAACGTCATTATCCTATATTTATTTAGTTGTCTATGGTTATATGATAGAGAGCACTATAACAGCCTACCAGCTCCCAATGATAGAGAATTTGCCAAAGGAACAAGTCGTTTGATCAGTCAGTGTTCGTGCGGGAAGGGCACCATGTCAGTGCATAAATAAAGTCACTGTGCACTTTTGTATGAAGCAGGATATCACACATATCCAACTACGGGGTGTTACTTCGCTGAGCGATTACGACCTTTGAGATACGCCGTAGTCGTTATGCAAAAAAGAGGTGAGGCGTGCAGATAGGACACAAGAGTAGAGCAGGGGACAACACGAACGCCGACTATCAAAAATAGACACAAGAGCAGAGAAGTGCACAACACGAACGCCGGCTATCAACTATCAGTTGATAGTCGACGTTCGTGTTGTCCACTTCTCTACTCTTGTGTCCTGTCTGCACGCCTCACCTCTTTTTTGCATAATGAATCTTAACCAACTAGCTCATCTTTCTGTCGTTCTAAGCTTCATTTGTAGTGGTTATCTTTGGATTCGTTACGACAACATGTCGTTCTTTAACACGCAGAAAAATCTAAGTACAGGAGCGTTTTTATATTACACCCTATCGGAACACCGCCACCGCCGATAAGTCGAACCGCCACTGAGTGAAGTGCGGCAAGTCTTGAGGCAAGAAATGGCTGGGTGCACAAGAAGCACCAGCTCGTTTCTAGTGAGCAAGCGTCTTCGCAATATCAGTATTCGAGTAGATGGCGGACAATCCCATCTTACACTATAAAATGGGCCATCTGTACTTAAGTCCTATGCTGATGGCAGCGTGAGACGACTTTGATTGCATAAGAAGTAACTACTGTAGGGAGCGAAAAAAAAATTAAAAAGGAAGTACAGAAAGGCCCAGAGGTTAAATAGCGATAGTTTTCATTCGATACCCTGCATTCAGGGGGGAAAGCCAAGGAGACAGAAAGAAAGAAAAGCACAAAAGAAGTAAACAGTCTACACAATCCAGCGGCACGTGACCGGCAGCGTTCACAAAGTCAAATTATGCAGGCCTGTAGGCTTCAGGAACTTGAGCAAGGCTCAAGTTCTTGATAGTTGGTACAGATATACACATAAGGCCATAGAGGCAGATATGGAACGAGTGAATACTTGTTAAACTTACTACTTCCCTTGTGGCAGCTAGTGCTTTAAGACGAGTACGGCATGCGTCACGTCGCGTAACAGCTATCTGCCAACAACAGCGAGAGCACCTGCCACACACGCGCCAGTTTACTGCATGACTAACGAGGGGACGACTTGGTGTTGCTGAGAAGGACGCGCAAAAGAAGCGGCGTGTTGAGCAAGTGGGGCCTGGGTGTGCCGCGAAGCAAGGAGCAAAGTGAGAGCGTATCCTGTCACGGAAACGCAGTGAGTGACCAAGCACATCCGCAACACATGTGAACAAAGCGTCAAGCGACGTCTCTGGGACAGCGAAGCGATGCAGTAAAGCGGTAAACTATAGCGATGTTGTGTGGCCCTAGTGAAGCACCAAAATAATGCTCCGCATAGCCATGTTCCAGGGCGAGTTGCAGCTGAGCAATCTTATATCTTTTACTTCAATTTATTTCCTCTTTGGCATATTTGCTTTTCGAACCCGCAAATCTCGCAGACAGCTCGTCCAATGGAAGTTACTCATCTGCTTTTGGAGCCTCCATTAAAATTAATTAAAGCATGTGTTTCTTACGTGTCAATACCACGTCCTGATCACGAGAAACGCCGTAGTAGGGAACTACTAATTAATTTTGACCCCCTGGGACACCTTGACATGCACCTAAGTCTGAGTACACCAGCATTTATGCATTTCGTTCACATAGAAATGCGGCGGCGCGCTATGGGTGCTACGGATAGACGAAAGAAAAAAATATTGAGGCCACGGATAATAACTGAACCGAAAACGTATCAGTTGCGTGTAGAGAAATACTGCTAGAAATGTGCGCCGTGATTGATTTACTATTTAACATACTTATGTCATACAGTGTAATGTTTGCGAAGTGTGCCTGAACATTCCTGATCTTGTTATACTATGTGGTGCATCTTGTGCATATTGCAACGTGCGCTGTGTGTACTTGAGCCGAATGTGAACAACACATGAGATCATTTTTATTTTTATTTGAAGGGACTGTGAGCAAGTAGAGCAGCGCCGTAGTGAAGAAAGGACGCTCCTTAATTAACACCGACAAATCAGGCAAAGCAATGAAATAGGATAATTACCATGTGTCCTTTCGTAACAAGCCTACTTGCTGATTTCGTCTACATTCTACAGGAGGCGTTTGGGGCGCGCTAAATGATCTACTGGGAGAAGCATGAAGTAAGATTTTAAGATTGTAAACCACACCTCGCAAATGTCATAACATTGCGGACAACATTCCGCGCACGGATTCGAAAGCTTAGGACAGAAAACATGGCGGGCCGATGCCCTGTAGTAGAAATACTGCTATCAACATTAATGCTCATTCCCATTACCCACGGAAGCTTGCATGTAGGTTATATTGTATCCCCATTCTGCGTGGCTTAAGCGAACGGCAAAGAGGCTCATTACGGTTGAAGACTGGGCACGTATAGCATACTAGAAAATGGATTGCGCAACATTTTGACGGGACACACAGAAGAGATACACACACAGCGGAGCGCTCCTTGGAGCTATCGATTTATTCCGTTGCCAGCGAAATAAATACAGAAAGGTAGTCAAAGGGCGACAGCAACAAAATACAATAAACATTTTTAGAGAAAGGACCATCCAGCAATACCAAGCAGATTTTTTTCACATGATCACCTGGCTGCGCTCGGTATCGCAATAAAAAGGAACAACGAGGATACAAAATTTCAGATTAGCGCTTAAGGAAGTCTATTTCTTTTACACTATACTCTTAGGCAAAGTTACACCCTTTGGTTTGCCCCTTCTGCCACACGACAATGATCGTTATCTGCCTTGATGTGTTTCCTTTCTTTAACGCTGCGAGCCCGGTACATTCCAGTAACGAACCGCACGCGCGTTATCAGCATAGAACAGTTTACACCTTTTGGAGTGCCCCTTCTGATAACGCGCGTGCCGTTCGTTACTGGAAAGTTCCGGGCTCGCAGCGTTAAAGAAAGGAAACGCATCAAGGCAGATAACGATTATTCTTGTGTGGCAGAAGGGGCAAGCCAAAGGGTGTAACTTTGCCTAAGAGTGTAAGGGAAACAGACGGCATGCTTACCAACATGCTACCCGTGCGCGTAATCTTGGCGGCTTCGTGAGCAAAGCATTGTGAGCAAAGAGAGCAGCCAAATGACGAGAGAGATTATCGAAGCCACCGAGATTGCGCGCATGATAAGTACGTGCGTAAGCATGCCTTCTGTTTCCGTTAGGGCAAAAGAAATGGCTTTGCTTCCGCCCTAATCTGAAATTTTGTATCATCGTTATTCCTTTCTATTGCGATGTCGAGCGCTGCCAAATGATCATGTTAAAAAGCCGGCTTGGTACTGGTGGATCGTCGTCTCTGTAAAATGTTTTACAGCCAAGCTGTTAAGGGCTACTTTCACCGCTATCATGTCCACGTGTAGAAAAAAATCCCGAAGATAGTGCAATACCAGGCCGACCCGCGGCGGAGCTGACGCACGCATTAAGCACCCCCATACGTGGGCCGATACCGAAGATAGTACAATGCCGGGTGGACCCGTGGCAGAGGTGCAGTTCGCCATTAAAGGGCCCACATACACAGCTTCGCTGGTCATCCTTCTTCGCAGAGTGGAAGGACACTGAGTTTATATATATATATATATATATATATATATATATATATATATATATATATATATATATATATATATATATATATATATATATATATATATATATATATATATATATATATATATATATATATATATTGTAGCTCTTCCCCTTTGAGTATCTTCTTTTATTTATTCCGCTGACTAGGGAATAAATCGATAGTTGTAAGTAGCGCTCCGCTTTGGTGTGTTTTTCTTCTGTGAGCCCCGTAAAAATGTTGCGCAATCCAACTTCTAGTAAAGCGGCTCACACAAAGCTACTGAACATCAGTGAATTAGGCTGCACGAAATAATACATAGTTTTAGTGCGAGACGTTCAGACACTACCGATATGTTTTTCAGTTTTTTTTTTTCGCCGGAAAAAGGGAAAACATCTTAACAAGGTGCGCAGGAAAAATAGCAGTGAAAAGACAAGCAGCACTTCTAAGAGAACTTCGGTGGTTCCGGCGACGACAGGTATTCTCATTCTTGTGTGTACATATTCTCCGGTATACATACTTCCCGCATATAAGCGTAAATCGATTAAGATGTCAAACACGCTCCAGAGCAAAAAAAAATAATAATAAGTAAACGCCGCAAGTATCACGCAAAACGGGCTCGAGGCACTTCTCATTTTGCATGCCCCCTACTGTTGCAAAACGATGTGGGTGGCGAAAAAAAAAACATACCCTTGCAAACAGCCTGCGCGCTGCACCTTTCGATATCATTAAAGATTCGTGCTTTCGCGAGTCCTGGTTTACATGCTGCACTTCTACTTGAAATATCTGCCTCCGCAGCTTGTTATGCTCTACGGCCGAACAGCTCCAGAACATAGTACACCGACGCAACAAGTGAAAACCTATAGAAATACTAGATGAGAAAATACGCAGCCACAGTCGGGTTATGGGCTTTAAAACTATACCTGGCAGCAAACTTTTCGTTTATATTGCGTCTGTTCGTTTGCTGTGTCCATAGTGCGATTTCCTAAACGACATCGTTTCAGCAAATCCTCCGCTACAGAAAGCTGCAAGGACTTCGGAAACCCAGCTGTAGTCAACCGTTCCGATTGGTTCTTCAGGCTTGTGTAAATCCTGTGATAACACAACTTTTTTAAAGCATTTCTAAGACATCAGTTCGCAATGCTAATTTTAACAGGTTTTGAATGGGCGGAGTTGCACGGTAACAAGGCCTTATTAGCTCTACGCGTATATATTCAACACGTCCGAGCGCTCAAGCTGGATATCTAAAAAACCGCTGTGCTCCTTCGGCAGATGATTCAACCGTTAGGGTTAGTGGATTAAGGGTTTCAGTAAAAGCTCCTTAAAAAGTTTATCCACTGTAGAATGTGCGTCCAGATTAAAAAGAGCCAAATAATCACGGCCATATCTGAACACTTTAAAAATGCTAAAATCAATCCATGCATCTGACTGGCTCCTATTATGATGGGCTAAAGATATGTCGCTAAGTATAGGTGCCAAACACGAGTTGATGCGGACACCTTGCTTCTTAATAAATACATCAAAATTACATTCTGCATATGCCGAGTTAAGATAAAAGGGAAACAAATCTAAAAATCCCTCAACGGATAATCCAGCTGCGTTTTGAAACTCAACAGCGCCTAAGTAATCGATGCATTCTTCCACGCACGCTAGTACAAGTCCTTTATGTAAGTCCGTTATGCCAAAAGAACATGCAGAAAATCTTATGTCAGAATTTTATTTGAGTAAATCTACCACTTCCCTTGAGCTTTTCACCAAATAAAAGTCGTCAACGCTCAGAACTCTGAGTTTTTCTTGCAATAAGAGTGCAATCGCTTTTTGCCACGTCCCGTTTCTCAAAACTATTGCTCTCAGAGGGCATTCTGGTTCCTGCCTTCCTGGGAGGCCACATGAGGTCAGCAGAGGGTGGCGAAAATTCTTGGCCATCGTCAACCGCGGCACAGAGTTCCTGTGACAACAAACAGTGCCCCGTCTACAGGCCGCGTACCCAAGAAAGAACCGACAAAATCCTTTAGTTTCAAGAACATCAATTAGGTCCGTTTTCCAGACTACATTGAACGGATTCTTCGACTTGGTCCTAAGTTGAGTGCACCAGGACTCCTAAGCCTTGTGCGACGTGTTTCAAAGTTTGCTCCAGAAGGTGAAATGATGTATATCTGAGGAAGTCGATGTGGTTACGCGTAACAAGCCTGCAGTTTCACGGGTACCGGTTATAGATGCGTAATTTCGTTTTTGAAAGAGCACCGGTTGTCTCTTCTTTCCGTTGACAAGGAATGAGGTTTTGTTATTATGAAGGATGTCGAATCTGGTAACAAGGCTCTCTCTGCTATTGCTTCTGTGCTCAACCAGAGCTTTGACGTACCCCTAAAAACGCTTAAGATAGAGGCCAAGAAACTGTGCAAGAAAGCAGAACTTAGTGGTCTATAGTGCGTGAAATCGACAATACAAAGACTGGATGCCTGAAAATCATGTTTAGCGCAAATACGCATAAACCTGGATGCCCTCTAAGGGTAATAGTTTCGGAAAACAGGACCTGGCAGAAGGCGATTCTACTCGTCTTGCAAGAAAACCTGAGAGTTATCAACGCTGACGATACGTTTTTCGTTAAAAGCTCAAACGAAGTCGTAGATTTCCTGAAAGAAATTCTTGGCATAAGATTTTCTGCAAGTTCTTTTGACATAAAAGACTTGTATTATTCCTTGCCTCATAATAAACTACTACCTTGCGAGGAACAGTGCATCAACGACTTCGGCGCAATTGAGTTTCATAACTCAGCTGGGTTATCCATCGAGGACTTTTTATACTTCCTGCGCTATTACCTTAACTCGACATACACAGAATGGAATGATGGTGTACTTATTCAGGTGCAAAATATCTGCATCGGCTCGTGTTGGCGCCTATACATAGCGACAGTTTAGACCGCAGCTTTTCGGCGCCCGCTCCTGCGTCCAACGTCGCGGTTCCCGGCGTAACCGAGCGAACAAGCGCAGCGGAAGAAAGAGCTAACGCAGAGCGCAACGGGGAATGAAAAAAAATGGCAACAGAAAAGAGAGCACGAGGGGGAAAGCGGAGGATGAGGTTGCAGCGGAAGCGTGAAAAGAAAAGCGCAGTAACGCACAAGAGTAGTGTCTACGGCGCCGACCGCTATACGAGATGGCGCCACAGTAGCGCGCTGTCGTCTGTTCACCGGTGACTTCTTTGGGCAGTCACTGCTTTTCATCGACTAACAAATGTTAAACGTTATCCCTCGACGCACGACGCGCCTGCATGTATCAGTAGTTTCTCGAATGTTATCGATAGTTCAGTCCGCTGGCTGTTGTCCCCAAATATTTTCATAACCTGATTGTATGCGCGAAGCGACTTGGGTTGTACTTTCTGGAAGCCACGTGGGCACCAACTATTACACCTGATTACACTGGAACCTTCACCGAGTCATGAATAAAAGCCGACGCGCTTGACCAGCAGATCATATTTCCGACGATCATTGATTCTGCTACATGTCTTTCTCAAATTCTTGGCCTCAATATATCGCAGAATGAAAACGCGTATAGAGCTGCGCTCGAATTTCGCATTAGGCAGCACCGTAATTGCCGGTGAACCTTTTTGAGCTCATAATAAGAGAAGCTAGTCAGATGCATTGATTGATTTAAGCGTTTTTAAAGTGTCCAGATATGTTCATGACTATTTGGTTCATTTTATCTGTACGCACACTCTACAGCGGATAAACTTTTTAAAGCTTTTACTGAAGCCCTTCATCCACTAACAATGATGGCTGAGTCGCCCGCCAAATGAGCACAGTGGTTTTTAGATATCCAGCGGGAGTTCTCGGACGTGTTGGATATATAAGCGTAGAGTTAAGAAGGCTTTGTTACCGGTGCAACTACGCCCATTCAAAACTTTTAACACGAGCAGTGCTAACATATGTCTTGGAAAGGCTTTGAAATTGTCTTACCATCAAATATATACACAAGCCTGAAAAATCAATCGGAACGGTTGAATACATCAGGGTTTCCGAAATCCCTGCAGCTTTCCGTAGCAGAGGGTTTGCTGAAACGCTGTCATGTAGGACATAGCACTCGGGACACAGCGAATGAACAGACGCAAAACGTAATGTAGCGGTTGTGCCCCACCTACACAGGATGGCACACTGTCTTAAATGATTGCTAGTCGCGACAATACAAAAGGTACTTTTTCAGCTCCAAAAAAACTCAGCAGAGTGTGTCGGCTGGCAGACCTATCCCGAAAATCTGCAGTTCGGTGTACCAAGAGACATCGAAATCCTTTTGTGGATTGTGAAGAGGCAGTGGCGTACGAGTTGCCGCTGTCCTGTGGTAAGAACTACATAGGGCAGACAGGATGTCTTAATGACCTCTTGAGAGAGTCTAGTTTAAATGCGAAAAATTACCGTGACGGTCATCTGTCTGTTCACTCTCATGAATGCGGCTGTGATCATTTGTTTGATGATTGTGTGGTTCTGGTCAGGCACAGAGATAAAGATGTGCGTGAAATTATTGAGAGACAGGCTATCCATCGGAATGGTCAAATCTGTGTAAGCACCACGTCTAGCGGCCTCTTAGATAAAGAAGCAACCTTTTTGAAAGGCCAGATTGATGTATTGATCAGGTGTGGTGCTACTGTGCACGGACTATAAGGTGGTTTTCTTGTGAATACATTGAAGTTAGCGCACAGTGTTGCCAACGCCTTGCTTCTGTCCTCTTCCGTTGGCCTAAAAATGCTATGGAACACTGCAAATCAGCAATAAAAAAACGATATCCCGATTCTATACATTGCAGCTGATAATATACCTAAAACGGACAAAATTGATGTTTTCTACACCACCCTGAAATATATCACTTATTTGTAAGTGGGACTTTTGCAATATCCTCCAAAACATCGTAAAATTTCCCGTAAGCTGTCAATTCAAATATCACATTTGTCCACTTGAGTTGTTTAACAGATGCAGTTTACAGAGCTACCATATCTGTTTTTGGTGCAGGGTTTAAACTTCGTGCTTCTATTTTTTTCAAGCTTATTAATTTAATATAAGCAATTGAACTCCTAATTTGAGACTCTGTTTCCTAGAGTTGCTAGAATTTTTTGCTCTCAAATAGAATAAATTTAATTCAAATTGGTACAGCTGGTGTCACATAAAAGCATTTCTGCGTAATACATGTCTTTGAGCAGGAAAATCGAAGTTGTCCTGAAGTTAAAGCATCTTGTTGAGGTGTATGCGCATAGGGCGGCACTCAGGCAGTAATAGACCATCACTGCATAAGAATAGCAGTTTACACTGATTATTCTGACAGCAGTGTATTTCATTGCTGTCAGCGCCACTTTCCTCACATATGCTGAACTTAAGTGACGAATAATTTGCCATTTCATTTCTAAAACCGCTCCTACTTCGTCATTGGGTACTTCGTAAACAATGCCTACACCCTCATATTTGGTTCGTTGGCTAACGGTGCTTAACATCCCAAAGTAGTCGAAGGTTTGTTCGTATTCAGATATGGCATTGCACTACCGAGAGTATACGGTTGCAAGCCTATGTTTGAAGGAACGTGGATTCTTTTTCTTCATGATTAAGCACTAGGTATCTAGGGAGATAAGTGAAGCTTCTCATATACAGAGGATTGACTCCATTTGTGTGAGCAAGACATTCATACAATTGCCGGACAATGCAATGGCATGCCTAAACAATCGATAAAATTTGCATTTTATTCCTTTTTTATTCACAAGCTACTGCTGGTTTGTCTCGTTATCCCGGTAACGTGGGTATTGGTAATCGTTAGTGGACTTTCATATATGCGCCTGAGTGGGACAACGTAGCTTATATTCTACAACATAATTGTTATTGTTATACCGTTTCTTGGCGCTCTTTGACCATGATTGGACGTTGCATTATAAAACTTCGTATATCACCCCCACCACCACCATCATCGTCATCATCATGATCGTCATCGTCATTGTTTAATATTTTTATCGTAGTTTTTTGTGTTTGTTTGTTATCCGTGGAATACGGTGTGTAATTTACTTGTGTGGTTCGAAATAAACCTCTGTTTGAAGCTTGTTACTTCCATTTGCTCCTGGAGTCCGCATCCTGGTTCGCGTTGTTTAACCGTGATCACGAAATACTACCAAACTCTCGATTTTCAGTATTGGCCAGAACGCGTGTTCTCTCCATACGGATAGGCGTGATAATTCTGAGCACAAAGAGCTTGTAACTGTTTACAAGCAATAAGCGGATGGTACAAGAAATGGAGTACGAAAATCAACATACACACATATTGCCACAAAAAAATAAATAAATAAAAACAGTGCCATCTCTCGTTTCCATATACTATTAATGACAATTGCTCGATAAATGCTAGTAAGTTTAAATACCTGTGAATAACAATAACACAAAACTTATCTTGGAGCGTACATATAGATAAGTGTTGTTCAAAGGCATACGGGAGGTGATGTTTTCTGAAAAAAAAAATCTAGAAGGTGCTACATGCGATGTGAGACTAACTGCTTAGAAAACTTTTGTAAGGCCAATTCTTGTGTACGCGTCAGTGGTATGGAGCCCGCATCATCATCATCATCATCATCATAATCATCATCATCATCATCATCATCATCATCAGCATCATCATCATTTATTTCCTTAAGGGCCCCATATGGGGTATTGCATAAGGGGGGGGGGGCAAAACAATAATACAAACATCGAAGGAATGGTCATGTACACACCAAAAAAAAGCAACAACTGAAAAGACACTCAAAATAACAGGTTTTTGCATAATTAGTTGCAAATATGGGTGGTTAGTAACTCTCGAAATTTCGAAAGGTTTCGCTCTACAACAACGGATTCCGGAAGCGAGTTCATTTGTTCTATTGCAACAGGAAGGAAGGATTTGTTGAAAGCGTTTGGAGAACCAAGAAGGCGTTGGATACATAAAGAATTCAATAGACGATGTGATGAGCGCACGTGTGGAAATAAAAGAGAGGAACGAAGGTCAGGAAAGTTATAGTAGAATTTATGGAATAGGCAGAGTTGCGAAATTATACGTCTTGATGCTAAAAGGGGTAGACCAATAGATAACTTCAAGTTAGTAACGCTGATAGTGTTTTCATAATTCGATAAGATAAAACGGGAAGCAAGATTTTAAGTAGCTTTTAAAGTGTCAGTCAAGTACTTTTGATGCGGATGCCAAATTGTAGACGTATATTTGGTACGGATGAAAATTTCATATGCTAGCTTACGAATCGACGGAGACAATGATAGGGATATTTTAATATATTTAAGGGATCTTGAGGAATCTCAAAAGTATTTGAAGAAGCAATTAGAAAAAAATTTACAGGTACGCGGTGCGCTTTATATGCTCCCGATATCGAAGGAATGATTCAGTCACAGGAATGGTCTGTTATTCTAACCTGGACCTGTTAGAAATGCGTAAACAAAAAGAATCGATTGAAACTATTATTCCATATACTCCAAGGCAAAATAAATATTAGTAAAGAAAACCACATTTGGCATCTGGTAAACAGAGCTCCAGAACTAAGCATAATCGGCCAATCCAAGCTAACAACGCTCACACCGAACGTTCAGGCACTCCTTCTTCTCCAACGTAATCGAAACGTGGAATAAGTTACCAATGTGGGTTGTGGAACATACTGATCTGTCTAAATTCGAACAAACGAGTGCGCCGCTTGATTCCGATGTATTCTATGCTTGTGAATATTGTACATTTTCGCTATTTTTCTCATTACACTCTCCGTAAGCGCACTCACAAGAGGTTGACAGTATCGTTAAATAAATAAACAAATAAACAAATAAATTAATTAATAAATGAATTAATTATTGTTGTTACTATAATCATTATTATTTAAAATGAAAGTTATCTCATGCAATCTTGTTTAATGGTCGGCAGAAATATGCTTTAACAGGTGATTCTTTATGAAAGAAACATTTGAGCAGCTTTCTGATATTAACGATCAAGCAGAGAAAGCAAGGAGAGGAAAGGCAGAGAGGTCAATCAGGCGAACGTCCGGTTTGCTACCCTACGCTGGGGGTGAGGGAAAGGGGGACTGGAAAGAGGAAGAGAGAGAGAGAATGAGCACTGAGTGCACGCGGGAGGATGCACAGGGACACTGTCAGCGTTCTGTCAAACCGGTGCACTTCAAGTAACTTACCAGTGCACGAATCGCTTTTTGGGCCAGTGACGGG
The DNA here is from genome assembly GCF_050947875.1 of Dermacentor variabilis. Lineage (NCBI taxonomy): Eukaryota > Metazoa > Arthropoda > Arachnida > Ixodida > Ixodidae > Dermacentor > Dermacentor variabilis. The sequence continues at coordinate 273,626,590 of NC_134568.1, read as the reverse complement.
AGTGGCCACGGTCCAAGTATCTGTGACTCAGAGAACGGTCTCGAGTACAGTCGGTTTAAAAGCATCCTGAGAGAGAGGCGTTGTCCCTCGTAGTGAGGACCGATAAATAATAGGTGCTTGATGGTTTCCTCTCACCTATCGGAGTCGCACATTGGGCTATCGGTCATTCCAATACGATAGGAGTAAGCGTTCGTGAACGCCACTCCCAGCCACAAGCGGCATAGCAAGGTCATCTCGCCGCGGGATAGGCTAGATGGCAGTTGTAGCCATAGCACGGGGTCTAGTTTATGTAATCGGCGATTAAAGTCACTTGAACTTCAGAAAGCATGTCACTTTTGCTTGCAAGCAGACGAAAGTCCCTGGCAGCGTCCGTCCTCGCCAAAGGTAATGACCGTCCTGGGTGCCTTCGTGGGCACACCGGGCAGCCCTGCCAACAAAGTCGTTGCCGATGATGCCACAGTGAGCAGGAACCCACTGAAAGATGACGTTGTGTCCTGTCTCCAGAGCATGGTGGTGTACTTCCCTGATGTCTGATATCTAAGCGTAAGTTTTGTGATGTAAGAAAGACTTGGTACTGTGAAGAGATGCCTCAGAGCAACAGAATATGACCCATTGCCCTGCTGTCTCTTCGGTGACGTAGGTCATAGCGACATGGAAGGCTGCGAGTTCTGCCGCCGTAGATGTAGTCATGTGTGACACTTTGAATTTAACTGTAAGCTGCTAACTTGAACGGATGCGGCAGTTGTACTGGTAGGTGAAATCGAACGTTCAGTGTATATATATATATATATATATATATATATATATATATATATATATATATATATATATAGTCATATCATAAGAAGCCAACAAACATTGACACCAAGGACAACATAGGGGAAATGTGGATGAAAAAACAACTGTTGTTTTTTCATCCACTTTATTTTCCATTAATTCTTCGTTTCTTTATTTCATTTATTAAGCACAAGTAATTTCCCCTATGTTGTCCTTGGTGTCAATGTTTGTTGGCTTCTTATGATATGACTAATAAAATCGGGACCCTCGGTTAACCCCCTTTCTTCTCGTTCTTATATATATATATATATATATATATGCGGTCATAATATGTCTGTTGCAGTAACAGGAGCGTCAGTTGTTTTAGAGGCGGTGACGGATGATTGGGCTTCTTTGAAATTCCGGGAAAAGCAAAGTTAACTTGAGCCTGTCGCAGGCACCACATGGGGGATGAAGGATTTACCGCCGGTGTATGAGATGACGGTAAGCGCTCTTGATGAGCAATAATCACTCTTGAAAAGGTCGCTTGAGGTCTCTCGGCTGGTAGGGAAGCTGATTGTCGGGGATCCTTGACAGATGGCGAATGTGCGCTCTGAGAGAGTCGACAGCTACGTGTGTCTAGATCATATGGACGCATCGCTTTCTGGGTGGGATCACTGACCGCGACTTCTCCTGGAGCTTTCAGGGCGTCTATCTGAAGAAGAAGTTAAATACCATTGCTCAGGTATTCAAATTTCTCTGCGGGAAAACCTGGGGTATACCAGCCCATTCTGTGCTGCAGCTGTACAGGGTGCTGTTCATGGGACTCCTGGGTTACAGTCTACCAGTTTGTTAAACGCATGCAGGACAAACATTCGCTCTCTGGAGAGCATACAAGGTCAAGCCATATGCACGTGTTTAGGGCGGCCTCGGTGCACCTCGACACCAGCAACAATTGCCATCGCGAGAGACCGCTGAATAAGAAAATATATTAAAGTGTAGTACACTTCTTTCTCCACTTAGTGTGCAATGTTGCCACGCGTTAGCTAAATTTAGTAGGGTTGCAAAAACACCAGAGTTGTCAGTGACTAAAGAATGTGGCATAAGTTTGTGAAAGAAAGAAAACGAAAGGGGGGGGGGGGGTGATGCGAAAAGTCCCATTGGATGAAATTGCCGTTCACACTCTTGTGAGCGCAGCCATAAATTACTCAGAGGACGGATTTCGGCGTTCGCTGCAAGGAGAAGGTTTCAAGAAGCAGTTTATCTCCTTACTCGACGCGTGGTCGCTTTCTATTTTTCCCGTTCGCCCTCTTCAACTAAGAACTTCAGCGGTGCTGACATACGACTTCAATCACGCTTTGTTGGAAGGTCAGCTACAGCGAATTGCCACTTGGCATGAGAAAAGACGTCTCTCAAAAATAACGCATCGATTTGTTCACCCACCACGGCAAGTGGGATCAATATATACCTCTAGAAACCCACCTCGTTCCTTCGTCTTTTTTATTTCCCATTAATCGAAGGCAGACAATGGACAAGCGGACTACACGTCTCGTTCTTGGCATAGAAGCTTTCTCGAGCTGCTCTACTCGCTTTATCTCGCACCAAATCGTTTGTATTCGCGCAAGCACGGCATGCGCGCGGTGCGGTCAGGCGCCTGAAAGGTTGCTTCCGCTATACCAAGCGCGGTGCGTGCGGGCACGGCCCATGTCCGGGGGCATGCGTGAACACCGACCGAGGTGAATTCTGTGGATCTGTGGAGGGATTGGGCAGGGAGGGAGGAACCGCAAGTTTCCTTTTTTTTAAATGACCGCACTCACGCACGGACATGCACCCTCCGCCCACGCACGCACGCACGCACGCACGCACGCACGCACGCACGCACACGCGCGCGCGCACGCACACACACACACACACACACACACACACACACACACACACACACACACACACACACACACACACACACACACACACACACACACACACACACACACACACACACACACACACACACACACGCCGAGACAGCAACAGTAACATCAACACCAGGAAAAAACACTTCGCCAGTCAATTATAGTGAGAGATACGTGGTATAGAAAGTGTCCCGTGAGCAAGACTTAGTACTCGAGTGTACGAGAAATCAATAAATAAAATAAATTACAGACAAAAGGAAGATGTCGTTAAATAATCTACGAGAAACCATTCACGACGCGGGAACGTTACTCAAAGGAACAGTTTGAAACCCCCTTAAAGTAGTTATGGGTTCCAAGTAAACGTATTGCAAGTTTCGCAAATACCTGTGGAGGTAAAAAAAGAAAAAGCCCGCAGATCTCACGCAATGTGGGAATCGATGTACTACGTTCTTTGCAGAGTTACCAGACCAACCAACGTGTTTGTGTAAAGCAAGCAGCTGCGTTTGACGCAAGCCTGTGTGTGATGACAAAGCAGAGCGATGAGGACGGCGACGATAGTATGACGGTCACGGCAATACGATTTTTCTCCAGTCTGGAAGGAAACGTTACAGCCGGTTCCGTTACGACCTAGGCCGATCCCTAAGGCGGTACAGTCTAACAGAACATTTCAAAGCGTTAGCTCCCACGAGGTAAAGAATGGGAGTAACCGACACGCTCCCGCTCGTGACGCAAGGAAAGAAGAGTGGTGTCGGCAGCCGAATGGAAACTAGCGCACGCACTCGCACTCTATCTCGTGCTAGGTTTGAGCAAGCGCCAGTTGTCTTAAACAACTAGCAGGCCTGTTTAAAAGACGTCAACTGCATTATGTAGTGAACAAAAATCTTGTTCTGTGCTGTATGTAGACAGAACAAAAAACAACCCTTACGCCAGGGCGTCTACTCGATCAGCTGGTGCTTTGCCACCCCACCGCCAATTTTGAAACATCGTGGGTTACTATATCCGGTTTATGAAGTAACAACTATTCCACGACCGAGATAAATGTTGATGTGGTGGTCGAAAGAGCCCTAAGAGCGGTTAAATATAGCGCGCCTTGTGGACCTCACTCCTTATTGTTATGCCTTAACAGATCATTTACTCGATGATAGTGATGAGTCTTGTTGGTACGTAGGAACACGACTGCGGACACACCAGCGTACGCACACATATGCGCGCCCACACATGGTTAATTCACCTAGCCTGGTTCAGACGCCTTCATTCTGAAGCCATTCATTCCCACTTTCCTCCTCCTTTTCATTTTATTTTTCTTCCCACTTCGCCCTCTCCCGCGTAGAATGCAAACCAGGTGCAACCTGGTTAACCTCCTGTCTTTTTCTTCTTTTCCTTATATACATCCGGGCTTAGCCCGGCAGTCTAGGCAGAGCATTGCTTTCACAAACACTAACGACAGTCACCAAAAGTCCACGAAACCAGTGCCATGCAGGCACAGAATCAAATTAACGAATATACAGTCATACACTCGCACTTATTTAACGGTGGTGAGCGAAGGTAATAAAGAGCAGGCGGATGACGCGTTTAGCATACCTTTTCGCCTGATGCACGGGACTTTTTCATACTAATGGCAACTTTAGGGACCTGCGTCCTGCGTCTGACAACAACGCTAAGTGTACTGTAACCCTCATTTGGAGTTGTTCGCTTCACTTTCTCTTCTCCTTTCGGACGATAAAATTGGTAAAGCGAATTGAAATTGCTCCTTGCTTGATGTCGTTAGAACGCGAGACAATATAAGTGCTCCGCGTACACAGTGAACCCCGAAAAAAAAAACATGACTGTTCTTCAGACGCAGGTACTTACGATGCCGGGCAAGATTTGGGCGCACTAAGAGCACCAATCAGAGTACTTTCAATTCAAAACAAATTCACATCCAGTGATCAGCGACGACCCATTCCAAAGGCTACCAAACATGCCCACATCCCCTTGGAACAACACGTGCAGCATTCACAACGCCGCAGTTTAAGTTAGCTTGCATGACTAAGGACGATTCTTTTCGCAAGAAGCGACCGTTCAAGCATCTAGGAGTGCATTTTCCAAATGGTCGTCAGAGGCTGTTTGAGTATTCTTATCGCCATTTTCAAACGGTGAACGCGCCAGAAATGACATACAAAACGTCTTTAGGCACGCCAACCCTATAGGGCACAAATCTCCACCTTAACGACCCCGCTTTATGAGAGCGGAAAGAAGCAATGTCTACAGACCACGCGCAAGAGGGACACGGTGCGCAAGGAAAACGTATTATTCATAAATTTAGGTTCCAAGAAGCGCCAGTGTAGCCCATTGTTGCAGGTCGGTAACATGTGAATATGATTATATACCACTGATCTAGTGTCCACCGTGACTGAAAAATAAATATCTCATAAAGGTGAATCAAATGTTTCAAGCAAAACCTTTATTCTCAACAAGGATCACAAAATTTCAGCATGTTTGTTCTCACATTATTACTAGAAGAAAGGCGCTCTGTTTCATAGAAAAAAATGGCTTTACCTGGCATAACATATAACATATAACACATAACATATAAGCATAGCATGTTATATAGCACAACATATAACAGCATTTTTCGATTATGATTAGCTGTAGAGAAAGAGATAGCGAAGAGAGGAAAGGCAGAGAGGTCAACCAGGCGAGCGTCCGGTTTGGTACCCTACACTGGGCGTGAGGGAAAGGGGGAATAGAAAGAAGAGGAAGGAAGTGATGACTGTATGCAGTGAAGCACCGTGACACTAAAGTGGAGTTCCATAGGTGCTGATCTGCGTTGATCACATCTGGGGTGACCAAAGGGCCAGTGATTGTTGCGCGAATAGGAGGCTGCGGGTGAGCTATGGGGCTTACTCGAGAGTTGCAAGCACTGGACTAAGAGCATCCAGTACTTGCACTGCACTTCGCCCTGGCGGAGTATGCAACTTGCTGAAAGGTACACTAGGGGTGTTTATGAGGTACCGAAGCATCACAGCCACTTGCTGGTCTTCTTCGGACAATTTATCGAAGTCGGCGCTGTGGGCTCTACCGCGGTGCGCTGTATCCTTTGATGTGACTGTGGCTCCGGCTGTGGCTCCGGCTGTGGCTCCGGCTGTGGCACCGGCTGTGGTTCCGGCTGTGGTTCCGGCTGTGGCTTCAACTGTGGCTTTAGCTGTGCTATTGGCTTTGGTCCCGGCGGTTTCTTCGGCTGTGGCTTCAGTTGTGGCGGGGGCTGCCGCTTTTGTAGCGCGGGCCAAGCTTCAGTATTGGTGTTGTGCGGCACGACCTTAGACTCGACTCCGCCATGCCTATGGGGAAGAGGACGAGGAGTTGTCCGTTGTGGCGCGCTCTTCAAGGGGGCATCTGTGTTCTTTGGAGTTCGACGGCGTTGGGAGCGTCGCTTTCTAACGGCCGCAACAACTTCCCGACGAGATGAACGGTCTCTCGCCATCTGCTTCAAGACCTCCAGTTCCTTCTTCATTTTGGGACAGTCCTTTGACGTAGCATCATGGGACCCAGTGCTTGTGGGGCATTTGAGAACAGTGGCTACACAGTAATCTGCAGCGTGGGGCACTGCGCAGCGCGAGCGAACTCTCGTGTTCTCGCACACAGCACCTACGTGCCCCAGCCTCATGCAATTGCGGCATTGGAGTGGCCTTCGGATAACTGGTCGTACGGGGTGTTTAAAGTGTTAATCTGGGTGTTAATCTCTTCCCACACCTTGACGTGTGTGGGAAGAGATTGGCCCTTGAAAATTACCTTCACACGGCGGGATTCGCCGAGTCGAGACACGTTAGTTATGGTGAAGCCATCAACGGCTGGCTTCACTTGAACAGACAAGTCAGCACTGGAGATGGAGACGTCCACGTCGTAGATGACACCAGTAGTGGTGTCACTGTCCAGAGGAATATACGAGCGGACCTTCATGCCACCAAGCTCCCTAAGTTTGCTCAAAGTTCGCAGCGCAGTCTCATGTACAACGTCAATAGCCAAGACATTTTTTCGTGTGTTGACTCTTACGTCCGCGACTTGATATGACGTCACTACTTCAAGAAGCACGGAGACAGACTGTGTGTTGAGTGGCCTCAGCTTGTCGGTAGAGAGTTTTGGTACAAATAGAATTGTACTCACTGAAGTATTCCGAGCTGGTCCTACAGTCGACGTGCTTGATGACCAGGTAGGTCCTGGTGTTTCTTCGTTTCGCCTTGCGGCTCCTCACAAGTTGAAAGTCGTCATCCGAGAAGCCCTCACTGTTGAACGTGTAGACACTGGTATCGTCGCGGTCGGTGTCGCTCTGGAGGCCAGTGCGCTTCCTAGACGCAGGCGCCACTGAAGTCGCCATTCCCCGCAGAGGCACGGGGACGTCAAGTTGCATCCGTGCCACAGCCCATGGCGGCTCCCCCGTGACATACACATAAATCAGGCGAAAATAGTTGTGCTAGAAGAACAGCGTCTGGCTCGCAGTCACTTCGTCTTCGTCTTCGTCTTCTATTGTGGACAATAATTCAACGAGGTAAATGTCTTCCTGCCGGAATTCAAACGAGGATTATTTTCAGACACGAAATAACAGGAATTCTAAAATGAAAAAAAATATTGGGGAACCTACGCAATTCCTATGAAGTGTAAAATGCGAGAGCATTACTTGTCGCTGAGTGTGTCGCAGAGTTTAGTGTTGCGGCCAAATGTTGCCGAGTTTAGTGCTGCTGCGTTATGTTTTTCAATGTAATGTTGCTGCTTATGAGGTCGCAAGAACAGAAGACGACAAACCGGCCATATTGCGATTTCTCAGCTGAGTTTTATTTGCGGAGTTCTCATTAAAGTAGTGTTTCACGCCCATTGAGTTGAGTGTTCTTTCTGTATGACACCACGTTTCAACACGATGACACCACTTTGCCGAGCGATGACAGTACTTTTCCAAGCGGCGCCACGGGGTTGACACTACATTTCTTCAACGGTTTCTTAGGTGAAATCCATCTAATACACTGGGGCCTGTCGTGGTCGACGTCCGCGGGTACCTGAAGCGCGTTGCACTTTATTCGTCGTCGTCGTCGTCGTCATTGGCGTCTATTATCTCCGGCGACCGCGTCGGCGGGTCCAAGTTGATCGACAGTAGCATGACCTTGAGATCGGATTGGATTGGAAAAACTTTAATAAAAGTCCTGCAGGACGCACGTCAGCGCGCAGTGGGCGTCTCCCACGCAGGGACCGACAGGGAGTACCTGGCGGCCGCGGCGCGAGCCTGCTGGACGGCCCTTTGCTGGTCTTGTAGGAGCGGGCTTCGTATGGTCTTCTCCCACTTGTCGGAGGTAGAGTCGGACGGAGCGTTTCTGCACTCCCAGAGCACGTGTGCGAGTGTCGCCGTGACCCCGCACGAGGGGCACGCATCGTCTGGGTAGACGTCCGGGTAGATGATGTGTAAGGTGGCGGGGTTTCGATAGGTATCTGTCTGTAATAAGCGTAGCGTTGGCGCCTGCGGCCTGTTTAGTTTGGGGTGCGGGGGCGGAAAGAGACGTCGTCCCAAGTAAAAGTGTTTGGTTATTTCATTGTAGGCTACTGGGGCGTCCCTGTTCGCCTCCAACTCATCGAGACGTGGTTGCCCGGGGGTGACGGCGCGGTCGGTAAGCGCGCGCGCAGCGTCGTGGGCTGTCTCGTTGAGGTTGGGTGGGTCGCCCGGGATCCGACCCAGGTGGGCGGGAAACCAGATGACGGTGTGGTGTTTGAGGGTGCTTGGATCAGCGCCGCGGAGGACGCGTAACGCCTTGACGGAGACGACTCCTCTCTCGAACGCTTTGATGGCCGGTCTCGAGTCGCTGAATATTGTCGTTCGCTTATCGTCGAGCATTGACAGGGCTATGGCCACTTGCTCCGCCACCTCGGGATCACGTGTGCGTACCGTGGCGGCGTTTAAAGTCCGTTGCGAGGACGATACCACTACCGCGGCGAAGGCTCGGTTGCATCGGTAGGCGGCGGCGTCTACGAAAGCGACGTCGTCCGCTTTCTTGTTTATTCGTTTGAGGAACGCGGTGGCCCGGGCTAGGCGCCTGCCTCGATTGTAATCCGGATGGACGTTTCGTGGAATGGGTGCGATCGTAGTCAGGTCGCGGAGCTCGCGGGGAACCGGCGTAAGCTCCGGTGGATCCTGCGTGTTTGGTGGGAAGTACCCGAGCTCGCGCAAGATGTGACGGCCGGTCTTCGTCATCGTCAGTCGTATCATCTGCGCTCTCTCCTGAGCCTCAGCGATCTCTCCGAGGGTATTGTGCATCCCGAGCTCGAGGAGTCGATACGTCGGCGTCGTGATCGGGAGCCCAAGGGCAGGCTTCACTACCTTTCGGATGAGTGTATTCAGCTTGTCACGCTCCGACTGTTTCCACTTATGCATTGCTGCGACGTAGGTGAAGTGACATAGGACGAACGCATGTACGAGACGCAGCAGATTGTCTTCTTTGAGGCCGTGGCGACGGTTGGCCACCCTGCGTACAAGTCGTATTGCGTTGTCCGTCTTTGTCGTCAGCTTGTGGACCGTTTGGATGTTTGATCCGCCCGCCTCGATAATCATTCCCAGTACTCGGATGGAGTCGACCCTGGGGATTGGGCGGCCGTCTCTGGTGCGGACAGTGATGTTGCGCTTGGTCGGTGGTTTCCATCCCTTAGGCCTTTTGCCTTGTCGTTTTGGGCTGTACAACAACAGCTCCGATTTGGCGGAGGAGCACTTGAGGCCCGTGTGGTCGAGGTAGGATTCGGCAGTTTCGACTGCCTCCTGCAGAGCGGATTCGATAAAGCCGTCCGACCCCGCGGAGCACCAGATGGTGATGTCGTCCGCGTATACCGTATGGTTGAGGCCTTGTATCTTCGACAGGCGTTCGGAGAGCCCAATCATCACCAGGTTGAACAGCGTCGGCGAGAGGACGGAGCCACGCTGTCTGAGCTCGACTTCTTCCGACGTGAGGTCTCCGGCACGGAGCACGGCCTTGCGACGGGTTAGGAAGGAGCGGACGAACTCGTAGAACCGGCGCCAGAGCCCTGAGGCCGTGATCGCCTTTAGTATTGCCGAGTGCTGGATGTTATCGAAAGCCTTCTTCAGGTCAAGGCCGAGTATGTCGCGGGTGCCCCAAGTAGCCCCGGCGTCTATGATCTGGTGTTTCAGGAGAAGCATCGTATCCTGAGTCGAGAGCCCGGGTCGGAAGCCGATCATGTGGTGTGTGTAACAGTCCTGGTCTTCGAGATACCGGCCGACTCTGTTTAGTACGACATGCTCGGCCACCTTACCCACGCACGACGGGAGCGAGATGGGGCGAAGGTTATCGACGTCAGGTGCCTTGCCTGCTTTCGGAATGAGGATTGTCTGGGCGAGTTTCCAGGCATCTGGTAACTCGCCCCGCCCCCACACGTCATTGATGGCGCCCGTGAGGTACACGACCGAGGGGTCGTCTAAGTTCCGCAGGAGCTTCTTGGTTATGCCATCTGGGCCCGGGGCGGAACGGCCGTTTAGATCATGGAGAGCCAGGCGTATCTCTTCGACGGAAAATTCGGCGTCTAGGAGGCTGTTGTCGATACATGTGTAATCGGGATGTAGGGTCGGCGGGCCTGTGGGTATCGACAGGTATATATGTCGATGCGTAGCTTACTTCGTGTACGGCGCGTGGCATGTTGTCGAACGCCAAGTCGATTCCGGTGCCTCGCGAGGTGGCACCTCCGGCCACGCTTTGCTGTCTTGCCTGATGATGAAGACGAGAGCGATTCAACTTCGGACGATGAAGACTCCATAGAGCCGACAGTGGCGCCACTCCTATTATGCACCATCTATACAGTGAATCGCCCGCCAGGCATAACCCAACCACGTGCACATTAGAGTTACTGTATAGGCTCCCTAAATGGGGCCTATACATAAACTCTAGAGCACAACCTCGAAGATATTTATCACTGTCGCCAGTTGCAACAGTGAAACAACGCTACCGTGGCGCAGTGGGAGGGGTGGTGACGCAGGGGATCGAATGCTCAACGTGGGCCGCCTTTTTCTTTTTAATTAGATGAAGATGACTAATTAGTGTGCCGTTTTTCTGCCACGGCTTTCTGACGACGCATAAAAAAGGAGGGGCGGGAGGTACTCCCGCTATAAATATTCGTAGGAATAGAGAGAGCTTAACTTTCAAAAGTATAGCCAGGGTATGTCATGAAATAACGTTTCACAATGGTGCAATCTTAGGTAGCCTGTCAACTTGTCTGGTCCTTTTGTGCTGTTCCGAAGATGATGCATGCATGTGATGTGGGGTTAGTTCACATTGCTGACATTTACTCATCAATTTCCGTTGTAGCGTGCACTTCTCAAGATCGCGAGGCTGACACGAAGATTTAGATCTTTACAGCTATGTCAGTAGAGCAGAAAACTCTTGGCTTGATCCTATACCGCATCACAAAACTACAGGCTCTCATTAAGGTTAGGTACAAAGGTTTAAATTGACACAACCATTGAAACACTAGAAAATATTGCTTGTACATGGAGACTGCGTGAAATTTAAGGGGTTTGTATGGCAGCACAGCGCCTCTCTTTATTTATTGCCTTGATGAAAGTTAGACAGTCAAAACGCACTTTTTGTAAGAAATGCAACAAAAGTGACGTGGATAATTTACGGCCACCCGCCTACTTCGCAAGCTTCTCGTGCTGCGTAAAAGTTGCTTCTCTCTTGCGCCGGTAAAACTACTCCGTAGAAAAGCGAGATTATTCGGCAGGAAACCTGGAAGCCTGCCCGTTGCACCGAGTACTGACATACAACTCGGTATGAGGAGGATGGGAAGAAAGGGCAAGAAAGGCGAAGAGGAGAAAGAAAACAATTAAAGTCAAGTTGGGCTGTCCGTCCCGAACTATGTGATGGGCTTATACAAAACTGCGTGAGACAATACTGTAGCGCAATTCGGTGGCTGTCGCAGTTCGAAAAGACTGCGGTAGTAAGCAACCAGAGACACACAGCACAGTTTGAGCTCGCAGCTGAATGGTGACTATAATCCGCAAGGTCTCCACCGATGCGTCCGAACGTTATTCGACCTCGATCGCAAGTTCTGCTTCCTTCTAAGCAATTACAGTAGAATAGTAGGTTATAGAAATGGAGGACTCAAAGTCGGAGGACGTCACCAGCCGGCCGCCCAAAATGACGCAAAAAAAGTACAAAAGAACCCAACCAGATTTTGGGCTGTTGCGTATACTAAGTCACTTGGGTAAAGAAGGTAAGTATGAGTAGGTGACCTAAACGACGAAGTGTAATGGAAAAGTTGGACGGACAGACAAAGCAAACATTTTTTTGGACTTCCTACATTTTTTTTTGGTAGCAGTAAAACGAATGATCGTTGGATACTTCTTCAGCATGGTACGCTAGTTGGAGGGATTCACATGAACTTCCAGAAAGAACAATGAGACGTGCGCGTATGAAACCGTGGCCTCTATTCACCTACACTTTCTGAACTAGTTCACGAGGTACTGCGCTTCGCTATTCGTTTCACTGGTTCGACATGGATGCGTGTGCACGTCGCCGTTCGTTTCACTCAGTGCAGGCTTCATGCAGAATGAGTTCACAGCATTCCCTGCACTTGTCAGGAAGGTTGCGCAGCGTTCGTGCAGGAGATGCCGTGCCGGTTCCGCACGAGTGAGAACTGGCACTGAACTGGCGTAAACTATACCACGATGTGAAGGGTAAATCTAATGAGCCTATGGTAACTGGGCCCGCATTCACTAAAGGGTTCTTACGCTAGAGCTGCATACTGCAGTAGATCGCGATGCTGTACATATTATTAGCGAAGGCAGCCGGCCAATGGTAAAGATCACTTAGATGAAAAGCTTTGTGAATTGGGTCCCACGGGCGGAATAACCGAGCCTAATTTCTTTTCTTTTTCATCGTTTACATTCTACGTGCGTAGGATTCGCATTACCTGAGGGAGCCAAAAGCCCCTCGGCGCCGTTTAAACTGCACCAATTGCGACAAGAAAGTCGACGGCAGCGACGCACTCACATTCCTTCGAGATAAGTGAAAGGTCTGAGGCCTGGTATGGCGTGTTCGGTACCTAACAGTACACTCATGCCATCGCAGATAGCGCTGGTGGTTATCACGAGCAGACGGCGCGGACGATACTGCCGACCACGCGCTCGCGCTTTGCAGTTAGCTGATTTCACCTTGGTAGTGGCGCTTGATTTGACCTATAAAAGCTACCATTACGAGCTGCTAAGTGTGGGTTTGTGTGTTGGAGAAACCGCTCGTAAACGGAGACGTGCTGAGCCTCTCCGTTTGCCCATGCGTACCAGTTACAACAGGGCACGCAGGGAAAATATCAAAAATTTCTTTCCACCCAAAGCGATACTTGCAGTAAAAAACATTAGACCAGGCGACACGGGACAGCGTCGTGAGACGCCTACCGCATTGTGGAGAACGACGTGGAGCGAGATGGTGAACTAAATACGACCAGCAAGCCAGCGAGATTCACCTGCATTAGATGTGGAAGGGCTGGCGCGAACCAGTACTGATAGAATCGAAAACAGCAAAAGTCTGCTGTGGCCTGCTGTGGCCACCGAAGCACATGAACACCACCCCTCTCAGAGTCTGCGTTGACCAGAAAATCCCATACAAATCGCTTCCTCCACGACACGAGTATTTATGAGCGTTTGGAGAAACACGTGTCCATATATATAGTGTAAGAGGTGCTCAGGCGGAACAGTTGCCAGCCAAGCTCGCCATGCTAAGTACACCTGTTGCAACATCAGGACCACCACCCCCGCAGAAATCCCTAAGCTCCAAAGCTGCGCGAGCGCGCATTAATTACAATAAAACGCGAAACTAAAGATGGTGCAGTAGTTAGTGTTTCCGGCTCCTAAGTGAATATAGCCACAGGGGCCATAGTTTGAAACCCAGCTGACGCTAGAGGGGAAATTTTCATTCGCTATAGGGCGAGGATGAAGCAGATGAATGGGAGGTGGCATGACGATAATGCCGTAATGGGAAGTACGGACGAGAGTAACATCAAGGCCCAGTTTTATGCTTTTAACTACATTCGCAGCAAAACAAAGATAAACATAACTTACTTTTAGATCTCTTACGCCCTTTTCAGACTGCGATTACTTTATTGGAATATAAATGTCAGTCTGCCGTTGTTTTCGTTGATGGCCCCATTACGAGTGTACAATTCGGAAACCAAGTACGACTCGCAAGCTTCCATGCCGTGGTACGTTTGATATCAAGATTGCATAATTCAGAACTTAAAGGCGTTAAAGGGGTGTCGACGCTTGTTGCTGACGATGTAGCCATTTGCTGCATCAAAACCCGCCGCGTGGCCTCCACACCGGTTCTATTTCCGGTCTGCGGATGGTTTACCGGTCCGATTTCCGGTCTACGGAAGTACTACGGATGGTCGAAATGAATCCGGAGCACCAGCACTACTGTGTCCCTCACAACCCGCAGTGTAGATTGAGGACGCTAAGCCTCACCCTTCTTTTTTAAAAAGTCTACTAAATATGCTGTAGGCGTGCACATTTGAGTAAGGCTTCTTCCTAGTTAGTGGATTGAAAACTGTGGCATTCTCACATGGATTGTTGTGCCAAAAGCTGATCAACGCAGGCGAGGCCTTTAACTGTAATGGCGTCCTCCACCAGCCGGACAGCCCAGAGCTGGTCTTCTGGGCATTCTCTGAGCAGTATAGCCTCCCACTGCTGAGGGGCTTTTATTTTAGCATTGTGGTTTATGCTGTGTCTAATATTGTTTGGAGCTGATGGGCATGCGCATATCATGTGATGGAGGTCTGCACGTGGTGTATTGCATGTCTTACAGTGTGATGAGCATGCTTCTGGGTGTATTCGGTGTCTGAGTAGTGGCGTAGGGAAGGTGCTTGTTTGTAGAAGTCTCCACGTAGTTGCTTGGTGTTTGTTTAATGGTTTGTCAAGAGGAAGCTATTTGTAGCGAGCACTTTATAGCGAGCATTTGTGCGTATTGTGAAGCTGTTATTTCTTGATCTAGTTCTGGCTCTGGAGGCCGTAGTTCTGTTGTTTGTGTCTTTTCGGTGATTTGTTGTCCAGAGACAGGTGGGCGACGCAAGTGACTCTCCCGGTTGATACTTTCTCGGGCAGCGCCGTGCGCACCGTTGGTCCCAATTACCCCTGCATGACCTGGTGTCCAGATGAGTCGAACAGTTCTTCTGCGGGTAGGATGTGTTCCAATGAGAATTCAGTATGCTTGAGGGGATATAAGTCCCTTGGTGTAATTAATTACGGCTGCTTTGGAGTCGGTGACGATGCATAATGCAGTCCCTGATGCGTATGCTAAAGCTATTGCAGCCTCTTCCCCTTCTTCTGGGTGTTTGGTACGTATGGAGCTAGTTGTTGCGATATTCATTTTTTTTACCAGTAACAACTGCTAGAGTTATGGCTGGTTGTGACGGATACTTTGCAGCATCAACATAAGCCACATGTTCAGCGTCTTTGAGCACTTTGTTGAGTCTCTGAGCTGTTACTTTCTGTCGCTCTGCGTTATGGTTTGGGTGCGTGTTCTCTGGACTGGGGGGTATTATGAAGGTGTTCCTGATGACCAGTGGAATATCTCTTTTCGTCAATTCGCGTCTTGTATTTCCAGCTTGTTTAGTATTGTTCGTCCAGTCGGTGTGTGTTAGGCGTTCATAGTGCGGTGTTCTCTGTGCTTCTATAATTTCGTCCAGTGTATTGTGTAATCCTAGGGCTAATAACTAGGGCTAAAACTAGGAATAGGCAAGAATCAGATGTATGCGTTAAGAGACAAAGCCGGCAATATCATTACTAATAGGGATGAGATAGTTCAAGTGGCTGAGGAGTTCTATAGAGATTTATACAGTACCAGTGGCACCCACGGCGATAATGGGAGAGAGAACAGTCTAGAGGAATTCGAAATCCCACAGGTAACGCCGGAAGAAGTAAAGAAAGCCTTGGGAGCTATGCAAAGGGGGAAGGCAGCTGGGGAGGATCAAGTAACAGCAGATTTGTTGAAGGATGGTGGGCAGATTGTTCTAGAGAAACTGGCCACCCTGTATACGCAATGCCTCATGACCTCGAGCGTACCGGAACCTTGGAAGAACGCTAACATAATCCTAATCCATTAGAAAGGGGACGCCAAAGACTTGAAAATTATAGACCGATCAGCTTACTGTCCGTTGCCTACAAAGTATTTACTAAGCTAATCGCAAATAGAATCAGGAACACCTTAGACTTCTGTCAAGCAAAGGACCAGACAGGATTCCGTAAAGGCTACTCAACAATAGACCATATTCACACTATCAATCAGGTGATAAAGAAATGTGCGGAATATAACCAACCCTTATATATAGCTTTCATTGATTACGACAAAGCATTTCATTCTGTCGAAACCTCAGCAGTCATGGAGGCATTACGGAATCAGGGTGTAGACGAGCCGTATGTAAATATACTTAAAGATATCTATAGCGGCTGCACAGCCACCGTAGTCCTCCATAAAGAAAGCAACAAAATCCCAATAAGGAAAGGCGTCAGGCAGGGAGATACAATCTCTCCAATACTATTCACAGCGTGTTTACAGGAGGTATTAGAGACCTGTATTAGGAATAATTGGGGATAAGAGTTAATGGCGAATATCTTAGAAACTTGCGATTCGCTGATGATAATACCTTGCTTAGTAACTAAGGGGACCAAATGCAACGCATGCTCACTGACCTGGAGAGGCAAAGCAGAAGAGTGAGCCTAAAAATTAATCTGCAGAAAACTAAAGTAATGTTTAGCAGTCTCGGAAGAGAACAGCAATTTACAATATGTAGCGAGGCACTGGAAGTGGTAAGGGAATACATCTACTTAGGACAGGTAGTGACTGCGGATCCGGATCATGAGACGGAAATAATCAGAAGAATAAGAATGGGCTGGGCTGCGTTTGGCAGGCATTCTGAGATCATGAACAGCAAGTTGCCATCATCCCTCAAGAGAAAAGTGTATAATAGCTGTGTCTTACCAGTACTCACCTACGGGGCAGAAACATGGAGGCTTACGAAAAGGGTTCTACTCAAATTGAGGACGACGCAACGAGCTATGGAAAGAAGAATGATAGGTGTAACGTTAAGGGATAAGAAAAGAGCAGATTGGGTGAGGGAACAAATGCAAGTTAATGACATCTTAGTTGAAATCAAGAAAAAGAAATGGGCATGGGCAGGACATGTAATGAGGAGGGAAGATAACCGATGGTCATTAAGGGTTACGGACTGGATTCCAAGGGAAGGGAAGCGTAGCAGGGGGCGGCAGAAAGTTAGGTGGGTGGATGAGATTAAGAAGTTTGCAGGGACGACATGGCCACAATTAGTACATGACCGGGGTTGTTGGAGAAATATGGGAGAGGCCGTTGCCCTGCAGTGGGCGTAACCAGGCTGATGATGATGATGGTGCTTAGAGGAAGGTGTAATGCTTGTTTAATTATTTTCTTATCATTATGTCAATCGTGCGTTTCTCGGTAGGCGTGAAATTCATGAATGGCGTACTATATGCTATACGGAAGATGATAAAGGCTTGTACCTGTCGAATGATTTCGTTCTCTTTCGTGCCGCTGTGTCTGGCAACAATTCGCGAAATAAGCTGACCCACCTGAGCCGTGTACGTGTAAGCGTTGCGTTGGATTGTTGTGGTGTGTTTTTGGTCACTTTGTAGGTACAATCCCAGTACGCTTAGGCATGAGACCTGGGGTACGGGTATATCGTACAAATTACATTCTAAAATTTACATAACCCAGCTGCCCCAGTTCGAGATAGTGGCGTACTTCAGCCAACCGGAGTGCAATGGAAGGCCTCGGTACGGGGCCCCAGCCTCGCTGATCACCAGAAAGCCCGACACCACATAAGTATATTCAAGAACGAGTAAGTAACGCGGGTGTCGCTGGTATGCATTGGTATCGGAGTCTGCATATAGACGTCGGCAATACACACCGTCATTTCAGGGTGTATGTACATTAATTATTGGTTCGTAGAGTTCTTTAAAAAGGTGACAAAGTTGTGTGCCGGGGTACGTACCCAGTGGGCCATGTTGTCCGCTCAGCAACGCAGCAGCCAGCACATAGCTAGCGGCCCAAGCTAGCGGACAACATTGGTCGCCCACCGGCAGCGGCCTCACGCCTTGAGAACCTGAACAGTCCTGGACTCGTTCCTCAGTCGACAGTCCTCATCTGGAACACTATACTTTGTCAGCACGCTGACATCGCAGGTCTGCAATTCGTTACAGACAACATGCCATTCAAAATGAAGAAGCATAAAAAAAAAAGGTGCGCAACTCGTTAATGGCATCCTGTTATCTCTGCTTTACTGTAGCTGTACTCTCCTTCCAGGTTTTCTTCGCCTGTGTTGTTTCTTTGCTCCATGACCCCGGAATAAAATGTCGAACCATCATCTAATCCAAACCAAGGTTTGGCAGTAGCGAAACAATTTTTCCATTTTTGAATACCAAAAGCAATGTTCCCGGAAAAGTAAGATGTCAGATAACACCATAAGATTAGTAGGCACTCGCTCGCTCTTGTAAATATTGTTTTTACGGTCTCCACTAACCTTGAGCCCTATTCACTGAGAATCACAGTCGTGAATTAGACATGAGTGCACTGATAATGGAGTATGCCAACGACTGAATGGTTTACATATGTTACATATGAAATCTTCGAAGCTAAACCATTCGTCCCGAGCCACAACATGAACGACTGACGAGCAACATTACGTCTTTTCTATAAGCTACTACAAAACTTCAAAACACGGATGCTTTAAGTTGCTTTAAGTTTAAGGTCTCCCGGCGGAACTCAATAAGATTAAATCTATTAAATTTAGCATGTACGCGGATGACATCAACATCTGGGTTAACAGTGGGAGTGACGCAGACATCGAACTTAAACTACAGATAGCGGCGAATAGGGTGGAAAATTATGCGGCTAGCAGAGGCTTGGCGTGCTCGCCACAGAAATCGGAGCTGTTAATCATTGAGCCAAAACATCAAAGGGGACACGCTGGGAGCAGCAGACCCATCAATGTTTTCGTAAACGGAAATGAGGTTCCCAATGTGGAGGAAATTAGAATTCTGGGCATGTATATCCAGAGAAATGGATGCAACCTCACGACAATCAAAAAGCTAGAAGGATATGCGGCGCAGGTCACGGGGATCTTTAGGAGAATTTCACTCAAAGGCCGGGGCCTCAAAGAGAACAGCCTCCTCAGACTCATGCAAGCCTTCATTACCAGCCGAGTAGCGTATGCCACACCGTATCTTGTGTTTAAACGAGAAGAAAAGGAGAAAATAGATGCGATTAGGAAGAGCATTAAGAGAGCCCTAGGGCTCCCAGACTCGACCTCGACAGACCTCCTCCTCAAAATGCGGGTTCACAACACACTAGTTGAGCTCACTGAGGCAGTACGAGTGTCTCAGTTGGAAAGATTAGGCCAGTCTAAAACAGGGAGAAACATTATGGAATGGGTGGGAATCCAATGCGACAGGGGTGACCCGACTGACAAGAAGGGCATTCCGTTGGACGTGCTTAAGCGCTTCCGAATCGCCCCCCTACTTAAAAATATGCATCCTATGTGCAACAAAGCAGGAGAGCTCACAGGGCTAAGGCTCTAGTGAATAAACTTAAAAACACACCGGCGCATAAAGTAGCGTACGTGGACGTCGCTTGCGGCAGAGACGGGGCTGTGGTATCGACGGTGGTTGATGGCGACAGGTGCGTTAAGATAGCGTGCTCCACGTGCACGAGGGACGCCTGTACAGCCGAGGAGGTTGCAGTAGCGCTCACTTGTGCGGGTACAAAAGCGGGAGTAATATTATGCGATAACAAATTAGCTATACGATATTTTAACAAAGGGAGAATCTCGGAAGAAGCCCTCCACATTCTACTCAAAAACCCTCCCAGGAGGGACATAACATTTATTTGGGTACCAGCCCATGAAGAAGTCCCAGGCAACGAAGCCGCTCACGAGCTCACCCGAGCACTCTACCACCGGGCAACTCTAGAGCAGCCAGTTCCAGGGATAAATGATAGCATCATCACGTACAGGGAAATGGTAGATCATTACAAAGCCGAAAGAAAAATGTTTCCGCCTCCGCATCGGTCTCTCTCTCTGGAAGACGCTCGCATTTAGCGGCGCCTCCAGGGAAACAATTATACGTCACCACATTGGATCTACTTAACACAGACGAGGGACTATAACGCCACCCTCTGCAAAATTTGTAAGCAAAAAGGTACGCGAGACCATATAATATGGGAGTGTGCTGGCTCCCCAGGGGCCAAGGAAAATATTGACAGTAGAGAAGCCTGGGAGGCCTTGCTCCAGAGCTAAGTTAAAGACGACCAGCGTCGAGCGATCCGCCTGGCCGTTGAAGCCGTGAAGACTCACCGTCCTCAACGCGCGAGGACTGCTTCGTCCTCCCCCCCTACCTACGTGTAGGTTAAGAGGCGGGCACGCCAGCTCGGTGGAATAATAAAGTTTTCAATCAAACAATAGGCAGAAAATAAATAATGCATTGTCATCGCACGAAAAAAACATTACTGAATTAGGATATATGACAACCTGCGACATACAAGGCAATGGCCATAAAGAAAGAAAGGACGATATGCGAATTACTGCAATGCTGAGTTAATATGAACCACTGTGCCTTAAGAACGATTTCTAACCCAGCTTTGTAGTTGTCAGCGTACGGTACTGCTCGCAGCATTTGGACAAGGCGTAATAAGCTCGGAAGGATGGATATGCGATGTTCGCATGTCTTCCAAAGATTTGACCGAAGTTCCATGCCGTTAATGCAGTCATTGTTTGTCTGCGACGAATGCCGAAACAGTGGCTTGCTGTGTCACGCCAGCGTCGTGCGCTGTCGTTGTGAACAAAGGCAGCGGAGGCCTGCTGGGGCGAGCAATGGGCGCATCACCACGTGATCAAACATGGCAGTGCCCTTGAGATAGTTGGGCAAAGGCTCTATATTGCTTGAGAATGGGAGCTCTGGATGGATTTTACGTGCGCATTGCGGTTATCAAAAGAAAAGCGTGTCAATGAACGTCGATGCAAAAGAAGACAAGGTCGACATACATGGTATATGTAGAGTTGGCGTTATCCGCGTAGTAAAACAGCGCCGGATAACACAAGGTACCACACGAACAAGAACGACACGTGTACAGGGAGTTCTCTGGTGCTGTTTTACTACGGATATGAACCATCTAGGCCAAAAGCATGTCTTGACTGGTCATCCTTGTGTAGAGCGCGTGGACGGCGGCCTCCGAGGTGCTCCTGAGGCATCCAGCGACGTCTAACGGTAGCTGCTTGGCATATTTGGGCCCAGCAACTACCGTTAGACATTGCTGTCTGGCTGCTGGGCGCCCCGGCAGCCGCCGTTCCCGCGCTCTACACAAGGGGACGCCGACTGTACTTATATGTATTGAAACTGGGGCAATAGATATGATGCAATGTTTGATAATTGCATCCTATTTTTGCATTGGTTGCATTATTTTCTTCATTCCCCATTCAGACCCCACTACTCCCGGACCGTCTATTTCTCTCATTTATGTCAATTTTTTTATTCGATTTTTGGTTGGCATACTTTTCTTTCTTCTGTTTCTTCTTATTTTGCCAAGCGGCCAGGTGGGTCAATCCCGAAGATAGTGCAGTCTATGGTATAATAGGGCTAATACTTGACTATATTGGCGCTAATTACGCATGTACCATTTATTTTGCCAACTCTGCAACTAATTCTGGCTTTTTCTGTAGTTTTGAGGCGAGATAGATACCCACATCGCGCCAAACTCATGTGAAGTCGCCAAAGAAGACCCTGTCTTGGAATAGAGAGATAAGTCATAAGGGAAAGGTAAGGAGGTTAACGAGGCTGAGCCCGGTAAGCTACCCTGCGCTGGGGAAGGGGGAAAGGGGATTGAAAGAGGAGAAGGAAGAAAGAAGGTCACATGTCTTAGAAATAACTAAATGAGTACTGTGCAAATTTAGCGGAACGTGCCCGACTGTCCGACTACGAAGCTTTCACGCTGCCTGCGGTTACAGAGAAGTGACCATGTCCATCCTATTAGAACTTGCGTACGTGCTGCATTCAATGAAAGCTCACCACTCAAACCGCTACGTTTGCTAGCCACGAAAAGTGACAATTTTGCGTTCAATCTCGTATCTGTTTATCTATCTGCTTTGAGTGATCTCCCACACCGGCAAACTGAAGAGCTATAGTAACGGCGACATTGGGTCCTTTTGTCGACCGCTGGAAGTTTTAATGCACGCCACTCGCTTTGGAGCATAACCAAGAAAAACTCCAGGGAAGGAAGCTTCGTTCTCTTTATGCACAAACTTTGCTGCATAAAGGAAGCCAGTGTTACATGTTTGCGACGGCAAATTTATAACAGCTGTATAGACCTCAGATCTGTTTCGTCATGTCTGACTGGTAGTGGTTTGTTGTATTTAGGCATAGAGACATGGAGCAGCGACCTCATTTAATTGAAGATTGAAGCTCCATTCAAACGCCGTTTAAGATCACTTGCATGCAACATCCTCTGGCGAATCGACTGGTCTGCGTTCAAGACCGGCTGCCTTTCAGTTTACGTAATCAGATGAGAAAAAGCTATGCAATACGTCATGGGATCATTTCAGCCAATGTCTAAATATGTGAAATTCGTCATGTCATTCCAGGGGCTCCGGGCAACCCACGTAGCGCGGCGGAGATACTAACGCAGCAGTTTGGTCGATAATCCTAAAGTGGTCAGGGTAACTAAGGGGTATACTAATCGCCTTATTGACGTACTGATGGTCCGTAATTTTGCGTATTACCCGACGTATGTAACACTATTTTAAGCACCTCCAACACTATCTGAAGTCTTCGAATTAACATCCATTGATCATTTTCAGCCCTTCAAATCTTTTCATCTGCACCACTGATACGTGGCGCTGACGTAGTGGGAAGGGGTGGGGGAGGTCAGTAACAGTGGTGCGCAACACATTCACAGCCGTTCAGTGAAACCTATAGTATTCAACATGGTGAACAGCATATAACGGCTGTAATTTCAATGTTGGCTACTAGGACGCTATTGTGATGAATGGAAGCAGGAACTGCGTTCCCGAAAGTTCAATGATGGAAATAATCGCTATTTTAATACCGCGTTAATAAATTATCTCTAGGAGCCTCACAATGTGCACCAAACTGAAAGTTCATTAATAGGACCAGTGGTAAAATTAAAATGCGGAACTCTTCATTTAACGCAAAAGTTCGAAACTCGGGAAGGGAAGACATGCTATGGAGCTACACGCTATGGCTTTGCTTCGGAAGTATTGGAAGTTGTGTTTGTTCGTCAAGCCGTAGCCCTTAATCATGGTGCTCCTCGCGTCCTCCTGGTCGACTTTGGATATAGATTCCTTTTACAACGGACAGACGAAGTGCTTTGACCTTCTGGCACCCCTTACAAGACAGCTTCTAACTACCATCCTAATACCAACCGCCTAACTTAACGCTTTCCTCCCACGCACCCTGATATGAGATCCATGTTGATTCAAAAAGACCGCAGAAATTCGGACGCAATTTTGCCATTCAAAACTTTCGCATATAACTACCGTTCAGCGCAGAAGCGGTTACTCCCCGTTTTATCCTGTTTACGGCCCGTTCGCCCGATTCTTTTCGCCCTTTCTTTTCTTTAATACCCCTTGTAATCCATCTACTTCTTCCTTCGAAAAAAAATATGTTTGACACAGAAAACAAGCCCAAGAGAACTTATGTGATCGATCCCATCCCGTCGTTTCCTTCTAACCTGGTGATGAGGCGCTGCTCTGGACCACCTTCTTTACTCCTTACTTGTGTGACAAATTCAGAGCTCGTTTTATCGGCCGGTGCACAGACCTGGAGCAAACTTCTGTCAATCACTGCGTGACTGCTGTTGTTGTCCCAGCGTACTATCGTTGCTGGGTTCTCGTCCACATTTACCCCCACGCTCCACAGCTTCCCACGCGGCGTTTCCCGTCATCTTAAGCTACGGCCAGGATAGCCGCTCTCAGTGCCGACATTTAATGTGCACATCTTCATTATCTACATATTAGTACCGTCATATACTCAGTTACATCCTCTTCCTCACTTGTGTGCGCTCACATTAACATAGACTGTGCCTGAGTCTTCGCCGAGTCTCTCGGGCTGGATAAAGGTTGCTCTAACAGCTGCTTGCCCCCAAAATTTTTGTTCAGTTATTTGGTTGTTATGGGTGCTACAAATATCACGACACACATTGAAGTTTTACTATTTTACCAAAACGCGTATCCCTTTTTGACGCTGTATACCAATGCGACATTTTACAAGTAGCGAAAGTGCGGAGCTGCTTCACGTCTGCTTCGCGTCTGCACCCGTAAACTCCAAGGCTTTCTCGTAACCACACAAAAAAAAAATGATACGTTTGGAGAATCGCACGTCATCTTGGAAAGAAAGCCCGGTACTCCTGTAAAACATTAGCAGAACACCGGAAGCGCTCCTGGAGACAGATAGACAACGCTAAAATGCACCCTTACAATCTTATGAAGCCTTCAGTGTGCGAGCAGGAACAGACCTGCGCTGTCCACAGCGCATTTCACTTGCCTGCAGGATTTGCGAAACTGCAAAACGCACCCAGTAAGTGAGCCGTCTACAGGGTTTCTTTAATGAGTACCATGCGCCCAACTTTTGGTCAATCCCGCAAGTGGGTTCGCGCGACTTCAACAGCAAAAAAAAAAAAAAAAAAAAAAAAAAAAAAAATACCGGCCGAGCTCAGAACACTTCTTTGAATCTACGTGAAGCAAACATTTCTTTAACCATTTCTACGTACGAATGGTTATGCAAAGAGGTTAATTATGTTTGCGAATGTATTTTAATTCTAATTTATAGTAATGTAAACACACATTTACACTGTCTAATGGTCAGCGATGCGGATGCAGCGATGGCTTCTGAGCTAATGCAACATTTTGCGAGGGTTCACGTGAAGGAAGCAATATAAGAAATGGTGCACATGCAGAGAAGTGTTGAAGATGGTAATGAATGTCTAACGATTAAACACATCTGACGATCACACGGGGATCAATCTGTCACCGCCACTACGCACTCCACCGCGAAAGCGCACACTTCCTGCAGAGCATATCTGGTGAGGTGTGCTTTTTCCTGTTCTTGGTGCATTTCTTCTCTGTCCCACAGCTCTAAGGGAGACTCACCGATATGTCTATTCGGCTGGACGCCAAAGCCAAAACCGGAGGAACAGGCACAGAAGCTACGTCCACATGCTACCTGAGCTACCGCAATGCGACATCATTATCACGATTATCATGATTGCACTGCCTGCAAGATCAGCTTGCTCTAGAAACCGCAATAAAACCCTAGCGAGGATGCACATTGTGATGTAAGGATAGGTCCGCCTTGTCACCACATTTGATTACACATTTTCCAGGATCGGGTCATATTACAGTTGCGCTGTCTGCGACATCGGCCCCATTTCGATTAAATGATCATCGGGATCTGCCCTCTTTGCTAGGCAGGAAGCCATCAGAGAGGCAGGAAATCAGGAAGACGTAGGCAAAAAAAAAAGAAACTTCGCTTTAATAAAACCTAAACATATCACTGCGCCTCTATCAACTCTGTTAGCGGCCATTCACTGCTCTACGGCGTTCGGCCTTCAACGTTTGACAACACCCAGTGCAAATATCTCCGCGCTTGGACATTTAGGCCGTGGTGTAGTGCTTAGAATGTTCAGCTTAAAAAAGGAAGATCGTGAATTTTATCGCAGGCAGCATACCACTATACTATTTTACCCCACGTTGTGCCATGACTGAAACGAAGCGTAACAAACGAAATAACCATGATCATCCCATTTTCTAGGTACGCAAGAAAACGATCACTGGTTAACCTTGCTAAAAGTAGGGGTGTCGATATTTCAGCTATTTCTTACAGCTGCTACAATGACTATGATGAATAATTCAAACATGCACGAAATCCAGACTTGAAGCAAAAACATTAGAATATGCTCATAATGAACATTAAAATTTGTACTTTGCTTCCTGGCAAACTTGAGTGTAATGGAAGAAATCAGACGAATTTGGGCAACTATTCGTAGTAAAACCAGTAATTGTTGCATAAAAAAGGAGTAGCAGCGCAAGACGCTGATAAAAAGAAAACGGATGAAGCGCTATCGTCTCCAGCGCTTGGCCCGTCTCCTTCTTATGCCCTGCGTCTTCCGTTGCTATTTTTTTCTTTTTACGCAACATCTACCAACCGGCCCACATTCCCACAATATTGCACTAATTGTTGCTACATGAAGCACTTCCTCGAGGAGAATATGGTTATAAATCCCAATTGGCTCGTGCCATCTTGTATCTAGACAAGTGTGCGTTATTTTGCACTCTTTGTTGGTCGTGGTACCGTTTGTTGAATGCTCGGTGTAGTTTGCTTATCCGCGGTCTAACGCTTCGTCATAACCCGCCATTGTGGCACAGTAATTATGGCGTTTCTCCTGCTGAGTGCTACCTCACCAGTTCGATTTCTAGGCCTAGCGGGCGCATTCCGATAGTGGCGCAATGCGGAAAACACTCCTGTACTTAGGATTACTGAGTGCATGTTAAGAACCCAGGTAATGAAGGTGAATGTGCCGCAGATCTACTACGGTGTCCCCATAGGTCCCAGTGCAGCTTCGCCACGTTGAACGCACACTATTGTTAAAAAGAGCTCAGTCACTAGGAATATTCAGCGTTTCCCGTGGTAGTTAGTGCTTCGAAGCAATGGTAACGCCTTTTTGCGGTTTTTAAGTTGAAAGCACTGTAGCATGAAACCATTCTTGCTATAATGATGTAACAACCTATGTTTTAGTATAATTTATCTGAAGTTCTAATATACAATCACAAGTATTTTGCTATTAAGCGTTGAGAGCTAGCTTATGAGAATATGTAAGGCGTCAGTTTACGCCAATCTGATGGTTATTTTTTTTTTAGTTTGTAATGCGGAAGTTGGACAGAAGCGGTGTCCATGAGCGCTTCACGCGAGGCCATGCAGAAAACGCGTGGTACTATACTTAGGCGTCACTTCGTGCGCCACTTGAGGTGCAGAACATCAATTCTTGCATGCTTGTAAGATTTATGAATAAAGTTATTTCATAATACCCCATATCTATGAAAGTCCGCTTCCAGCTGAAAGGTTTTCGGGACTTTCAAGCATCTTTACAAAACAGTGTGTGCTTTCCTAAAACCACCTTTCCATACCTTCTAAAAGTGTTATAAAATATGAACAAATTTACATTATTACGGTGTTTGAAATAGCCGTTGCCATATAGGTGCCTCAGAAAACGTGATTACCTGTTTGTACTATGCAAGGGTGCGATCTATATTGATAAAATCAGGGGTTACACAGAGTATTTACAGTTGAGGCGAAATCATAATCGATGTGTCTGATGACCATTTACCGGTCCCGACAAGGCATTACGAGCGTACCAGATCCCAATAAGGTGGTTCAAACACATGCCAGCGTTGACACAACTGCCATTGACGTTTTAATATGTTATGGAAGAGGCAAACATCCCACAAACCTCTCCTCAAGAAGAAATTCCCTGACAAGACCGGGGATAAAGTCAAGGAAAAGAGAGCAGAGACGGAATCGCCAAGCTGAAAAACTTCAGTACTGTCAGCCACTAAACTTCATATAGAAGCTCTTTCTAAGTCCAGTTGTCATAACGCTTCCAGAACAACACGATCTTTAGCAGCTATTGTCGTTTTCTGCGCAAATAATGTTCCAAATAATCTTCCTTCACGAGCTTCGCTAAGTATTTTCTAATGCACCAAGAAAAAAACAAAACAAGGATCAACGTCCCTCTATGTTTATAGCATATTGCCTTCATTGGGCACTGAGGGATGAGCCGATGCGGGGATCACTCGCTAACAAAGGAGTCGCAAGTAGCCACGCCTCAACTCCTCCAGCGCTGGGAGGGTCTCTAACCCCCGAGGGTGCGATGCGTGAGAGCACGTTCGCGAGCCTTACGCGTTTACCCCGTCGGAGGACGTCGGCAGTGTCACGAGGGGAGATGTAATTGCCGCCTGCGCTCTCCTCTTGACCACACCAGACTAATATCCATAGCGGAGTTCCGTGTCGGGAACTATCGCAGCGCCCGAGATCGTTAAAGGCCCCGCAGAGGCACGTGATGAATCAGCAGGTCAATCAGTCGGTGAATGCGAGTGTGAGAGTTTAAAGCAGGCGAATGGGCATGGCAGCACGTGCGAGGGAAACGCAGCCCTTCAAACGAGAGATGTCATCCTTTCGGTTACGGGCGGTGTTCCGCCATCCTTGCTGCATGTCGGCTTGCTCCGGCTGCAAAGTGAAAACGGCGGTGGCCTCAGCGAGCGCGCAAGGCTGCACACCAGTTTCCCTCGTGAAACAGCATACGGCTTCCTCTCCAAGCGCAACGAGTGCTGATCGCAGGTGAATTGAGCCCGGAGATCTGCTTGTGGGGGTACGCCTCCTGTATTGGCAACTGAGTTTACTTTCACTACATTTAAGTGCAAATCTTTGAACGTTCGGTGAATTACGGTTTCGGAAAGAACACCGATATCTACTAGCATAAGGGTCTGACAACTTTTACCAAATATTTGTGCACTGTAAACATGAACACGAACAAGCTTTCTTGCGAAGCAGCCTTATTTCATATTGCTACAAACGCCCAGGCGGCCAAAGATACTGAGCTTTGCAATGTTCACATTTTAATTACGCTCGAGTTTTACGTCTAACGCATTGCAGATAACTTGTACCCTTTATATTTTGTTCTTATTTGAATTCGTTATTTTAATTTCTCTTTGTCATGGCAAATCATCTTTAACTATATGTTTTATTGAATTAAGTGATGCGCCAATTTAGATTACCGGCAGTATACGTCAATGTTAAACAAGCACATCTACATAGCTTTTGTTCCCGCTGTTGAGTCATTGCTGTGCTGTTGATAGGCACGTCAATCGTAAGCCTTGTTGAAGCAAGGCGCGTGCCGGTCAAGTATATAGTAAGTAGAATTTCTACCATACCATTTCCTGACACAGAGTACACACAAAAGAAATAAACGAAACCACTTCTTCTGAGTGTTATCTTTGAAATGCATTACTTACTCAATTAATTATTAGTTAGATTTTTCCAATAAATCAGTGGGGATTCAAACACACGTAATCCCTGTACGCTTGATTCGTTAGCATCTGTCGCCTCGTCGACGTTCCTAAATAGTCTAGCTAGCGGAAGACGCCCTTCTTCAACTCTACTCTCAGTGAGTGCTTATTTAACCACGCTACAAAAAGACAAGAAAAAGAAAAGAAAACAGACCATGTGCTAGTCGTACGTTTAGCGTCATAGTGTTATGCTATTTTGCAACTTTATGATTACACCATATATATGTACACGTCCTGACAATTTAACGAATTGCGGACACGGAATTCAGCAATGCCTAAAACCGGCTAGAGTTCTCTGCATGTACAAACACTTAACTAAAGATATTTTCAAAGCGAAGGGCCTAATGCTATAAATGGAGCTGCGGCCGAGGTTAAAAAAAAAGAAAGTGTTCGAGCAGACCAACGTGTTTTTAGACTGATGACAAAACGTGAAGGGCTGATATACGCGGTACGCACGAGAAGCGCAGAAAGTGTTTCTTTCTTGGGTGTCCTGCAACTCAATTGCTTCCGTCCTGTCGCTAGTCTTGCGTCACAGCGCATTGTTGTCCCATGACCCATTAGCGACCGAGCACGCCCGCGGAGCAAGAAGAAATCCACAGGGAACCTATCTACGCGAAGGTGTATGAAATGGCGCTTGTGGTGAAAGAATTCGATTAATACACATAAGGAGGCATTAAGTTGGCTGAAGATGTTGACAACAGCTGGAAAACTGGACGGTCAGAGCGATATACGCACATAAACCAGCGCTGATGCAGCTTTTCCTGCATAGCGGGTCCTGTCTTCGCTCTGGCGCTCACATCTACGAACAATCTAGTAGCTGGCTCAATTACAGTTTTTTGACGGTCATGGATGTGATTCCAAGAAATCGATAATCCCCAGAGATGGCGAGAACTGTGAAAAGTGCACGCCTATTGGACTTTGAAAAAAAGAGCTGGAAAAAATTAACTTAAATTAATCAATGGCACACGCAGGATTATCGTTAGTACCACGAACCAGTCACATTGTGGCAGACGTAAATTTCTTTCGTCTGTTATCAGTTTTATGTAACGCGTACCATTACTGAACGCTCTCTCAGGGAATGCGCTGATGACTCGTCGAACAATATGGCCACTGTTCCTTGCGGCTTCAAAGAAAGCTCCATTAGAGTATCTTGTTCATTTACCGAAAGACAACTAGAAAGGAAATTTGTTCCCCATCTTGTCTATTAGGGCAATCTATACCGCGATATGAATAATTAACATGGGCATAAACAAAAAATACGCAGCTATGGTATCGGCTCCAATGTACCGCGCCTTTAAATAAAACAACTTTGACTGTTCTACGATCTCTGCTGCTCCGAAAAGGCTAAATATTTCGTGTACAAAATAGGTACAAAAATAAAAAATAACTGGAAAGGTGATTACACAAACGCTAGAGCAAAGAAAATTTTGGGCTTTTATGCTGTGCAACTGGACTAAATTTCTACACTCATACTACGCACGAATTTTTCTTCGTTGAAACAGGTGAAAAGCACCAAAAAAGTAAGTTAGGTTTCAAATGAAGTATACATATATCATAGCTAATACAGTGATTACACAGAGTTCATTCACGTAGCATATATATGTGCCACGAACGCGGTTAAGATTTTATTCAATTCTCTGCAAGACAGCATACACTATCCTAATATCAAAGACAACTTCGCTTTTCCACTCGTCGGGCCCATTCAGGTTGAAGAGCACCTTACCTATGATTATTTCCGGGCAGAAACACCCAGCGTAGGTCCCTAAAGAAGGTTCTGACTTCGGACTAGACGTCTGACGCCTGTTCCGATTCCTTCATGCTTGTGTGTCTTGCGCTGCAGTCTGTTTTTCGTCTTCTTTTTGTCAGTTATGGCTACTTCGCCTCCAGTATGAATTTAGAGAGTCTGAAGCTGCGAAGCTAAACTCTATACGCTCTCTTTGACATTTAATTGTGCGGCACTTCTGTCCTATCATACTTCTATCCTACTGCACTTCTGAGGTTGTAATAAAATGAATACATTTAGACAACCGTTAGACAACCGTTAGGTTTCGCAAAAATGGCATCTTTATGCACTTCTTTTAATTGTTCTTTGATTTACCTCCTGGCCATTAGTTGTCTTGAGCAGCGATCCCCTACTGGTGTCATCAGTGAAAAAAAAGAGGGGGGGGGGTTGAGGAAGGCACCAAATTTACGAATACTGATCAACGTAATAACCTATTAGAATGCAGTCGAAGTATACTGCTACAAAATATGGCTTCATAAACCCCAATTAAGGCCACAAAGACTTACAGGTGCCTGAAGCGTCCTGTGAGTCTTCGTTTTCAGTTTCGGGGAAGAACTTCTTGCGGTGAATTATGAGCATTGCTCGTAGCAAGCACCGATAAGCGAAGTGATGCGTCTCAATTCGGCAAAACTTAGTGAATCAGCGTCGGCGTTAGTTAACAGCGGGCGGCGCGCATTGCAAGTCACCAGACAGCTCCTGGTCTCCGGCCTTGTGTTATGGATGGAGAATCAGGGTGGCTGCCAGCGTTCCCTCGTTCCATAGAATGAGGTGCGAAGCTTACGTTTAGTTTCGTCTATATTACAGGCACGTGATCTTCTCCAGCGGCTCTTTCGAGCGTTTTTAGCCAGCCAGTGCGTTTCGTCGCACGTCCTCGGACCCGCTAACTCATGCCTCGGTGCCGACCGCGCGGCGAACTTACCGGGCGTGCCGTAGTTCCTCCAGGCGGCTGCTGGGCTACCGGTGAGCGCCAGGAGGGTGGCCAACGCGTAGCACGTGCCCATGGACCTGCGGTCCATCGCGTCCAACAGGTTCGGGGCGAAGGACTTAGCCGGAACACGCCGGCGCGACCGAACGACACTAATCGATGCCTGTGGGAAAGTTGCGTCGCCGCTCCTCAGACACGGCCCGGACTCGCAGTAAACTCGGCGCGCCACTTTGGGCAGCCAGAGTTTGAGCTCCTGCGAACCAGTGCGGGCGCAGGCGCGGACGCTGGTGCGCGCGCCGCCGGAGTTGCGGGGCGAAGGGGCGCTCGGCTCTCGCCCACTGCAACGCGGGCGCGCGCGCGCATTCACTCCCTTTCTCTCTCGCCAAAGAATGGCAGCGCTGTTGCGCGCGTGCAAACACAGCGTTCCCCCTCCGGTCCGCTCGGTGCGGCCAACCGAGAGGCGGCGCATCGCGGACGAACCGGCTGTGTCAGCGAGCGTCGCGCTCAAAGTCAAACGGCGGCTCGCGCGGTACTTCTCTCTCCATCGTTCGCACTTAGAACATCAGCAAGAGGAACGCTAGAAACGAAACAGAGCGAGTGAAATACAAAATGGCCGTGGTAAGCAATTCGCAGATCGCTGTCTCTTTTACCGCCTTTCGTTTACGCCCAGCAGGCGCTCTCTTCCTCTCAGAGGTATAAGAGGACGCAAAATTCGAGCAGTGGTCGCGTTTCATTCAATCTCGTTCAGAGAGGCTACGAGGCTACAATTACTGGCCATTTGGCTAAGTAATGAATGAAGCCCGCGATAAAGCCTTTGATGGCTCAAAGAAGAGGAGGGCACGAGGGGGGACGAAGGTGGAATAGTTAAAATCGCAAGCGCACCAATATTTCGGCACACGCAAGAAAATCAACGTATTTACTCCGTGAAACCTCCACTATACAGTGCTACTGTGTGAGAAAATATGAAGCGATGTCATAACATTGCGAGGTTTTGTTCGACTATTGCATGGTTTATTGCCTAATTACCTGTCTTGAACAGTGCAGCAGCTTTACGTGCATTGCGTTTCAGCTGAGATCGGGTTTTCTATCAAGTGCATTAGCCGACCTTCGTTAATCTTTGCCAGCATTCGTTAGTTAGACAGTCCAAGTATTGTGTGGTAAGACTTGCGGATACGTAGGTTCCCGGGCTTAGCCTGGGTACGGGGGTCGAGAAATCAGGAACCTTAGGGGATGAGGTCGAGATGATTTGCAACAGCCGGGATCCAGTACTTCTGCCTAGCTTAAACCATGCACTACAAGTCACGCCACTACAACTTGAACATCCCAGCACACGTCCATTGACGGTAGTTGCACTAGCCGGCACCGTAAGGCTCCCTAACAGTTTGCCACCCTCGGCGGGCCCCAATTAGTCGATAACCTCTGGATAATCCGGTATCTGCCAAGGAATCTGTGGGGCTCGAAAAATGAAATGCCGGTCCTCCAAGACCACGACCATCGTGCTAGCAGCGATCGAACTAGATGCTGCAGGTAGAAGTCAGGGGCGGAGCTGGCCGAGAAAGCAAAAGGGCCACGAGGAGCAGTCCGCTAAACAGAGGAACGTAAGTTCGCTTTCTGCGTGATTTTTTTTCCGCCTGGGAACTTCAAATAAAGATGCAGTCGATTTGCATGCATAGCGTTATATAGAAACCAACCAATAAGAAACGGACAAACAAACCGTCTATCAGGCGTATAATATACCTTTAGGTCTGCGATATGTGTTGAACCTGTCTTTATCTCTCTCGTAATACCGCAGTCTGTAAGATAGAGGGGATAGTTTCTCAGTCAGGATATATGGTCCGTTGAACTTATGGTTGAGAACTCGCGGGTATGAAGCCCTGCTAGCTGGTGTTACGTTTCGCCTACGACGCGCGGTTTAGCCGGCGCGACTGCAACAAAGCGGCAGACATTTTGGCCCGTTCGGCGTCGCCGCTACGCTCCCCGCCAAGCGCGTCCAGGCATGTTCCGATGCCACGTGTCTTCATGTGCGTGTGTGAGTGTATGTGCCATTGTGCCCGACCGGCGGCGATACGACAGCAGGAGTCACCTTCTCCTCCCCATTGTGCCCGACCGGCGGCGATACGACAGTAGGAGTCACCTTCTCCTCCCCATTGTGCCCGACCGGCGGCGACACGACAGTATGCGTCACCTTATCCCATTGTACAGTCACGTGCTCGTCTATGAGGGGTTCCTTCTTGCCCTCAACTGCGAGAGTATAAAAACAGCTGCCCCCGGACGCCAAAGGGAGGGCTCCGATTTCTTCTGTTGAGTAAAGTGCACTCCTGTCTCTCTACTTCGGTCAACCTGACCGCCAACTCTTTGCGATGTTAGAATAAACAAGTTGTTTTGTTGTTACCAGTCGACTCATGCTTTGCCGGGACCTTCGGATGCTTCCAGTTGTACCCCAGGCCTCCAGGCCAACGCTACCCTTGGGGCTTGCGACCCAGGTGCAACCACGGGCGTCAGCGCCGAGTTCCCAACAACTCGTACCAGCAGTCCGACCACAACAACTGTCTGCCAGCGGTGGGATCGCGACAACGGAGGCCAGCAGCGAAGAGATGCAGTTGACTGTATGCTGAGCAGCTCAACGACCATCCGGGAGCAGTGCAACGAGCCCTGTGTGATGACTGGTTGCCTGCAGCGGAACGACTGCGCTGAACTCTTGGCGGCGAGGTTTGGTGAGTGCGGGACTTTCTTCTTCTGAGCTTTGCCAGGCTTTTGTTAGTGTCAGAAACAGAGCTGGTAATTGTGGTTGTCGTCGCTGCCGGGTTAGATTGCGGCAAGACAATAATAGGCAGTAGAGAAAGCAGCATTCAAAGCAGCCATGGATTTGAAGTCGTTGCGCAAACCGAAGTTGTTGGAGCTTGCAAGAGAGTTGGGTCTGGATGTCTCCGACAAACTCAGAAAACCAGAACTGCTAAAGGCTATTCTTGAGTTAGAGGCTGAGGATGACGAGCTGTCGGAATGCCTTGAGACTATTGAGGAGAGGTCAAAAAGACAGGAGCGCGAACTTAAAGAGCAAAAAGAGAAACAGGAGCGCGAACTTAAAGAGCAGAAAGAAAAAGAAGAGCGCGACCACGCTTTGGAAATGAAGCGTCTCGAGGTAGAGATGGAACGCGCTCGTAATGGAAGTCAGGCACACGGTGCAGGAGAACGAGTATTGTTCAAAATGACTGACCTGATGCGGCCGTTTAAGCTTGGAGAGGACATTGGTTTGTTCCTGGTTAACTTTGAGCGAACGTGCGAGAAGCAGGGGTTCTCTCGGGAAACGTGGCCACAGCGCTTGCTCACTTTGTTACCCGGCGAGGCGGCCGACGTAGTCGCTCGCTTGGATAGAGAGGAGGCAGAGGATTTCGACAAAGTGAAATCGAGTCTGCTAAAGAAGTACAGGCTGTCAGCAGAGGCTTTCCGTCGGAAGTTTCGGGAAAGTGAGAAAGGCAAGAATGAGTCATATACAGAGTTTGCCTACAAGCTTATGTCAAACATGCAAGAGTGGCTCAAAGAAGAGAAAGCGTTCGGTGACCACGATAAAGTTCTGCAGTGCTTCGGGCTGGAACAGTTTTATAGTCGGTTACCTGAGAACGTGCGGTACTGGGTCTTGGATAGGCCAGACGTTTGTACGGTGGCTAAAGCCGCTGAGCTAGCCGAGGAGTTTGTGACGCGTCGGGCTCGCGGAGCTAAGGACGGTCAAAAGGGTGAATTTGGCTCGAAGTTTGAGAGGCCGAAGTTCACACCCATGAGAGCAAAGGGGAACACACGTAGTGCGGATGCGAGTGAAAGCAGTGCGACCGAACCTAAGGAGACGGCGGCAGCCGAGGCCGAACGCAGAAAGCGGTTCGAGACGAGGCAAGCGCGCATTTGTTATACGTGCCAGAAGCCGGGTCACTTTTCGGCGCAGTGTCCGGAAACAAAAACAAAAGTTGTGTTTTTGTCAATATGCAGCACTGACGAGAACATGAAGCTTCTCGAGCCTTACATGCGAGACCTCCTCGTGAACGGGAAAGAGTGCCGAGTGCTTCGCGATTCCGCAGCTACAATGGATGTAGTTCACCCGTCTTACGTAGAACCCCATGTGTTCACGGGCGAGTGCGCATGGATCAAGCAAGCCGTGGAAGCTCATAGCGTGTGTCTGCCAGTAGCAAAGGTGCTTATTGAAGGACCTTTCGGAGCGCTTGAGACGGAGGCGGCAGTGTCATCTATGCTGCCCCCCCAGTACCCGTACCTATTTTAGAACAGGTCCGATCACCTCCTGCGCGAGAAGGGGCTTTTGTTTGGTGAGGCTAGCGTTCAGGCCTTAACCAGGTCGAAGGTTCGGGAGCTCGCTGCAAAGGCGATAGTTGCGGGGCCGACGTTATCGAACAATGAGAAAGGGTCAGAGGCGCAGCAAGCTGATATTCAGAGCACGCCCGAACTGAATAAACTTGAGTCTGTAACGTTAAAGGCACCAGATACCGCAGAGGAAAATCCCGATGCGGGAAAGTTAGAAGAGCTATCTGCAGATTTGCTCATCGCGCCTACGTCAGACGGACTTAATAGGTTGCTAAAAGTCAGCCGGTCGGCTTTGATAGCCGAGCAAAAAAAGGATGGCAGCCTGGAAAACGTGCGCTGCAATGTCAAGGAAGGTATCGCCAGGAAAAATGCGCGTTTTGTGGAAAGAGGTGGAGTCCTGTACCGGAAGTATCTAGACCGCCGAGGAGTGGAGTTCGATCAGCTGATCGTGCCTCAATGCTATCGTCAGGATCTGTTGCGCTTGTCGCACGGGGGTTCGTGGTCCGGACACCTAGGAGTTAAGAAAACTAAGGACCGTCTCTTGCAAGAGTACTATTGGCCAGGGTGTTTTCGGGACGCAGACCATTTCGTAAGGTCATGTGACACCTGTCAGCGGGTGGGCAAACCAGGGGACAAATCGAGGGCTCCGATTTCTTCTGTTGAGTAAAGTGCTCTCCCGTCTCTCTACTTCGGTCAACCTGACCGCCAACTCTTTGCGATGTTAAAATAAACAAGTTGTTTTGTTGTTACCAGTCGACTCATGCTTTGCCGGGACCTTCGGATGCTTCCAGTTGTACCCCAGGCCGCTAGGCCAACGCTACCCTTGGGGCTTGCGACCCAGGTGCAACAACGGGCGTCAGCGCCGAGTTCCCAACAACTCGCGCCAGCAGTCCGACCACAACAACTGGTGGCAGCTGATCGTGCCTCAATGCTATCGTCAGGATCTGTTGCGCTTGTCGCACGGGGGTTCGTGGTCCGGACACCTAGGAGTTAAGAAAACTAAGGACCGTCTCTTGCAAGAGTACTATTGGCCAGGGTGTTTTCGGGACGCAGACCATTTCGTAAGGTCATGTGACACCTGTCAGCGGGTGGGCAAACCAGGGGACAAATCGAGGGCGCCGTTGAGATTGGTACCTATCATTACGGAGCCTTTTAGACGGCTCGTTATTGATACAGTGGGACCTCTGCCGGTAACAGCCACGGGGTACAGACACATTTTGACTGTGATCTGCCCAGCGGCAAAGTTCCCTGAAGCAGTGCCGCTTAAAGAACTCAGCTCAGTTGAGATAGTCAATGCACTACTGTCCATATTTGCGCGAGTTGGTTTTCCTGCGGAAATCCAATCAGATCAGGGCACAGTGTTTACTAGCGCTTTGACGACAACTTTTCTCGAAAGGTGTGGGGTAAAGCTGTTACACAGCTCAGTGTACCACCCACAGTCGAATTCCGTTGAGAAGCTCCACTCCGTCATGAAGCGCGTGTTGAGAGCATTGTGTTTTGAACATCAAACTGACTGGGAGCTGTGTCTGCCTGGGGTGATGTTTGCATTAAGGACCGCGCCGCACGCGGCTACGGGGTTTTCGCCAGCTGAGCTGGTGTACGGTCGCTCGCTTCGGTCTCCGCTTCGCATGCTTCGAGAATCGTGGGAAGGCAGGGGCGACGACCCAGTCGTGGTGGAGTACGTGCTTAAGCTCCTCGAACGCTTAAGAAGGGCACAGGAGTTGTCAGGTGAAGCAATGACAAAGGCCCAGCAGAGGGCCAAGGTTTATTATGATCGGACCGCCAGGGCCCGTCGTTTTGAGGTGGGCGATGAGGTCATGATATTGCGCACATCGCTAAACAACAAACTAGACGTGCAGTGGGAGGGCCCAGCACGAATTGTTCAGAAACTGTCGGACGTTAACTACGTGGTGAGTCTGCCAGGAAAGCGGAAAGCACAGCAAGTTTACCACTGTAATCTGCTCAAACCTTATAGACAAAGGGAAGCAGTGGTGTGCATGATGGTAAACGTTCCTGAAGAGCTTCCGGTCGAGCTTCCGGGACTAGGCTCAGTGACGAACAGGGAAGACACCGGTCAAGTCATTAGTGACTTAGTCAGTGGAGCATCGCTGTCGCGTGAGCAGAAAACCGAACTACACCAGCTCTTACAAGAGTTTCAAGGTCTGTTCTCTGAGAGGCCTGGTAGGACTTCTGTCCTTACTCATGACATAGAACTTACCTCCCCAGAGCCAGTACGATCCAAGGCGTACCGGGTGTCACCCCGCCAGAGCGATATTATGGAGGCTGAGGTAAAGAAAATGCTACAGCTCGGTGTTATTGAGGCAGGTGAGAGTGATTATACCTCCCCTTTGATTTTAGTTGAGGTACCGGGCAAGGAACCTCGTCCTTGCGTCGACTACCGCAGGCTTAATTCCATCACTAAGGATCAAATTTATCCGATCCCTAACATCGAGGAGCGCCTTGAGAAAGTTAGTAGCGCTCAGTTTATTTCCACCCTAGATCTTGTCAGGGGTTATTGGCAGGTTCCACTTACAGAAGAGGCTAGTAGGTATGCGGCGTTCATTTCACCAATGGGAACATTCCGTCCTAAAGTGTTGAGTTTTGGTTTGAAGAACGCGCCATACTGCTTTTCAAGCCTCATGGATAAAGTGTTGCGGGGACAGCAAGAATTCGCTTTACCGTATCTAGACGACGTAGCGATATTCTCCGCATCCTGGTCTGAGCATATGGCACACTTGCGGGCAGTGCTAACCCGCCTGCGCGAAGCGGGCTTGACAGTCAAGGCTCCTAAGTGCCAGTTAGCACAGGCCGAGGTTGTCTACCTCGGTCACGTGATTGGTCAGGGTCGTCGCCGCCCCTCTGAAATAAAGGTGGCCGCTGTGCGAGACTTCCCGCAACCGCGCACGAAGACCGATATTCGGTCGTTCTTAGGTGTCGCCGGCTACTATCAGAGGTACATCCCCAGGTACTCTGATATCGCGGCTCCCCTGACGGATGCTCTAAGAAAAACAGAGCCTCAAACAGTCGTCTGGGACGAGACAAAGGAAAGAGCTTTTAGCGCCCTAAAGAGTGCCCTAACAAGCGAGCCTGTGCTACGATCGCCAGACTATACAAAAGGGTTCATTGTTCAGTGCGATGCTAGTGAGCGAGGCATGGGCGTTGTACTGTGCCAACGGGAAAATGGAGAAGTAGAACACCCCGTCCTGTATGCTAGTCGTAAGCTGACCAGTCGTGAGCAGGCGTATAGCGCCACCGAGAAAGAGTGTGCATGTCTCATGTGGGCCGTTCAGAAATTGTCATGCTATCTAGCCGGCTCGAGGTTTATCATTGAGACGGATCACTGCCCTCTCCAATGGCTGCAGACCATCTCTCCCAAAAATGGCCGCCTCCTGCGCTGGAGCCTCGCTTTGCAACAATATTCCTTTGAGGTGCGTTACAAAAAGGGGAGTCTCAACGGTAACGCCGATGGCTTAAGTCGAAGCCCCTAACGTAGGAATCAGCCTCAAAATTGTTTGTTACTGATGTTTTTCTTCCTGAGGCAGGATTTTTAACATATTGCTTTTGTTTAGTGTTTCAAAGTGATGACATGCTTTCTAGTGCAATTTTCCAATTTGTGGACGCGTTCTAAGTGCTGCTAGACTACTGTAAGGAACTAGGCAGTGGTATAGAAGGGGAAAGAGCCTGGCAGGGTTTAGTGAGGGTTGTGCCGTGCTTGCTGACTGAGCGGTTGAGTTTCAGCGTAGTTCTAACGCTTGCCGGGAACGAGAACAAAAATGTGAACTCTCCCGAAGTCACTTTGCAGTGTCCTGTGCGAACCTGAACGAGAGAACGAGGCCTTCTCTGTGCGCTGCGCTCAAGAAACGTCGAGGGACGCCCGACTTCGGTTATGAGCATCATCGAGCGACATCCCTCCGGACAGCGGATGCAGTCCCCTGTCCATCGGGATCTCCTTCCCCCGGCGGGGCGGTCTGTTACGTTTCGCCTACGACGCGCGGTTTAGCCGGCGCGACTGCAACAAAGCGGCAGACATTTTGGCCCGTTCGGCGTCGCCGCTACGCTCCCCGCCAAGCGCGTCCAGGCATGTTCCGATGCCACGTGTCTTCATGTGCGTGTGTGAGTGTATGTGCCATTGTGCCCGACCGGCGGCGATACGACAGCAGGAGTCACCTTCTCCTCCCCATTGTGCCCGACCGGCGGCGATACGACAGTAGGAGTCACCTTCTCCTCCCCATTGTGCCCGACCGGCGGCGACACGACAGTATGCGTCACCTTATCCCATTGTACAGTCACGTGCTCGTCTATGAGGGGTTCCTTCTTGCCCTCAACTGCGAGAGTATAAAAACAGCTGCCCCCGGACGCCAAAGGGAGGGCTCCGATTTCTTCTGTTGAGTAAAGTGCACTCCTGTCTCTCTACTTCGGTCAACCTGACCGCCAACTCTTTGCGATGTTAGAATAAACAAGTTGTTTTGTTGTTACCAGTCGACTCATGCTTTGCCGGGGCCTTCGGATGCTTCCAGTTGTACCCCAGGCCGCCAGGCCAACGCTACCCTTGTGGCTTGCGACCCAGGTGCAACCACGGGCGTCAGCGCCGAGTTCCCAACAACTCGTACCAGCAGTCCGACCACAACACTGGTCTGCCGCTACTCTCAGACTGCACTTCCGCATCCTCTGATACAGATGATGTGGGTTCGCTTAGCTATCCCTTGTCAGAGCGAGGTATCGCTCTCTGACACACTTGATAGGGCCTGCTGTTATTTTTGAGTAACTAACTCATTCAGAGCTCTGTGGCTGTCTGCCACAACATGTCATAAATATTGCTGCCAAAGCTACATCCAGCCAGTGCATAGTGATAGAACTGCCGGGCATGTTACCCGATCCTGCATAGTACGACGACACGAAATGTCGAAGTGCTTACTTCAACGGCTTCATCTGCCGGGGTGAGTACTGCAGTAACATAGGGCCCTGAGCCAGCACTTAGGAATAAACTCACAGCCGCTTCCGGTGTGGGCCGCGTTAGGTTAACCAAGCAGTCCAACGATGCGTTCGACTGTTCCCCACCAAAAGTCAGCGTCTGCAGCGGCGACCAAAGGTATCTGGTCCGCTGGAGCCGCTGGCAACGATGCCCGTAAGAACGCGTGAGCGACTTTGTTGTGTGAAACATTCCTATTGAATTACGAACCATGGGCGCAGAGAGTACGCCGCCGTATGCATTAGGTGACTAGCTGGGCTTTGCAGGCGTTGCAGTCACGTTAATGTCATATGATTGCTCCAGAGGTGCGTGAGCTGCGATCAAGATATTTCAAAGTTTTTCAGCATGGTAGACAATCGCATCAAGATATTTCAAACTTTTCCAGCATGCTTGACAATCGCAAAACACTCTCGCTCTATTACAAAGCCATTGCGCTTCGCAGCGCTGAGCGCACGACTTGCGAAAGCAACGCGATCAACCGTGGCTTCTAAACACTGCAACAGATCTGCGCCTTGACCGTAGTGACTTCCATATTTCTGTAGTACGAATAGTCTGTTAAAGTTTAGGAGCTATAAAGCAGATAATTACCCTCGATAACGCCCCCATGGTTTGCTGCACATCCTTTTCCCAGTGTCGATTGCGAGGCTTTTCGTAACAACTGATCGATGATCGCAAGCGCGCATGGTTGAGTAAACGCACGATGGACAGCTACGACGCCCAGAAAACGTTGCGCCGAGATGCTGTACTTTGATTTATGGGGTTTGACATCCAAAAGCAGCGCACGTACTCATGAATTAGGGACATTCCGTACAGTTTCCTTTTTTTTTTCGCCACTGCAAGCGTAGCGACCTTTAAGAAATCGAAATTCGTCCGATGACGTATGCCATGACGCAAAACTAAAGAAAACAATAAAAAGAAGCGCATCTTGCTTCTGTCGCTTCACCTCGGTACATGGAAACGAGTGCGCTTGTGTATCGAGGTTGTCTGGAAAACGGCCAGCTACTTGCTGTACTAGCAGCGATTCGACAATTTTGCGAGACACCTGGCCAGACAGCTCGTCGGCATTCCGGACAGATGTCTGGCCGAGATAACGGTTCCAGCGAAACTTCCGTTGAATACGTTTTTCTTGAGGGTATTTTTTTTCTTTTATTTGTGTGCCACGGTGGCCACGGGCTTGCGTATAATTCAGGCTTCTGTTTCATGGGTTTCCCACGGAACCGGCATGATCCGTTATTTAGGAAGGGGCTATGGCTTCGGTCTATCTCCGATGCCGGCTACTCAAATACATGTAAAACACAGGAATGCGTTTATGAGAAAACCGCCAAACCGATTTGAAATAAATTTGTGCATTTAAGAGGGAAAAATAAATTACACTGACCTCAGCACATATAGTTTTCATTTATACCTTGGAATTTTTCACAAGAATTGCAGGAAATTGCTAAATTTGAAAAAAAAAGTAAGAATAGAAGCTTGAAGCTTATGAATCCGCAACTCAGCCTTGAAAAACAAATACGCATTTCTATAAACTTCATCCGCTGGAGCATCTTTTAAAACCAAACACATTTTATGCATGGATTCATAACTTATGTGAAACTGTTACAATGTTTGGAAGGGTTTTACAAATGCGACATTCACAACATAGTGGCATATTTCAGGATGATGTATGATATATCATTGCTGTCCGCTTTAGATGTATTTTTAGGTGCAGTTTACGGAATTGCGATATCTTGTTTAGTTGCTGAGGTACAGTTCTATACGTTAAGTTTTGTTTCTTGCGATATTGTGATTTTTTTTAAATTTACGTAAAGAAATAGACA
Organism: Dermacentor variabilis; assembly: GCF_050947875.1. NCBI lineage: Eukaryota > Metazoa > Arthropoda > Arachnida > Ixodida > Ixodidae > Dermacentor > Dermacentor variabilis. Next base: position 273,583,953 of record NC_134568.1, on the reverse strand, counting down.
GCTTAAATAAAATATCGTTTCCTGAGATCACTAAGTTTTAACGTTTTGTTTTAAATTCAACATTACTCATCAGATTTGGTGCAGATGTTGCTCTGAAAAATAACTGCCGATTTTCCATGTGTTTAGATAGGAGTCCCCGAGCTGGGAACGAGTTCCGATGCCGCCTATTCAAATACATGTAAAACGAAGAAACGCTTTTCCCAGATAGCCACATGGGCCGATTTTTATTAAATTTGTTGCATTTGAGAGAGAATGTTAAATCATAATGTCTGTTGGAAAAGGAATTTTGGTTTGGCCCGAATATTTTAAGAGGAACTTTCGAAAATCGGTAAGATAAAAAAATAGACGTATGAAGTTTACAAATTTGTAGTTCTTCACTAACAACAGATCTCGCAATACTGTAAACTTCATCCGTTAGAGCAACCAAAGCGAACAAATTTGGTGTATCAATTTATATATTACGTGAATCTGTTACATCGTCTACAAGGGTCTTGCAGAAGTCCTACTGACATATTAGATCGCCAGTTTTACAGCCGTGTATAATACATCAATTTTGTCCGCTTTAGATGTTCTATTAGACGAAATTAATAGAATTGTGATATTGTTTTTCATTGCTAAGTTACAGAGTAGTACACTTGATAGTTTCGTTTTCTGAAAGGTGGCGATGTTCAGCAAAGCTTATTAAAATATTTAGGGCCTAAATAAAAAAAGTTTGCTATGAGAGTTACTAGAATTTAGCTATTTTCTTTAGATGCAACAAACCTCATCAAATTTAGTACAGTGGTTGCCGAGAAAAAAATCATTTCTCATTTCCTATGTATTTAGATAGGAGGCCCCGAGCTAAAGCTTCTCTTTAGTTCTATTAGAATATTATATTTGTTGGTAGGATACGTTTGTAAAGCTGCTTGGGAAGGAAGAGGAGAAAAGAAAGGGATAAGGCAGACATGTTAGTCAGAAGAACGTTTGGTTGCCTGAAGATTACTAAATGCCTACTTCTAGAATTACATAACTGCTATATTAAATAATTTAGAAGGTGCTGTTACAGTGTGCCCCGGAAAATTGCAAAACGGTGCACTGCACGCTACTTTAGAGAAGTTCTGTTCAGCTTTAATTATTCTTAATATACGCCTGAAGTATTATCGAGATGCACCCTGACAATCCTAGAAATGCACAGCCTGTGTGCGACCTTACAAAATCCAGTAAAATTTCCAGCGGAGGAGTTTCTCTCGAGCAATTGCAGTAGGAATATTAATTGCCAGTAATATTAACGCACAGCTTAAACGTTGCCTGTTTATGATTTTGCAAAGTATGACTCTTGAACCCCATTTCCTCCCCATTGAAAGCCAATGACACATCTCGTTCTCCCAAAACGCCTAAGAATATGAACATAACGCTCGCATAACGCTGTCATTAAATGACAGGAATGAAACTTTGCTCGTATGCCTGACGTAACGTGTATCAGTTCTAAAAATATGAAGCCGTTGCCTAGTTACGCTCTCCGAGAACAATGCAGTATTCACTAATTTCCTCAAAGCTCATCAAAGGGATGTCCAGTCCCATCCCACGGAACACCATTCAATTAATTGATTGGACCAATTTTACTTCCACCGTGGAAGATGCTTGTCGAGAGGGCTTGTCCTCTGGATTAGAGGAATCAATCAAGTCTGCAATGCTACACGCCGCGCGCACGGTCACGGTTTCGTCGAAGCACACGGAATTGGAAGCACACGGTAGGAGCGACTTCGTGCACTCCGTCGTCGTGCGGAGCGGCGTTACCGGCGTACAAAATCCATCGAAGACCTTAGGACAGCCAGACGACTACAAAAGAAACTTCAACGTCGCATGGATAGATTGGCATCTTTTGCCAGATTTTGCCAGTCACTAGACCCCCGAAAGCACTTTCCCACATCTGGGGAACCATACGTGGTCTACGTTCCCTCCCTGAACCACGCTTCTCATTCAAAGCGCTGGCGCTCTTCCAGAGGCGGCTAGAGGCTGATGTTGCAGAAGACTTTTGTGCAAGGATCGCTGGCCAAGCAACCGGTCCAGGCTTTCCTGCCCCCAGTCGCATCCCTGTTTCACGTGACGACCGCATGGATCTTCCTTTCATAATGGAGGAACTAGAAGCGGCTCTTGCTCTATGCAGGCGTTCTTCATCCGCCGGACCAGATGGAATATCCTACCGCGCCTTGAACAACCTGAGTGATGGCGCACGGAGAGAACTGTTACATCTCTACAACTCATCTTGGCAGGATGGCATGGTTCCCGAAGAATGGAAGATAGGCCGCTTGGTCCCTCTCCTGAAGCGAGGCAAGTCCCCACTTGAACTCACCTTATACCGCTCAATAGCGCTGGTCAGCTGTGTGGGAAAGATAATGGAAAAGATTAACTTTGCCCGCTTGGAGTGGTACCTGGAACACTACAGCATGTTACCAAATTGCATGGCTGGTTTTCGTCGAGATCGCTCTTCAGTAGACAGTGTTGTTGATCTCGCTACGTACGTCCAGCTTCAAAAGTCACGCAAAAGATTATCTGCAGCTTTGTTCTTGGATGTCAAGGGGGCATACGATAACGTATCTCACGAGGCTATCCTCGATGCTCTTGAGATGGTTGGCCTAGGTGGTCGAGTTTTCCAATGGATCTCTCATCACCTTTTTATGAGATCGTTCTTTGTACCGGTGATGGTAAAACCAGACGACACTACACGTACCGAGGTGTTGATCAAGGCGGTGTACTAAGCCCCAACCTATTCAACCTCACACTCATTGGTCTCGTTGATCATCTGCCAGCAGCGATCAAGATATCAATGTACGCCGACGACATACGTATATGGACCTCAGGTGTGACACGTCCACAGATGCGTGCAAGAGTTCAAAAAGCTGCTACTCTAACAGCTATATATCTCCGCAACCAAGGTCTTCAAATCTCGTCAGACAAATGTGCACTGATGGCGTTCACTCGCAAACCAATGACACCCTACGCCATCTCAATAAATGGCCAAATAATTTCTTATGGGAGGACTCACAAACTTCTTGGCATAATCATTGATAGAGATCTCTCATGGAGCCCGCACGTGACCTACTTGAAACAGCGTCTGAGAGCAATCTCCCAACTTTTCAAGTTTCTGGGAGGAAAGACTTGGGGAATGTCAGTGCATGCAATGTTGGAATTGTACAGGGCTCTCTTTCTGGGCTTCTTGAGATACAGTTTGCCCGTACTGACCAACACCTGCCAGACAAATCTTCGTGCTCTACAGGCTATTCAAGCTCGGGCTCTCAGGGTTTGTCTTGGTTTGCCAAAATGCACATCGAGAGCAGCGACTATTCCGATTGCCCGGGACCAACCTATACGAACACACATTGCGGTAGAAGTGTTGAGAGTGCACATTAGGCACGTTGTCCGTGCCTGTTCCCACCATCTGGCAACACTACCGTCAGAAAGCCCGCAGGCATCATTTTGTACTACGATTTCGGAGTATTACACCTGCCTTCCATCAGGCTTCACCCCCGCAACTAAGCCATCGATTCCTCCATGGTGTTTGGCTCGACCCGCAGTGCACGTCACCATACCAGGAATCAGGAAAAAATCTGAGCTGTCATCACCTGCTCTTAAACAACTAACTCTGCTCCTTTTGCACGAGAGGTACGCCGAACACGTACATATTTATACTGATGGATCGGCAACTCTTCAGTGTTCCTCTGGAGCCGTGGTCTTCCCAGCGAAAGCCACCACCATCAATTTCAAGACATGTCACCCAAAGACACCGATGGCTGCGGAACTTGCAGCTCTTCGCGCTGCACTTCGTCTCGACAGCCAAGAACAACCTCGAAGATCGTCAATATTCAGTGACTCGAAGGAAGCACTGCACTCTTTGCTATCGGCCCTGCGGCGCGGACCACACAAACAACTGGTATTTGAGATTAGAGAACTAATCCATACCTTATCTGAGAGAGCACACCACGTGACATTTCAGTGGCTTCCAAGTCACTGCGGAGTCATAGGGAACGAACACGCTGATAACGCTGCTCGGTCGGCTCTTCAAGGGGACGCAGAGGAGCCAATACCGTTATCAAGGACAGATGTCGCTAGAAAACTTCGAATGCTCAGCCGTGACATCACGTTCTCCTTGTGGAACGCTGGAAGTTTTCACGACTACCGACTCCACAATCTTGACTCCTCTCTACGTCTTTGTATTCCAGGTGGACACTGCCGTCGCGAAGCTACCCTGCTTTGTCGAATATGGCTAGGGGTGGCTTTCACCAAGTCTTTTGCTTACCGAATTGGATGGGCCGACGACGCCTCGTGTGAGGACTGTGGACACGAGGGGACTTTTCAACACCTTCTTTGTGACTGTCCTCGCTATAATTTACAGAGACAATCACTCGCAATCGCGATAGCGCGCTTTGGCCGAAGACCTCTCACAGAGGAACTTATTTTAAAATACCGCCATTACAAGCCATCGCAGCAGAGGGCGACGAGGGCACTGTTGCGGTTTTTGAGGGCGATAGAATTGGACAAGTGGCTGTAGCCTGAACAGATGTTGATAGTGCTGCAAGTGTCACTGTGCTGTGCGATGACAGTATTCGGTGACAGTGACCGATTATGATTGTGTGTCTATGTTCCTTTCTTTCCTTATCTCTACTTTGTTACCACTTTACCTCCCCCTCCCCTCTCTCCCCAGCGTAGGGTATCAAACCGGATCTTTTTTTCTGGTTAACCTCTCTGCCTTTCCCCTTTCCTCTCTCTTTCTCTCTCCTCAAAGCTCATAATTCCCCAGAGAATGCTTAGTTGGTGCAGCGGGGAACCAATTCCTAATTTCTTTCGCTATGCTGATGTCACCAGCACATGGGCGTATCTACGGGTGGGGAGGGGGGGGGGCAAGGGGGCACTTGCCTCCTACTGTCAAAATTGGGGGGGGGGGCAAAGTATGTCATTTGCCCTCCCCCTACTTTTGAATGCGGCACTTTCGGTTGGGCGCTGGAAAGTCCAACAAAACTATAGCTGAAGCTAAAATGTCGTTCTTATATTAGAGTGACTGCATAAGTAATGCTGTTCTTTACTACGCATCCCCTGCTTCGTCAGCGAGGATTGTCGCCTGTGTCTCCTGGGGACGCGCTGGATTTGCCATATATATATATATATATATATATATATATATATATATATATATATATATATATATATATATATATATATATATATATATATGTGTGTGTGTGTGTGTGTGTGTGTGTGTGTGTGTGTGTGTGTGTGTGTGTGTGTGTGTGTGTGTGTGTGTGTGCGTGTGTGTGTACGCTCGCGTTGCGGAGAGAACGCCTGGCGCTGGGCAGTTGCCGCTCTAACAAAGTGTCAGTTTGCGCAAATTGCATCCTGGCCATTTTTGGGGGACTCCTATATCCGTATTCTAAAACACAATGAGCTTGCTACATTTAACCTACGGGTGAGCGGGGGTCCGGGGAAGTAATATAATCAGCCGCGCCCAACGACTGGTGTGCTTTACGGCATGAATTAGTTGGTTTATCAAATGCTGAGACTATTTATTCTTTGTCCAGAGATAGCCTGCATAAGCGTTGGAGTCTCAGTATCTTATCACTATCAAAAATAGAATCAAAGCTGTCAGATTTCACTTTGTAATCACGACTTGCCATAAATATGCTCGTAAAAATGGCTTTGGTCGAGCGTGCAGAGCCATTTCAATACTAATGGAACACTGGCTTGATTTTTTTCTAAACGAATGCATCACTTCTGACTCTGACAGCTGCATTTTCAGGCTGTTTCTAAATAAGAGCTGCACTATTACTTGTTTCTCGGCAGAAGCAAGAACAGAAGATATTTCGTATTTTGAATAAACGAGGACTACTTTTTTGGTGACGTGCACTGAGAATGTGCGCTGTGTAACTTGCTTATGTGCTCTGCGAACAGTTGCTTAATAGTCGCTTTCTCCCAATTTTTATGCGTTATACACGGAATTAAGTTGCTTTCCCCTAGTATCCTCGGTAAAATATGCGGTGCACGGTGTTTATATTTATCCAAAGTACGAAGCAATGTTCTGAATGACGAGCGATATACGTTTATTTCGTGTAGGTTCATTACAGCCTTTGTAGAAAGTTACTCATTGAAGCGTAATAAGGTGTCATACTTCCGCTAACCTAAATGTTTCCCAGACTCCTAAAGCTATAGCATGAGATACGGATGCAAAATTCCTTGACTCTAGAAAAATTTCTAAGCGCAATGCCTTGGGAAACTTTCACTTTCCTACTTTAAATGCAGGTGTCGCAGATAGTTACTAACCCCTCGTTTTCCCATGTATTTTCGTGCATAATACGAGATACATAGTTTGTTTCTCCGGTTCCTCGGTGAGCTAAACAAGGCGCCTTGTTTCAATTTGCTGAAACTTGAGGGCATGGTATGGCTAATGTGTAGGCAATGTTCCAAATGGGTTTGTTAAATGGGCATCTTCCAGCAGAATACGTATGCAAGCGGTCCATAGCGTTATTGATCTGTTTTACGAACGATGTGAGACTTAAACAGGCTGCGCTGGGATAATTACAAATACAATTGAGTTCAAATTTTGCGAACATAAGGGGAGCAATACGCCAAGTTTATGTGTGGTGGTAAATTCGTGTTGATCAAATACGGAGTCAAGAAAAGGGTAAGGAAGTGTTCGAAGGTATCACGCTGCTGCTATTAGCTAGGTTTCCAATGTCCCAAGAAAACTCTACGTTTCAGATATTTTATACTTTAAAGGAATAGGCAGCATTTTAAGTGCAATGCGTCCCGTAGTTTGAACGTTTCTGGCTTGTTATAAAGCGTTAACGAATAATTATTGAACCCTCATCTATTTTCTTCTTACTTTTTCAGGAGTGATATATTAGTTTCGCCTGGTGTCCTCACTTAACTAAAGGAGGCAGCTTCGTTATGTCTGGTGACTGTAAGGACAAGTTAATGGGTGAGGTGTAAGTGAAGTTCAAAATAGAGGGGTAATTGGGGCTTTTAAAATAAATTATATATGCAAGCACTCTAGAGTGTTTGAGCGTATCTAACGAGCGGGGAAGAATTGATAGCGTTGCCCTGGCTATAAAAGCCTCCAAGGCCAAATTTAGAGAAAATTGGTGGTACTATGGAAACTTCTCTGTGAGAAGTTAAATGTGGTTGGATCAAACACAGCTTCTGCAAAAAAAAAAAAATCTTATTCAAGTGCTAGAGTGATGTGTACACTATCAGCTATACTTCTGAGTGTCCCGACATAGCTGTATACAGTTTACAATAGGTTTATATTTTGTTAAAAGGGGAAGGGGGACATGGTAACTGCAATGCGGGATAACATTTTTGCGTTCCTGGTCCGGTTAGCAGTATTTATAATAATTACTCAGCCGTCATCTTTCTTTCCCTATTTCCAGGCGTCATTACCTGTTCCATCTTGGTTTCGGCGACGTCCTCGGTGAACTGAACAAGAAATTTTGTTTATATTTGGCGAAAATGAAGGCCACGTTGTCGCCATTATGTAGGTAAACTTCAATGACAGGGTACTAATTATGAAATTTGCAGTAAATTACGCATGCAAGTGATCCGGAGCTTTATTAATATGTTTTGCGAACAAAGAATTTATCTCGTTGCCCTGGAAGAACTACTGTGAACTCAACAGGTATCAAATGTAGCGGCAATTGAGGGGGGGGGGAGGAGGGGAGGGAGGATGCCGTCGTAAACGTTATGGTGAAGTAACATGTGTGTAGATGAATTAAGTTTTTTTTTTAATTCTCACCAAGAAGTGCTCCAGATCATTACATGCGGGCAAGTTTTCAAGCGTCACAGTCATACATACACGGGCAACCTTTCAAACTATGCGACATAATTACAAGAAGCTGAAACTTATTGCAACTGTTCGAAAGAAACAGCTTCGCTGGAGATCGGTTTGCAATTCTCGAAGGTCGCACACATCTGCGGTCTTTTTTTTTACAGCGAAGCTGTTAGCTCTGGTTGGTCGGCATTTTTCGTGTCATCATCTATGGGCCAAAATGTGGGCCGATCCCCGAGGTAGTGCAATACCGGGCCGACCCGCGGAGGAGGTGAAGCAGGCTTCAAGCACTCGGCAAAGTGAAGCGAAAAGTGTATACATTCTTTGGAATCACGCACACAACATACACAACGGCATTCGTTTCAGTAACGAACAAGCACAATACAAGCATCCGAACCACATTATTGATGATAAGGTGCTCCTGATAACAATGCGAAGTACGTAGCGCTCCCCGCATACGTTTCACGGTAAAAATTACCGTTGTGCAAGCGGCCGCAGCGACAACAGCTTGCGACATGGGGAGTGACGTCACTGGCCTTTAGTATATAAAAGAACCAGCCTAGCAACTGTTTTCATTGTTGTTGCAGCATTGTTGCGGGTAGGCAACCCATAGTTAGTACTCCCATGAAGCAACGTCATACGAGGAGCGGCAGGGGGGAAAAAGGCAATACGACCAACGGCGGCGTGCTGTCAAAATTACCATTATTGCCATTGCTGTAAATTACCATTACCCTAAATTACCTATACTACCAATACTTTAAAGCAATAAGGCATTGCATACTCCCCTCAGCCATTGTAGTGGTGGTTTTCAACAGCTTTACTGGACATCCACTTTGGCAGTGCCGGGATAACGATTCAGTGAATATTGCAACTAATTTATGTTGGTTCTACTTCGTTGCCTATTATCTCGACACGTACTATTACCTAAACTAGCGGTACATTTACGCTGTAGAATTAACCACCAAGTGCAATTATTTGTTTATTTATTAAAATTGTTTGTAGCAAGATGTTCATTATTTATGTGCGCTGTACTCCTGCTACTGCATGGGCGGGATCAAAGACCTCTGTCAGGCACTCATCTCTTTTCATTCCTGCATCGTCCTCCATTTTACGCCGTTGCAAGAAGTAAATGCCAATTCAAATAATTTTTCCGGCACCCTGGTTCACCACGCGTGATAGATAAATAGGTCTATCTGTTGAGTATAAATATGACTGACTTAAGCATTTCCAGGCCATTTCACTTATTGTAATAATCATTCGCATTATATATATATATATATATATATATATATATATATATATATATATATATATATATATATATATATATATATATATATATATATATATATATATATAAGGAGGGAGAGAGAGGAAGAGAGGAAGAGGGCAGATCGTTTATGGTTTGTCCCCCCCCCCCACCAGTTGATGCGCCACTGCATCAGCATCCGCCAATTATAAGGATATCGATTCAGTGGGTAACTTAAACTGAAAATTACCCAGTATTTGGAGTATCTGGTCACAATTTCTTGTTTGGAAACCATAGGAACGTAGCTATAGGACGAGAAAAGATGAAACGTGGTAAGGGCTAACCGCAAATTTCAACTACGAAGTATTTTAAGTTATTAACAATATATCTATTTTGAAGTTCGACTTGAATTTTGAAAGCACGACACCATAGTGCAATTAAGTAAAATTCTTGAGGGTTCATCTGTTCACTGATTATTGAATTATCGACAGATAAATAAAAATAAAAGAAGGAGATAGAGTCCTCTCTGACCTTGACGTTGTAACTAATTGATGTACCCAATGGCTCATGGATATAAACGATAACCAACATATGTTTACGTGGGTGTCACGCATTACACCAAATCTATTCTTTATTCTTAACCCATGCATGATCCACAGCGCCATTAAGACATTATTGCGGGAGGCTCTAAATGACATCAGGATTGCTGCGGTACACCACATCCTCAGGTATTGCACTCCAAGCGACAACGGTTATTGGGAAAAAAATATTTTAAAAAGTTGCGGCGGAACTCATCTCGTGACGACTGTTTATAGTAATGCTTAGCGTTCGAGCGTGTAGCAGCAAAGCATATTAGTTGTCAAACATGTAGTTGTCACTCTGAGACTTCCTTTAGTTTGGTTATGTTTGCCTAATCCGGCATCCTCCCATGTTGCTATGGTATTCACTTGCCATAGTAGCGCTTGAGCGTGGCGGCATGATGACGGCTGCATGACGCCGACGCACTAGCGACTGTGGAATGAGAAAATGAATGATGTCGATAAAATGACAAAAGCGGTATGACGACAACGGGATGACGACACTCGTATGACCATTCTTAAACACTGACGTTGGTATAACGACGACAACGTGACGACTCCAACATGAGAACAATTGGGTGGCGATGGGTGTGTGAAAACGATGGCGTGACGACGACGGTATGACAATGGTTGCATGAAAGCGACTGTCTGAAGATCACGCCCGGACAACGATGGCATGACAGCGGGGGCATAATCAGGATTGAATGACGACAGCATAATTACGATATAGTCACGAAGGCGGACTGACGTGAATGAAACGACGAAGGCAGTATGACCCCGACGGCAGGACGACAATGGGAAGACGTTACTGAAGTTATGACAATAGGTAAAGCGAAAGCGGGACGACAACGGCATGACAAGAGCTGGATGACGAAGTGAGAGCGACGACGATAGAACGACCGCCACGGCACCACGTCCACGGTGGGCGAACGACTGCACGATGACTGTATGGCGACGACGCAACAACGATGATGGCATGAAAAGGTATGAGGACAATCGCATGAAACGGGTGCATGACAAAGGCGACTGCATCAAGAAGTCTGTGGGATGACGATGGCCTGCCGACGATGGGGTCACGACGAAGGCATGACAAGAGGCAGTCGACGAAGCTGGAATGATGATGTTGCAACGACCATGACGGCATCACCACCACGAGAACATACAAGCTATTCGAGAAGTTGGCCCACTGGATAGGCATAAAAGGCGTGACGACGACGGCATGACGAAAGTCAGATAACAAAGCTTCAATTACGACGATTGAATGACCATGACGGCATCACGACTATGATCATATACCTAGTGGCCCAAGCTAGTAGGCAACTTGGACCATTGTGTCGGCGAAATTGTCTAGACAGGTAGATACAACACACAGATAGGCTCTAAACGTCTCAAATAGGCAAAGAATGCTAATCGCATTAGAAGAGTGCGGAAATGTATGCCCCAAGTTTAAGTTAATGTTCTTTAGGTGAGGAAAGAAATGGTCCTCGTCCTACGGTCCTCGTGCTACTGGCCTCCCGGCACCTTCAAGCTGCATTTTGCTGCTTTTCGCCTGGGGTGACTTCCAACTATTATGTCGGAAATAAAATAATTTGATTGATTGATTGATTGATTGATTGATTGATTGATTGATTGATTGATTGATTGATTGATTGATTGATTGATTGATTGATTGATTGATTGATTGCAGAGCTTCGGAATTTAGAGCACTGCACGGGCACGGCTCGGGCCGGGTAAGTAGTTGCTAACTCGGGCCCGGGTCGGGCTCGGACCTAGGAGCTTCGGGCTCGGGTAGGGCCTGGATTAGGCCAGGACATGCTATTTACAACTACACCAAACTGAAGACTATAAAAACTACAGCCCTGCGGAAATTTTTGGTGAGTGGTGTCTCTCGGTTTATGTGAAAGTCGACGCAGGCAGGTCACAACACAGCAGCTGTACGCTTCAGATTAGTGCAAATTAGCGACACTCTTCGGCCACGGAGAAAACGGTACCAGTGATCAAGAACCCCCTCCCCCCCCCGGTATGGCCCGCTTTTTAATGCGATCAGCATTGTTTGCCTAATTCAGGCACTATCTATCTATCTATCTATCTATCTATCTATCTATCTATCTATCTATCTATCTATCTATCTATCTATCTATCTATCTATCTATCTATCTATCTATCTATCTATCTATCTATCTATCTATCTATCTATCTATCTATCTTACGCCAAGTGACCCAATTGTTGTTGTCTACTAACTCCTGCCACGACGTATGTCCTCGGGGTCACGGTAGTTCCATCGCCGTCATACAGACATGATCATCCCGTTCTAGTCATCTAGTTCTCGTAACTCTGTCCTACCATCATCATCATTTCAAAAACCTCATCAAATTGCCGTCATACTCGCATCGTCATACCGCCTTCGCAGTTTCACTGACATCAGTCCATCGTAATCAAACTGTCGTCATTCAATCGTGATTATGTCGCGGTTATCATGCCATCGTCTTCATTGTATCATCGACATACGGTCATCGTTATGCATTTGTTGTCATACCATGGTCGTGATACCGTCGTGGTCGTTGCGTGGTCGTCATAACAGATTAGTCATATGGTTCTCGGCATACTGACGGCGTCCCGACATTTCCATCATGCAGTCATCGTCGCACAATCGTCGTCGTACACTTGTCGTCATTCCATTCTTGCCAGGCCACCGTCGTCACGCTGCTGTCACACCGTCGCCATCATCTCAGAAATGTCATCCAATTGTTGTTATGCCGTAGTCGTGATACCGCCTTCGTCGTTCCATCAACTTAATTTCTCCTTTATTCCGGTATATTAGTGCTATCGTCAGTCAATCGTGATTATGCCACCGTCGTGGCGTTGTAATTGCGTCGTGGTTATCTATCGTCATCACGACAGAGTCATCCCATCGTCGTCATACCGTCGTCCTCATAATGTCTTCATCATTCTATCGATGTCATTCCTTCTTCGTGATGCCATCGTCGCCACTGCATGTGCCGTCGGCGTGCAATCCTCGTCCTACCGTCGTGAGATAACCGTGGCGAGCGATGGTCATAACAAAACGGGCCAATAACGGAGACAATGAATATCGAATATAGCCGAATCCCTTGTAATCTTGGAAGACCACTAAAGATGCTAAATAAAGGTGTCTTAGTCAATGTTAAGTGTCACTGCGTGGTCGTTACATTACGTGAATGCTAATCGCATTAACTTCGATAACGTGTGCTCACAATGAGAGTGACTGCCCAGAAATTTCTTGTGTGATTGACAACGCCCGTGTGTTAATCCGTCGATACTTCCTAAACCCAAACCACCCTGTTGCAAGCGGCTCGTTCCCTCCTCATGTCGTGGCTTGCCTCGTAGTGCTAGAGCACTGTTAGTGAAATGAAGAGTTGGCTCTGTGTTTGTGCGCAACGTTTGTATCGGCAAGGACGTGTGGACACTCCATCGTGTACGTCCTGTGGCTCCTGTGAGACAATTGAGCACCTTATAGGGGAGTGTCCCGCATTCGTCACCCAACGTGCACCGCTAATGAAGGAGTATGGAGTGATTGGACTCAAGTGTACGACCCTTGACGATTGTCTGATTCCGAGAGTTGCTCAGCGTGAACAAGCCCATAGCGCCTTGCTAACTTTCATCCAGAAGGAAGACGAAGTGCTTCTCTTGCGGAACACATCTCGCCCGTCTCTGTGCTTTTCTGGACATCTCACTGCACTTGTGGGGTCTACCGCCCCCTCCATCGCGGCGATGGATGTACAACACCTCGAGGACCCTACCCGTTCGCGTTCACCCGCGGACACCGGTTCGAGGAAGCGAGGAAATACGTCGAGTGATAGCGAGGACACAGAGCTGTACTCCGCATTAGGTGACGAGTGCTCGGAAGACAGCTTTCGACTTGTCCAGTACCGCAAAGCCAAACGAAGAATTCTCAACTCGTCTTCGGCGTCCAGCTCGAACACCGTGAAAACAGCGCTTCAAGGATGGCCTCACTCCATCCTGTTTGTGCCACAGAACGCAACTGACAACCTGCGCATCCTCAACAGACAAGCACTCTCCCTGTATCTAGAAAACACCGTGCCGAACGACATCAAGGATGTGAGGATAAACACGAAGCGAAACATCCTGGCAATCGATGTGATGAAACCGAGCGCGCCGAACATACTACAACATGTAACACAGCTGGGCAACATCAAGGTCTGATCCATCGCACCATCGAATGGTGCCAGAATAACAGGAGTCATCTATGACATTGACAATGAAATACCTACCGCAGAGCTCCCAGTTCTCATAAAACCAGCAAGTGAACACAACGTCATTGTGCATGTTGGTCGCCTCGGCAACACACGTTGTGTGAGGATAACATTCAAAGGCGATTGCCTTCCATCCTACGTGAAGGTCGACCACTTACGCCACCAGGTTCGACCATGTATTCCTCGCCCAAAGCAATGCTTCAATTGTCAGAAGATTGGTCATGTGAAGGGTGTTCGCAGAAATTCCGCCGTGTGCCCTCCATGCGCCGAACCCCACTCAAAAGACAACTGCAACGCAACCACGTTGAACTGTCCTAACTGTCAGGGTGATCACTGCGCCTCTTGCAAAGACTGTCTCCAGATCAAGAAAGAGATCAACATTCTTAAACAAATGGTGAGAGGCAACTCTACCCACAAAGAGGCCGCTGTGAAAGTGCGGCGAAGACGACGTCACCGTCGAAGGTCTTCACGACGGAAAATATCAACTTTTCAGGAAAAGTTAGCTCGTCAAGCAGCACCATCAGTGGAAATTTCCAGCACTCCAAAAACTGAAGTTGGAATGGAGAAAACTGTCAGATCTCTCTCTGGAATGCAATGGAATGGCCGCCACTTCCGCGTACACGACCGGCAGAAGAGCCGCAGAAGAAGCCACCCCAGTACAGCAAAGTGCTGTATCTGAGGGGTCGCGGAAAACAGATAAGCAAGTGATAGCTCTTCTTAGGCCTTTAATGAATGCCATTCGCGTGTTCCTAAACAACATGCACACACCGTCTGCAAGAAGTGCGCTTGAAGTACTGGACACTCTGAGTCCGGTGCTGGCAACCCTTGAGTAGATCATGGCTCCCCAGCCACTGCCTGTTAGGGATGAGGTCCGACAAGCAGCTGTTTTTCAGTGGAATTCCCGCGGACTCAGAGCGCGCATTTCGGATTTCCGTCGCTTCGTGTATGCCAATATGTCTCCCATTATCATCATTTGCGAGCCGAACTTATCGAACAGGATCAGGCTTTCTGGATATGAATCGTTTATGTCGTCAACTGTTTGTGAAAACAGTAAGGTTTTGGTGTTCATTCGCCGTGACCTCACCTACATTGATCAGCCTGTACCACCTAATGACAATAATCAATATATATGCCTAAACGTAAGGGAAAAAAGAATTTGACCTTTACTTTTGTGGGCGCCTACCTATCTCCGCCAAGTCTATTTGATCACAAAAGACTACGAGACGTCCTTTCGTCAATTCCCTATCCCTGGGTCATTATTGGAGATTTCAACGCGCATCATACACTCTGTGCAAGTCTGAAAATCAACGCGAGAGGGAGAGCTCTGGTATCTTTCGCCTCCAATAAAGAACTTTGGCTGCTGAATGATGCAAGTCCTACGTTTCTACGTGGCTCCACATACAGCAGCTGTCTTGACTTGGCTTTCTTCTCACGAAGCCTTGTCAGACGTGCTGGGTGGTTTGCAGACATAGAGACGCACGGAAGCGACCATATCCCCACGTGCGTCAAGATCAGAGGATTGTCCCCTTCGAAAATGCGGGATACGATACAAAGAGTGGACTGGTCTAAATTCCAGTCTATCATGGAAGAACACTGCGACGCCAATTTATCTTTAGACTTAGAAAAGGCAATCAAGAGCGCGATGCAAGACACTATGCGTACTCTCACATGCTCTTTGAAACTGACGGAATTTGATGTGGAACTAGTACGACTTCGAGCAATCCGACGACGTGCTGAACGGAGATACCGCCGTACGAAGACAATGGACGATTTACGGACCGCCAGACACACGTAAAAGAAGATACAGCGCCGGTTAGACAAGCTCGAATCGCAACGTTGGACTGTCATCTGTGAGTCGCTATATCCACACGAGCCTTTATCGCAACTATGGATAACGGCGCGCTGTCTCCGGACACTCCCCGTACAGCGATTCCCATTCAAGGTTCTTGCCCTCTCTCAAAAGGGATCGGAGATTGACTTGGCAGAGGATTTCTGGGCCAGAATATCCGGCCAACTCACAGCTACCAACATTCCATCGCCTTCGAGTAGTTGTCCGCCACCACGTGGTCACCGCATGGATCTACCATTCTCAATCCACGAACTTAAGGCAGCATTAGCTTTGTGCGGCCGCACATCAATGCCAGGACCTGACGGAATTTCCCACCGAGCTCGGTGTCACCTGGGGGAATGAGCGAGAGGTATTCTCCTTGAGTTGTACAATGAATCTTGGAGAGGTGACACGCTACAACAAGCTGGAAGACAAGTCGCCTTGTTCCACTGCTGAAGCCTGGAAAGTCGTCGTTGTAACTCTCATCATATCGCCCGATCACTTTGGCAAGCTGTGTGGGCAAAGAAATGGAGAGGATGGTCCTGGGACGCCTGGAGGGGTACTTGGAGTACCACAACATCTACCCAGATGCCATGGCGGGCTTTCGACGTGGTCGATCATCGATCGATAACGTCGTCGACCTGGTCACCTGAAAAATGCATGAAAGCATGAAAAATGCCGTAAGCATCTCTGCGCTTCATTATTCCTCGACATGAAAGGGGCGTATGACAACGTTACGCATGAAGCCATCCTCTCTGCTCTCGCAGAGGTAGGAGTGGGTGGCCGGATGTTTCAATGGATACGGAGCTATCTCTCCATGCGATTCTTTTTTGTAAGCACCGAGGAAGGCCATTCTTCTCTACATTATACCATCCGCGGCATCCCCCAAGGCGGTGAACTTAGCCCTGTGTTATTTAATCTAACCCTAATTGCTCTCCTTGAGCACGTGCCAACCACAGTCAGGCTATCAATGTACGTGGATGACATATGCATATGGACATCTGCAGTAACACGCCTACAGTTGCGAGCGAGGATTTAGATTGCCGCCACCCAAACTGCTATCTACCTCTGTAATCGAGGCCTGGAAATTTCCTCCGAGAAATGCGCACTAGTGCCATTTACGCGCAAACCCATGACAAACTACAGCGTAATGATAAATGGCCAAATAATACCACGGGTTTGATCGTACAAATTTCTAGGTGTAATAATCGACAGGGACTTGTCATGGAGCCCTCATGTATCATACGTGAAAAAGCGGTTGACAGGCATCTGCCACCTGCTTAAGTTTTTCACTGGCAAGACCTGGGGAATGTCGACAAGTGCCATGTTACAACTGTACAGGGTGCTTTTTCTAGGTTTTCTGTGATACAGCTTACCAGCAATAATCAACACAGGTAAAACGAATCTACACACAATACAAAGTCTTCAGGCTCAAGCGCTCCGGATCTGTCTAGGCCTTCCTCAGAGTGCTTCAATAGTGGCTACGATAGCAATTGCTAGAGACCACTTTGTCAATTCCCACATAGAAATTGAAGTGCGCAGGACCCATATAAGGCATCTAGCCAGGACTCCTCGTCCCCACTTAACCTCTCTACTAGCGGACAGACCACGCACATATTTCAGCCAAACGATAACCGCATATGATGAATCATTGTCAACTTGTTTCATTCCGTGTGCGAGACATTCGATTGCTCCGTGGTGCCTCGCTCAGTCAAAAATCAAGCTCGCAATATCTGGCATCACGAAAAAAGCTGATCTATCATCACCAGCCCTTAAACAGCTCACGCTACTATTTTTGTACGAGAACTACTGTGACTCTACTCATATTTACACTGGTGAATCTGTCCTGCCAAACAGCTCCGCGTCGGCAATCGCGATACCAGCAAAAGGTACAACAATCAGATTTAAGACGACTCCCGCGACAACATAGACGGCAGCAGAGCTCGCAGCGCTCTTCACTGCCATTCATTACATTGGTGATGAACCACCACACGAGTGGGCGGTATTCTGCGATTCGAAGGCGGCGCAACAGTTTCTACTGTCACCTTTACGACGCGGATCACACGAAACACGAATACTTCATTTTACAGAGACATTACACCTTATAAGTTATGCAGGCCATGAAATAACCTTCCAGTGGCTTCCAAGTCACTGCGGGATTATCGACAATGAACGGACTGGTTAAGCTGACCGCTCATCCCGAACTAAGGAGCACCACGTCCCAATTCCACTTTCTAGAACTGACGCAGCACGGAAGCTCCGCCTACTTGCTCGGCAGTGCACCACATCGCAATGGAAAGAGCCACCTCTAAAAAAATACGCGACTGTACTCCCTTGATCCCACATTAAGACTTCGAGTGCCATCACAGCTTCGCCGTAGAGACGCCAAATTTTTATATCGATTGGGGCTGGGCGTTGCCTTTACCAAACCCTATTCATTCCGCTACTCGCTACTTCGTAAAGGCTACTCAACAATAGACGATATTCACACTATCAATCAGGTGATAGAAAAATGTGCGGAATATAGCCAACCCTTGTATATAGCGTTCACTGATTACGAGAAAGCGTTTGATTCAATCGAAACCTCAGCAGTCATGGAGGCATTACGGAATCAGGGTGTAGACGAGCCGTATGCAAAAATACTGAAAGATATCTACAGTGGCTCCACAGCCATCGTAGTCCTCCATGAAGAAAGCAACAAAATCCCAATAAAGAAAGGCGTCAGACAGGGACATACGATCTATCCAATGATATTCACAGCGTGTTTACAGGAGGTATTCAGTAACCTGGATTCGGAAGAATTGCGGATAACAGTTAAGGAAGAATACGTTACTAACTTATTGCGTAATATTGCATTGCTTAGTAACTCAGGGGACCAATTGCAATGCATGCTCACAGACCTTGAGAGGCAAAGCAGAAGGCTGGGTCTAAAAATTAATCTGAAGAAAACAAAAGTAATGCTTAACAGTCTCGGAAGACAACAGCAGTTTACGATAGGTAACGAGGCACTGGAAGTGGTAAGAGAATATATCTACTTAGGGCAGGTAGTGACCGCGGATCCTGATCATGAGACTGAAATAATCAGAATAAGAATGGGCTGGGGTGCATTTGGCAGGCATTCTCAGATCATGAACCGCAGGTTGCCGTTATCCCTCAAGAGAAAAGTGTATAACAGCTCTGTCTTACCAGTACTCATTTACGGGGCAGAAACCTGGAGGCATACGAAAAGGGCTCTACTTAAATTGAAGACGACGCAACGAGCAACGGAAAGAAGAATGATGGGTGTAACGTTAAGAGATAAGAGAGCAGATTGGGTGAAAAAAAAACTCGAGTTAATGACATCTTAGTTGAAATCGAGAAGAAGAAATGGACATGGGCAGGGCATGTAATGAGGAGGGAATATAACCGATGGTCATGAAGGGTTGCGGACTGGATTCTAAGTCACCCTGGAGCTCCGCAATCGTACGTTCCCCACCGATACCATGACTAGGCAAGGATACTTGAGAGGCATGCACGTGGTTCTTCGCAGGGACACCGTGCAGAAGAAGAATAGAGCTGGCGAAAGTTCGTCCGCTGTTCGACGAAAACTCGTCAGGCGAGGGTGATACATTGTCAAATGAACTGGCACTCGCCTAAAGTTCAGAAGGAAAGAAAACGTATAACCTTTCGAGACTACTACAAGTCTCTTGTTCACAATGAACATTATGAACAAGGGACCCATAACGGTCTCGAAACGTCATATATTTTATTGCTTATTGAAACTTAGGCGAGCAGCAGTTTTTTTGACAATGAAGGCCAGAATGCGCGATTATAGCAGCTCTTCATTCTCCGCTGACTGGCCGACGGCACCGTCCATGCTGCTAGCCACAATATTAGTCTCCAGCGAGAACTCGAGCATACGCTGAAATGAAACCAAGACCTTTTAAGCAAAATTTATTATTGTCCTGGAAGTATTTTACTGCATTGAATGCCAAGGCTGCGCAACTGAGGCAACCACTGCAGGCAGGTGCGTCAGCTATAAGTTCCCGTTCACAACAGCCAGTTAATGAAACTGTAAGCACGTCGAAAACGGCAGAGGTGCACAAAGCCATGAAATGAAGCACTATGTAATAAAGTGAGTCATCTTCTGCCGCGCATCACTGCAGACGCTCAGGCGTGGCACCGTATTAGCAGAGCTCGCTTCATCGATCTGCCGATTACCTCCGGCGAACTTCAGTGGCCAGGTCTATGCGACCGCAGGCTGCCTAGTCCATCGGCGCTCACCTGGCACAAAGGGCTGGACGGGCCAATTAGTGGCAGCACCAAAGCACCCCGACTGAATAAATGTCACATGTAGAGGAGGGGTTCCCTTGAGCCTCTGCGTACGGCCAGCACCCAGATCGGAACATCTGTGGAGTATGTGTCAGTTAATATTAGTTCTAGGCTCGGCAGCAGGCAGTATCAATAAATTGTTGAATATTTCCGCAGTAAGAAGGTGGAGAGGAGGTTTCAACGCCCAAGGTGAAGGAGATGCCTGCAATGCATTACACTGGCGATGCTGCACCACAAGTCATTGAGGCCACTGGTGACCTGGACTTGCAGCTGTTCATTGAGGTTATTGGCCCATTTGGATTGTAAAGACGTGCCACCAGTGTCACCAGCGGCCCCGCGCCAGCTCCACAAAGGGCCCGGCTAGCCACTGTTCCTCGAGTCCAAACTCCTCGAGTAAAGGTGGCCTGTGGCGTGTAGTAGCCCCTCCGCTCGGCCACCACCAGGATTACGACGCCGCCCCGTGCCGACTCCACAAAGGGCCCGGCGAGCGGTCGCTCCTGGTGTGGAATGTGCAGCTCCGAGTAGAGGAGGCCCGTTAGCGTATGGTTGCCTTTCCGCTCGGCCACCACCAGGAGCGACCGCCCCGTGCCAACTCCACAAAGGGCCCGGCGAATGATCGTTCCTGGTGTGGAAGGTGCAGCTCCGAGTAGAGGAGGTGCGTTAGCGTGTGGTTGCCCCTCCGCTCGGCCACCACCAGGATTACGACGCCGCGCCGTGCGAACTCCGCAAAGGGCCCGGCGAATGGTCGCTCCTGGTGTGGAAGGTGCAGCTCCGAGTAGAGGAGTCCCGTTAGCCTGTGGTTGCCCCTCCGCTCGGCCACCACCAGGATTACGACGCCGCGCCGTGCGAACTCCGCAAAGGGCCCGGCGAATGGTCGCTCCTGGTGTGGAAGGTGCAGCTCCGAGTAGAGGAGTCCCGTTAGCCTGTGGTTGCCCCTCCGCTCGGCCACCACCAGGATTACGACGCCGCGCCGTGCGAACTCCGCAAAGGGCCCGGCGAATGGTCGCTCCTGGTGTGGAAGGTGCAGCTCCGAGTAGAGGAGGCCCGTTAGCACGTGGTTGCCCCTCCGCTCGGCCACCACCAGGATTACGACGCCGCGCCGTGCGAACTCCGCAAAGGGCCCGGCGAATGGTCGCTCCTGGTGTGGAAGGTGCAGATCCGAGTAGAGGAGGCCCGTTAGCGTGTGGTTGCCCCTCCGCTCGGCCACCACCAGGATTACGACGCTGCGCCGTGCGAACTCCACAAAGGGCCCGGTGAGCGGCCGCTCCTGGTGTCGAAGGTGGAGCACCGAGTAGAGGTGGCCCTCCCGCGCTTGGTATCCACTGCGCACGGCCACTACTCGAATGATGACGCTGCATTTTGCCAGCTCCAACAGGATACTGTGAACTGCCGCTGCTGGCGTCCAAGGTGCAGCTACCGGCAGAGGCTGCCTTCTCGGTGTGTGCTAGCCCCTCACCAACAAGCGACATCTGAGCTTCGACCCTTCGCCGCTTTGCTTGATGCTTCCCGTGACGGTGCTCTCCTGAAGTCGAGCGTGGAATGGTCAAGAACTGCAGGAACGGTGGACTGCCACTCGTGCTGGAAATTGCATTGGCGCTCACTAGGCACAGGTGAGTGGCGGTGGCAGCTCGTGGACGGTAATATGCGAAGTAAGGACGACGTGACGGCGGCTGACGAGGCGTACCGTTGTTCTTGGCACGGCGAAGAGCGAGTGAAGGCTGCCGCGTCCAGCGTGGCCGGGAACGAAAGCGCGTTATCTCTGCTCGTGGCTCGCGAGGCGGGCTCGCGAGATCCGAGGTGGTCACTATGAGGCATGATGATGATCGACGACGATGATGATGAAGCTAGACGCGCCAACTGAGTCGATGGCATATGCAATGAACTCTTCCCTCCTTGTCCCTACCACCCAGCAATTCAACAAAGTTTCCCGAAATGGCCGCTCCCATAGACGGAAAGTTTTCATTTTTACGGGCGGGTCTGGGGCCCGACGACCTTTCTGAACCCCATATATATAAAATTCAAAATATAAGAAAAGACGAAAGCTATGCCATAGCGTTCGCCTTTTTTTTCTTTTTTGGAGGTTATACTCGCGGGTCTGGTGCGACACCCTTCGGTTTTGTATGCATATATATATGGGCCATATTCACACTATCAGTCAGGGGATAGAGAAATTTTTCATGGATTAGGAGAAAGCGTTTGATTCAGTCGAAACCTCGGCAGTCATGCGGGCATACGGAATCAGGGCGTAGACGAGCCGTATGTAAAAATACTGAAAGATATCTATAGCGGCTCCCCAGCCGCCGTTGTCCTCCATAAAGAAAGCAACAAAATCCCAATAAAGAAGGCCGTCAGGCAGGGAGATACGGTCTCTCCAATGCTATTCACAGCGTGTTTACAGGAGGTATTCAGAGACATGGATTTTCAAGAATTGGGGACAAAAGTTAATGGCGAATACCTTAGTAACTTGCGATTCGCTGATGATATTGCCTTGCTTAGTAACTAAGGGGACCAATTGCAATGCATGCTCACTTACCTGGACAAGCAAAGCAGAAGGGTGAATCTAAAAATTAATCTACAGAAAACTAAAGTAATGTTTAACAGTCTCGGGAAGAGAATAGCCGTTTACGATAGGTAGTGAGGCACTGGAAGTGGTAAGGGAATACATCTACTTGGGGTAGGTTGTGACCGCGGATCCAGATCAGGAGACTGAAATTATGAGAAGAATAAGAATGGGCTGGGGTGCGTTTGGCAGGCATTCTCAGATCATGAACAGCAAGTTGCTATTATCCTTCTGGAGAAAAGTGTATAACTGCTGTGTCTTACCAGTACTCACCTACGGGGCAGAAACCTGGAGGCTTACGAAAAGGGTTCTACTTAAATTGAGGACGACGCAACGAGCTATGGAAATAAGAATGATAGGTGTAACGTTAAGGGATAAGAAAAAAGCAGATTGGGTGAGGGAACAAACACGAGTTAATGCCATCTTAGTTGAAATCAAGAAAAAGATATGGGGGGGGGGGGCATGGGCAGGACATGTAATGAGGAGGGTAGACAAATGGTGGTCATTAAGTGTTACGGACTGGATTCCAAGAGAAGGGAAGCGTAGCAGGGGGTGGCAGAGAGTTAGGTGGACGGATGAGATTAAGAAGTTTGCAGGGACAACATGGCCACAATCAGCACATGTAGTTGGAGAAATATGGGAGAGGCCTTTGCCCTTACAGTGGGCGTAGCCGGGCTGCTGATGCTGCTGCTAATGGTGATGATGATGCTGCTGCTGCTGCTGATGATGATGATGCATTCCGCATAGGGATGACCAACACCGTAAACTGTGACCACTACGACCATGAAGAATCGATTGACCATATTTTGTGCGCTTGTCCGCAGTACAGTCCACAGAGAGAATGCCTTCGCCACGAACTTGCCCAGCTGGACGACCAACTGCCGACCAAAGAATTTTACATCACCGAAAGGACCTACGGTTATAGAAGATGGCCGTGCATGCACTATTGTGCTTTTTGCGATCTACCGGCCTTTGTGAACGCCTTTAACTGGAACGCCTTTTGTGTGTGTATGCCTCCGCGTGTGCCTGTTTTTTTAACGCTTTCCTCTCTCTCCTCTTTCTAACCCCTATCTCCCATCCGCAGTGTAGTGTAGCAAACCGGAGACTGATACCTGGTTAACCTCCCTGCTTTTCCTCTTCATCTCTCTCTCTCTCTCTCATTATGCAGAATATTGATTTGGCCTCCCGTTTATGGACATTTTTTCCGTGTTTCTATTTGCGTTTGTTTGTGTCTGGGTCATTTGTTTATTTCCTGTTTTCTCTCCAATTTCTTTGTTTCCTATCTTCTCCTCCTCCTCTTTTCATTCCCAGGTATCGTGCCCCTCTCGGTGGCAGATGCCAGCTTGCTGCCGGCGTGTTTCCTTTGTGTGCTTGTATGTTTCCATATCTATACGGAAATATATATATATATATATATATATATATATATATATATATATATATATATATATATATATATATGTTGTTACGTGTGGAAAGACACAGACGAAAGATGCTATTTACACGCTATTTACACTGGAACCAGGCAGCCAGGCTGACACTCGCTCGTGCCAAGGGCACCGACCAACTTCTTCGTCTTTCTCGCTTCGGCTCGTCTCTTGAGCATCGCTCGATGGTATAGTAATAATATATATATATTTGGATACCTTCACACATAGGAATCGCCGGAAATAAAGAAGCTGATCGGCTCGCTTCAACTTGCGCTCATAACAACTGTGACTGCCCAGAAATTTTGTGCAAGCTTGATGACGCTCGTCTGCTGATTCGTCGCCACCTACTCACGCAACATCCAAACCAGCGCGTCGCAAATGGAACGTTCCCGCCCCGTGTTCGCGGTCGAGGCTTGCCTCGTCGCGCTAAAGCACAACTACTCAAGCTGAGGGTTGGCTGCGTGAACGTGCACGAACGTTTATACAGGCAAGGACGTGTGGCAAGTCCATTGTGTTCGTCTTGTGGCTGCTGCGAAACACTTTAGCGCCTCATATTCGAGTGTCCCGCTTTCAGTGCGCAGCGCATGTCGCTAGGGAGAAACTATCATCTCCTTGGCCTGCGGTGCACGACACTCGACGAATGTTTATACCGCAGTGGTTTTGCGTCTCAACGTGATCAGGCTCATCGTGCTCTACTTCCTTTTCTGCAGTTAACTAACTTAGGTTCACGTTTGTAGCGTCGAAACTATTCTATTCAACATTCTGTAGTGGCGTGACCTTCAGTGACCGCTCATAGTGTGTGTGATCTGTACTGTGTTCCACCGATTTGTTCCACAGATTTGTCCTGTTGCTCTTCCTTTCTTCTTTCCTCCCCTCCTTCTTATCTTCCATTTCTGTGTTGCTGTCACCTCCCTTCTGAAGAGTAGGCAGGCATTGTGCCCCTTCCGGTGGCAGTTGCCAGCCTGATCCTCGCTTTCTCTTTCCTGTTAATTGTGTACATGTGTTCAAAACAAAAAATAATAATAATATCTGACAATAACGGCAATAACTTCGATAGTGATATTAAGATGGGTTCTGCCGGAATTCTTCCGCCTTCGTGACACTCAAATGTCTAGTCAGCATTGTTCCTAGGTTATTAGGACGTCGAATTCTTAGAGGTGATCATGCTCAGGCGTGAGACAAACGACTGCACGTTCGATGGAGGTAGCGCTGTGATTTTGAAAGCGGCCCACCGATCAACAAGGGGAAGCGCAGTGGGCGGTTGGGGGTGACGGCGAAAGGCGAACTTCAAGAGTTGCTAAAGATCACAGAGTCGAATAAAAATGACGAAGAGTTAGAAAGATATTTGCATTACAATCGCGCTAAAGAGATTGAAACCCATTTCATTGGTGAGAGAATGGCAGCAAAAAAAAAGCAAAAAAATCCCTTAACTGTATTCGGGTATCCAATCTATCCTTCGTATAGCAACCACAAGGGAAATCAATGAGAGGCGTATCAGTGCAGCCGGTTACATTTTGAAAGAGCAGAAAGCGCAACTACAGGCAGAGTCGTCAGCAATATTTTGTTGCTGCGCAAAAATGTGCAGATTTTTGACAGCGGTCACTGAGGCGCTGCTGTCGACTGCCTGTGCGTGATCATTTTAATGGAAAATCAAAGATTAAATAAGTTTTAAGCAACTTCTCAGAGTATCTAAATAAAGTGTTAGTAAATAAATTCTGAAAAATTAATTTATGACTTTTGTGTATGTTAACTCACTGCTAGTTTCCATTATTTTTCTTCATGTTTTCGAGCGAGTTTAATATTCTGCCGTAGTTTTTCGCACAATTAATCCAACTAATTGTATTTACTAAATCTAGACTTTAAAGTGTCCCTTCTTTTTAGATAAATACTTTAAGCCTACTCGGATGCTGCAAAATTTCACAACATTGGTGAGGGGGATGTTAAAAAGAAAACAGAAGGCAGAACATTTTATTGTTTCAGTGAATTTTTCTTCTGAATGCTATTTCCAGACGTTAAGTGGATCAACCCTCGTGTTCGCAGTCTTGTATATCTCCTTAAAGCACTAGGTGGGTTCTCTGCGAATGTACATAGACAAAGAAGCAGATCGTATTCCGATCTGACGGAGCAAACAACTACGTGGCCTGCGTTGTACGCGTGCACTGTAATGAAGCAAAAGTCTGAATTCGCATATTTTACGAAACAAGCACGCCTATATGGCCGACTAAAAAACTGACACCATTATAGTGAAGCCGATTAAAGCAATAAAGATGGCGTGCTCCGTGTGAAAATATGATCGCACAAGAGCGTTAGCCTTGCGCATCACCAATTTCTGTTTAACGAAAAAAATAGTCTAGTGGCCGTGTACTACGGTATTCCTGAAAGTCAATCAACCAGCGTATATAAATTTACGTTCGTGCCAAATTCATTCGCTCGTGTTACATAATTGTACATCGGAATGATTATATGAGATTGAAAAGTGAGATGAAATGGCTAGCGGCGTCTACGGGAGTGTCCAGCTATGCCTTCCCTACAGTATATTGCCGCAAAACTATTTAGGAAATGTAGCATGACCATACTTTAAAGCACGATCATGGTGATCAGTTGATGTACTTTTCTACATCTTCTTCCTTAAATGCAAGCATGCGTTGTGCCCCTCCCGATGGCTGTTGCCAGCCCGATCCATCCCTATTTTCCTAACTGTCTATTGTATAAGTGTGTAACATCAGAGATGAGCAACGCCGTGAGCCCTACTTGTGAGACGTCATTCTTAGGCTTACTTATCAGACCTTCCTCCCACCCCCTTCTCTGCTTACGTTTGTGTCCGACGATTGCGTCTTGTGCCCTTACAAGATGCACCCTGGCGGTCCCGCACTGCTCCTGGTCCTTCCCACGGACTTAAATGCGTACCACTGTCCTCGCGCAGCTGCAGTACGTTCGCACTGCTGGTCATCTGGAGGCCTCTAGGACGTATGACCGTGTTCGAGATCGCTTCTTTTGGCCAGGAATTTACCATTCAGTTTGCGTTAAGTCACATAATGATCTGTGCGTGTTCGGCTAGAAATGAAACGAAATTAAATCTTTATTTCACTCACAGTTAAAGTAGCCAGCCAGAGGGGACGCAGGCAAAAAGCTGCTTTGATGAAGCTTGAAGCACCCGTTGATCACATGACAGTATCTTCACAATAACCGAGAACTTCACCTAGCTTCGTACAGGCTCAAGGGCCACTGGGTCGAACAGAACCGTGCCGGACCTAGTCGGGCTGGGCCGGGCCGGGTCGGGCCCGTCGGGAACTTATCGGGTCCTGACCAGGTACGCGGCAGCTTTAAAAACACTAGGCAAGGCTCGGCGGGCCAACGCAAGTACTTACTGGTTCGGGCCGGGCGCGGGCCTAAAAAACTGGCCCGTGCAGTGCTCTACTTCGGATAGTTTGATGAGCGGATTCCCATGTGATTATGGAAGATTGAGTGAAACAGCTAAAGAGGAAGCTTCAACTCGCGGGCTCCTGTCTATATACATGTAAAAGCAAAATTCATTCTTTTCGCCAGCCACTGCACTAAATTTGACGAGGTTTGTTGCATTCACAAAAAGAAAAAGCTTAAAATCTAGTGACTGGTGGTTTTGAATTTCTTATTTAGGCCGTCAGTTTTTCATTACAAATTGGCGAAATCGCAAACTTCCAGAAAACGAAAGTATTAAGTTTACAACTCTGTAACTCAGCAAAGGAAAGTGATATCACAATTACGTGAATTGCATCAAATAGCATATCTTAAGCGGACAAAATTGATATGTTACGCATGAATTTCGAAAAATTCAATAATATGGAAATATAGCTTTTGCAGAACCCTCGTACACAACCTAATGAATTAAGATATAAATTAACATACCGAATTCGTCCGCTTTGAATGATCTAATGGATGCCATTTACAGAACCGCGATATCTGTTCTTGACGCAGAGCTATCAATTTGTAAACTTCATACTTCTATTTTTTGCGAACGTTCGAATTTTTCTAAATTAGTTACACAAAATTCAGGCCCTAAATCGGAATTCCGCTTCAAACAGTCACTCGAATATAACTTTTTTTCTCAAATGCAATAAATTTCATTAGAATCGGCCCGGGGGTAAAGCAGAGAAAAGCGTTTCTGCGTCTTATATGTATTTATATAAGCCGCGTCGGAGTTGGGGCCGAGCTAAATCTTCCTCTTAAGGCGTAAACTACTTCGTTGTTCAACTAAACAGATCCAGTCAAGTTCTCTTTTTCTTGCTCTTACACTTAGAAAGAGGTTCTATCTCCCTAGGACGAACCTTGCCACAATGTACTGAATTTTTTCTAGTGCTTAATTTCACCAGCAGCAGCAACAGCAGCAGCAGCCTATTTTATGTCCACTGCAGGACAAAGGCCTCTCCCTGCGATGTTCAATTACCCCTGTCCTGCGCCAAGCGATTCCAACTAGCGCCCGCCAATTTCCTAATTTCATCGCCCCACCTAGTCTTCTGGCGTCCTCGACTGCACTTCTCATCTCTTGGTACCCATTCTGCAAGCCTAATGTTCCAACGGTTATTTAACCTGCGCATTACATGACCTGCCCAGCTCCATTTCTTTCTCGTAACGTCAATTAGAATATCGGCCATACCCGTTTGCTCTCTGATGCAAACAGCTTTCTTTCTGTCTCTTAACGTTATGTCTAGCATTGTTCGTTCCAACGCTCGCTCTCCTTAACTTGTTCTCAACCTTCTTCGTCAGTCTCCAAGTCTCTGCCCCATATGTCAGCACCGGTAAAAGGCACTGATTGCACGCCTTCCTTTTCAATGATGATGGTTAGCTTCCAGTCAAGAGCTGACAATGTCTGCCGTATGCGATCCAACCCATTTTTATTCTTCTATGAATTTCCTTCTCATGATCAGGGTTACCTGCGATTAATTGACCTAGGTAAACGTACTCTTTCACAGACTCTAGAGGCTGCCAGGCGATCCTGAACTCCCTTTCCCTTGCCCGGCTATTCATCATTATCTTTATCTTCTGCATATTAATCTTCTATACCACTCTTGCAATCTCTCTGTTAAGGTCCTCAATCATTTGTTATAAGTCATCTGCAGTATTGCTGCATAGAACAATATCACCAGCAAACCGAAGGCTGCTGAGATATTCGCCGTCGATCCTTACTTCTTAGCCTTCCCAGTTTAATAGCTTGAATGCTTCTTCCAAGCACGCAGTGGACAGCATTGGAGAGATTGTGTCTGCTTGTCTGACCCCGTTCTTTATAGGAATCTTCCTACTTTTCTTGTCCAGAATTAGGGTAGCTGTGGAATCTCTATACATATTTTTCAAGATATTTACCTAAGTGATCTGTACTCCTTGATTACGTAATGCCTCTATGACTGCTCGTATCCCTACTGAATCAAATGCCTTTTCGCAATATATAAAAGCCATATAGAGAGGCTGATTGTACTCTGCGGATTTCTCGGTTATTTGATTAATGACATGGATCTGATTCATTGTACAGTATATCCCTTCCTGAAGCCAGCCTGTTCCCTTGGTTGGCTAAAGTGCAGTGTTGACCTTATTCTATTAGAAATTATCTTAGTGAATATTTTATATAATACTGGAAGTAAGCTAATGGGCTTAAAATTTTTCAATTCTGCAACGTCTCCCTTTTTGTAGATTAGTATAATTTTTGCATTCTTCCACTTTTCTGGGACCCTTGCATGCAGTCAATAGACTTCGTATAGAGAGCCGCCAGTTTTCAAAGCATTATGGATCCTCTATCTTAGATTAAATCGACTGTTATTCCACCTTCTCCTGCCGCTCTTTGTCATTTCATGCCTTGCAAGGCCCTTCTAGCCTCCTCGCTAGTTATAGGAGGAGTTTCTGTATCCTTTTCATTACTGCTTCGAATGGAGGCATCCTGACTCCTCTGGCTACTGTATAAGTCAGTATAGGATTCTTACGCTGCTTTTACTATACCTTCGAGATTGCTGATGATATTACCCTGCTTATCTTTCAGTGCATACATCTTGGTTTGTCCTATGCCAAGTTTTCTTCTCACTGATTTCAGGCTACGTCCATTTTTTGAGGCTTCTTCAATCTTTCTCACGTTATAATTTCTGATATCACTTACTTTCGCTTTCTTTATCAGTTTTGACAGTTCCACGAGTTCTATCTTATCTCTTCGGTTGGACACTTTCATTTTTTGTCGTTTCTTTATTAGGTCTTTGTTACTTGGGAGAGCTTGCCTACTGGTCTGTTATCTAATCGGTTTAACACCCTCTGAAGAGACTAAGATTCTCGGTCGAATTTATCGTTCGAATTTATCAGTCAAATTTATCAACAACTCAGACGCAAAGGCAAGAGTTGTATTCTCTTATTTTTTCCTTTATTAATTACTGATCGCCACCTTGTGGGTTTCCGGAGAATTATTACGTCAAACTCTGGCCTTTGCTTCTGAGTTGTTGATAAATTCGACTTTGCCTGCCTTCTACTAGCCGCCTAGTTAGCTCAGATGGTAGAGTGGTTGCCCCGGAAAAGCGGTGGTCCCGGGTTCGAGTCCCGGACCAGAACGATTTTTTCTTCAACTGCGAAGCTTTTCTTTCGAGTTCCGCGTGTGGGTTTCCTTTATTGCACGTAGCTACGTTTGGGTGGATGTCTCTTTTTCCCTTTATTAAAATATTTTCTGCCACAACCATACAACGTGGAATTCTATCAGTGCACTGAAGTGATCGAACAGGCATATCATGGCTGTACCACTTCATTTCCGGCTCTGGCCTTATGCTGCAGGGAAGAAAAAAATTTTCACATCATTGGTTTCCAGTTTACAAACCACGACATATCTCAAAGCATTGAATTTCCGTGGAGCCTTCAAAAGTAGCCAGCAAAACCTGGCATCATTGTGTTGTTCGCATATACTAGCAGCGGCTGGAAATACGAACACCAGGCTCCGTTGCGAGGCTGCTGAGATGTTAAGCTTTTTCTCAGATTTCTTGGTCCACAAAATTTTGTGGGCTACTGTACATTGCCCTCTAGTTAAGAATCCAGCCAGTATATGGGCATGCTGCTGAAGGTAAGAACCAGATTGAGAAATTGCATTCTCCTTCCTCTAGCGAATCTATAGTTCGAAAAATAAAATATAAATATTTGTTTTGGTTTCAGCCTACACTTCAATATAACCTACTCTAAGATCCATGGACAAGGGGAGCTTGCTTACTGGCAAACTATGAGTGGATGTTTCTCCGCATCATTTCTTTCAGCCGAATTCTATGCTATAAACCAATTATTCGGATCCCACATGCTGTGGGAATTGATGTAAACGAAGCTTTCTGTGCTCTTTGCTTTTATGGGCGATAACTGGCGATGATGTTTACAGCGAATGTATAAGTTCATCAGTCTTTAGGGCAATACTAGAGCCGTGAGTTGATTAAATACATTACTTGCGTACTCCAGTTTGTTTTCTACGTATTACACGGAACACACAGCGAGACGTGTTTGCTTAAGCCGTTGTTGCGCGCCATTGTTCGTAGCCTGCAAGAATGTTAGCACTGTCATTGCCTCACACGGCGCAACGCATCGTGGTACAAGTGATAAACTTGAATTAAATTATGGGGTTTCACGTGCCAAGACCACAGTCATTTAGGGCACGTGGAAGTGGGCGACTCGGAATTAATTTTGTCCACGTTAGAGTCTTTAACCTGCACTTAAATGTGAATACAAGAGCGGTTTTCCGTTTCGCCCCTGTCAAAATGCCGCTGTCGCGGTCGGGATCAAACCAGGCTCATAGCGAGAATATTTATTTACGGTGCTGTACATCGTTGGCCGCGTGTTGCCTTACGTAGATTGCCCTCGAGGCAAGGCTCGAGGAACGCCATAACCACAAAGCTACCGCGGCGGTTACAGAAGTGTTGATTTGTTGGGCGGCGACTTCCGCGGTATTGTCTAGGTGCTGCGATGCTATAATGTGCATTTGCGTCTCCACGCACTATGTCAGTTGTCCACTTGACAAATCTGCGTGGTGTGTAGTTTTCTGAAATAGTATAAACGTACCGCAGCGTGCCTTGAACTTAAATTTACCCAGTTCGTCCGCAACTGCTGCCGTGTCTAACAGTAGCGCTTTCTTGCCTTCTTACATTGCCTTTTTCCTCTACCATGCTCCTCCCATGTATGCGAACTGCGAGCCAAAAGTAGCACGACTGTTATCGTTTCGTAACTGCGTCGATTCTGCCCATTCTCTGCCTCCTCTCCCGACCTCCTCTTTACCATTCTATCTACTACCCCTATGGACTGTTGCGAGTAAGTGGAAGGGTAAGTTCTGCAGTTTCTGCAGTGCTTTTACGGGGTGGGGTGGATGATTACAGCAGCAATCGAGATCGTACTGCAGCGACGCGGTGGAAAGGTCCAAACCAGTTTCTCACGTTGCCTTTCCTTTCTGCCTCACTCCTACCATGTAAACACACGCTCTGAACCACCTCATGATGCGGTGTGCAAGACCGCATCAACGCAGCTGCCGCAGCAGCAGTGGCAGCGGCGGTAGTGGCTCATACACAGTGTCACAAAGCCAATCACCCAAGTTGGTCCGACGGCTACTTTTGGATATGGTTCCCTCAGCATGGCAGCTACCCAAGTTACAGACAGACGGACGGACGGACTTACGGACGGACGGACGGACGGACAGACAGACAGACAGACAGACAGACAGACAGACAGACAGACAGACAGACAGACAGACAGACAGACAGACAGGCGGACGGACGGACGGACGGACGGACGGACGGACGGACGGACGGACGGACCATATATATTTCCGTAGTGCTCGCTTACCTACAGATACACCGGAAGTAATGAGCTTGCTAAATTCAACCCAAAGGGGATATGGCACATATCTTTTCGTCAGCTTTATTTTATTGTAATGAACGAGAAGAAAGGGGATTAACCTAGGGGCCCGATTTTTAAATAATCATTTAATAAGAAGCCAACAAACAAAGACACCAAGGACAACATACGGGAAATTACTTGCACTTACTCATTGAATTAAAGAAATGATAAATTAATGGCAATGAAAGTGGATTAAAAAACAACTTGCCGCAGATTGGGAACGATCCAACGTCGTCGCGTTACGCACGACTTGTGACGCCTGCGGCAGAAAGGATGTTCCATATCCGCCGCCAACGTTCGTGAGTGGTACACTGGCTAACACTACTAAGGTTAGTTCTACTAGTAAAACATAAATACCCAAGAACGTGGATGGGAAAACGGCGCCACGGTTGTTCAATTGGTTAGAGCATCGCGCGCGTAATGCGAAGGCGTGGGATTGTTCCCCACCTGTGGCAAGTTGTTTTTTCACCCACTTTCGCTTACATTAATTGATCATTTCTTTAATTCAATTAGTAAGTACAAGTAATTTTCCCTATGTTGTGCTTGGTGTCTTTGTTTGTTGGCTTCTTATGATTTCGTTGTGAGACACATAACATTCCGACAACCTCGCTTGTGTGCTCTGTCATGTTGATATGCAGATGTGGCATGTTCATGATTCGTTTACTAAGGCATGAATTATGTGCACCGCTGAGCCTTAGTTACGTAAGTCGCACCAATTAAACAGTTCCGTGTTAACCGTGACGTTGCCTCGGGAAAACAGAAGACTTAACACAGCAAGAGCCGGTCTGATGCAGAAGCGCGCACCACGAAGCATGCATTAACAACAATGCAGCTTGTGTATGTGAATACGCGTTCGGAAAATCCCATTTACTTCTTTCTGGTTCTTTGCAGGAAACAAGGGGGACGACGTAAGAGCACGACGCAGAGGAGGCACTCACGGCCAACTTAAGTTGTGGAAGCGCCCATCGCGTTTCGGGGCATCGCAGATCCATTTTGCGTAAAGAGTGCATGAGGGTCGAAACAAGGTTATCTAACGTAACGACCGGTCCATGAACGAAGCAGCCGGGCAGGCTCGCGCCATTTTATTGACGGAGGCAGGTACACGGGAAGTGACTTGTTCAAAATGCTACCCATTTCCTAGCCAATGACGCCACCAGGCTTAACTCGGCCTTTTGCAGTGATTCTTTTTAGAAATTGCATGCAAATTGCTATCGTCAAAACTTCGCGACCAGCACATGTAGACACGTCAATATGACGGTTATGATCAAGGCAGAGAAACTCCGATTGAAGATTACCGACACTAAGAAATCATTCGGCAGAAGTAATGCCGTATTTTCTGTTGCTACCTTTAATGCGAGCCGCTAAATCTACATTTTTGAACTATAGGAGTTTAAAGTTATATTGCAACTACAATGGAAGAATACGACGAGGCGCGGCGTCTTTTACTCGTTCTTTCCTCATTGTGTTTCAGTTTTAATTTCAACCACAAAGTACAGAATGTAGTATTTTCTACCGCTGCCTTTGTCATGAGATGTACCATTGTAACATTGCAAGGTTATACGCAGCTTTTTGCTACGGATAGTGATACGTGGTCGTAGACTAGCGGTGGAGCTCGAGTGTTGCAGCCATGGGATCTTTGTTTGGAATTTAGCTAAAACACTACCATTTTATTTCTCATTTTGGTTTCGCTGCGTTCCACCTAAATATAAGTACATGGGCGTTCTTGCATTTCACCCTCATCATCGGCCGGGATCAATCCGTGACCTCGAGCTTGGCAGCGTAACGCTATAGTCACTAAGTTACCGCGGTGTCTGGGGAGAATACTTTCACCTATAATACATACAAGTGTGCAGAGTCCAGTATGACCATCGAGTTACCAATGAATTCTAGCATTTCATGATGTTCAGGCAAGCATAAATTTACCGCTTCTTAGCGCATTACACAATACACGAGCCGATGGCAATAAGGCGACACATGGTACAGCGTAGATGACATTGCGCAAGACATAAGCGACGAACAACTCGGTATAATTGCTAGTATTGCACGTAACAGCGATAGGAATGGCTATAACCACTACTGTACTTGCGTGATTCTAACGCACACTTTTTTAAATAAAAGGTGCCTACAAATTTGTATGCGCGTTGCAATCGTAAGTGATTCTACTCAAGATCGAAAATGAAAAGAAAAACTAGAAAAAGCTAAGCTCCGTGCAAAGTAGCTAGCCACACAGCCATCGAACGGTCTGAAGACAGCAATGCTTGGATACATCGCTGTGTGGCTCCATGGTGCGTGGTATGCGCTCCCGCAGACGACGGTCCAGCGAGCCTCCAAAGTGGGGCATTTCTAATGCATTAGATGGAACTGACGATAACTTTCTGTGGTCGGTAGACAGCGAAAAGGAGGTGTCGTCGGTCTCGGATAGCCACTAGCCGCTAAGATTCAGCTGTGTGCGTGTCTGTGTGCATTTGTATGTTCCACAACATTGTTTCAATAGGGTATGCGTCGAGTCAGACTTCGTTCCTTGACGTGCGAGGTAGAATCGGCACCAAGGTATTTTTTGGTTATTGGGCGATAATATAACTGCGCGTTACAATAGGTGGCGTGGTGTAATCGCGCAAATGCGGTACTATCTGCACAACTACACGTCCATTTATAAGCACACAGCTGCATTTGAAAAAGTCGCCCGAAAGGCGTAGCATCAATTGGGATAGCAAATTAGTAGACAGCTATAGGAAGTAAGGAAATTGGTTTTATCGGCGGTATAAACTTATAAACATTCACTTACTAACTAAATTAACAAGCACGGTGTCACGCACGCACAGGTAAACATGAACACATCTCGCTCGATGACCGCGCAAACTCGCTGTCAAAACTCTGGAGTGCAGAAACGCGGCAGCAGCAGCAAGCGAATTGACTTTCATGCTGCCTCTCCCTGCGACACAAACGCACAGCGCATACGAAGCTACCGGCCCTCCACGTACTTTGTCCATATAGCAGATCGCTTGCAAGATACGGCGGCCGCGCGGCCGCGCCGTAAGCAGCAGCCGCCGGAGTAGAACGCCCTTCTCTCTCCTCTTCCCCCGGTGACTCGCGCGCGGCTGAAGACGGCGCTCTTCCGCCCCACATTCCTCCTTCGCGCGCGCGAGATTGAGCTGCGATCTTCGGCTGACCCTCGCAAGCTCTCACTCGCACATAATAATAATAATATTTGGGGTTTTACGTGCCAAAACCACTTTCTGATTATGAGGCACGCCGTAGTGGAGGACTCCGGAAATTTTGACCACCTGGGGTTCTTTAACGTGCACATAAATCTCAGCACACGGGTGTTTTCGCATTTCGCCCCCATCGAAATGCGGCCGCCGTGGCCGGGATTCGATCCCGCGACCTCGTGCTCAGCAGCCCAACACCATAGCCACTGAGCAACCACGGCGGGTCACTCGCACATACGGCCTAAGGCGAGCGGTCACGATGTCATCGTATTTGGACCTTATACGGAAGACCACGGCGACGGCGACGGCGACGGCGAAAATGCGCTTGTAGTGTCCATATATATGCCGCGACGAGACACATCTATTATTCGACATTACGGAAAAGTGGTACTTTGTAGAAGCAATTAATGCGAGAACTCTGCCATCACGCGAGGGAGTGGTTGCGTTATTCTTCTTGATTATCCGTGACATAAGATACAGCAGGCAAGAATTCGTTACCCCTCTTCAGAATTGCTTACGTTAGGTACCTTGCAGGTTCCCTCGCTTCTTCAATAATTCTAGCGAAGTTTAATGCAGCTTAACACAGAAATGGGACGATAGTTTTCCACCTTACCACGATTCCCGCTCTTGTGAACTGGAATAACTGCAGCCAACTTTATTAGGTCCAGTTATGTGGAAGTTAGAAACAAACAATAAACTTTTTTTTTAAGGGGGACTCACCACACCATGGCACTCTTTAGTAGTGACGACGGAAATGTTTATTCTAGCATATGTAACCATGATTTCACTGACTTGACAGGCCCGGTGAGCAGCTGCACCTTTTTCAGAAATTAGAACTAAATGGCTTGCTTATATGAGATCTGTCTGACTGCGCTTACATAAGTGGTGAAACTGGACTTAAATCCTAACCGAAGATAGTAACGAAACGAACAAAACTTATTTTGCTGATAGTATTAATCACAAAATTACCACTATACCCAATAGGGACCTACACCCCGCTAAAGTTAACAAAAGCCATTTCAGCGAAAACAAAACAAAAGCAAAGCTTTTTTTTCTAACAGAATGGCTCTCTGTAGTCTCCCTTCAAGAAAAAAAAAACATAGTAGACTTACATATTTTCTGCTTTTCTGAAAGTAGTTTCGATGGGTGTTCTTATTAGCAGCTTCATTAAAATTTTAATAAAGACAGTCAATTAGTAGTCTATTTTGTCTAATTAAGCCGAACTTTTTTTACATTGTATAGACCATAGCCTAAAGGAAATACGGGCAAGATAGCTGACGATTATTGTTGTAGGACCATAATTCCCGAATACCCAGGTAATCCCCACAGGGTGTAAATTTTTTTAAGAGGGTATATGGCACAAGGACCAGTAATGCCGCAACCATGCAAAGAGTCCTTGCAAAATTCCATTCATGATATCCAATCCTATCTCAACAGAAAGTAAAATCAGGACAATATAAAGCCAGTAGAAACCGCAACAAGATATCAATAACAACTTCTGTAAGGGAGAAACAGCTGGCATCCTTCTTACGAC
Source organism: Dermacentor variabilis (assembly GCF_050947875.1). Taxonomy (NCBI): domain Eukaryota; kingdom Metazoa; phylum Arthropoda; class Arachnida; order Ixodida; family Ixodidae; genus Dermacentor; species Dermacentor variabilis. The sequence goes on along the minus strand of NC_134568.1, from coordinate 273,546,343 downwards.
CAGCTGTACTGCTCGCAAGTGAGTCCTGTAAAAATAGGGGGAAAAAACAGATGCTGTTTTCAACTTGTTGCATAGTGTTGCGCAGCCTTTTTCACTCCTCAAACTACGCTGGAGAATCTGAATGAAATCCCTAAGTTATTAGCTGATAGGATGCGTCTCTCAGGATTGCATCTCGTCTTAGATTACCTGTAAATCCGCCAGTTTGTCCCTGCTCAAAAAATGCGATGACCGAGCTTTTGCTAGGGCATGCCTCGGAAAGAACAATTACATGCGGCCGCTGGTGGCCTCCATCTGCAAGTCCCCCGTCACTAGCAATTTCCGGTACCTCGTGCTCTCAGCAGCTTTTTTTTTGTCTTCTTTTTTGTCTACCAGTTGTAATTAGCTTTATATTTTTATGAAAACTCAATTACCCACTGCTCTTGCTGTGGCATTACAGATAGGTAGTAACATGAAAGAGACCGACAGAAGTAACCCCCTAAGTTGGGGTGAGTAAATATAGCTGACATTATAACTTTAACATGTGTGAAAGCCCGAAGATCTCTATTTAAAGCTTGTTGAAATAGTAAGCAGCGTATGTCTCGTAAGATTACGCCGCTAAGCATAAAGAAATTTTCCTAATCCTGCATGAAAACAACCAATCGAAGGTAATGCGAGAACAGTACTAAGCTTGTCTTGTGTGAGGACGAAAAGTTGTCGTAAGTAATGTGCATTTCTTGCCTCCAATACGGTCCTGTCATTCCAGCTCACAGGTATAGCGTAGAGTATACTCAAGTACCCTCAGGGCACCCTGTTATTTGGGGCCACACAGCAGCAATAAATTATGCAAGAAACGTTTTTCCTGCAGCAAATAGGATAGAAGACGTTGATTACCCTGTTGCCTTCGTAAGCTTCTATAACGGAGCTGAACGCAAAACCGTTCTGAAAACAATCAGTGATGTTTTGAACCTCAGCCGTTTGTAAGGAAGAAATGCCGAAAAATGCCTCTGCACCCCCCCCAATTCCCCCCCCCCCCCCCGGCCACATCATCACGCCCTGCAACCGTCTTTTTCTTTCGTTGAGCTTCTATTTCTGGAAGTGGTAGAACGCGCAATGAAACACGGCACACAGCAGTTTCAACCTTTTGGGGGCACAGAATAACTGCAAAATTTTTCCCAGCAAATAGTAAAAGCAAAATGCACCCGGCCACTCATCAGCCATCATTTTGCCACTTGATTTGACCGCGTCATAGAGCGTCGAAGACTCTACACCTAAGCAGTTCTTGCAATTTGCTCGAAGAGCTTGCCTTTCCACTGGAGATTTCACTTGCTCACGGCATACAGCCATTAGGGCGGCGGAGCCGCAATCGATGCTCTTGTTGCGCTTGCGCTTGTTTCTTCACGTCGATCGCAAATGGCCGCCCTGCCTGCCCGTGCCAGCCAGTGACGCACAGTTGAAAATGTCTTGGGCCGCCTAGTTCCGCGTTTGCATTCATGCGCCTATCGGGGAATGGCATCGCTTGTTTCTTGAGAGGGCGCGTCCCGTCTGCCTCGTGGAGAACGACTTCGGTGCGTTGGCAAATCTGTGCGGCCGCGTGGCCCGCTCACTCTCGACGCCTGTAATCTGCGAACAAGAGAATCACTCCCGAGGACCCAAGAAATCTTTCTGCACTCCTACTGTCAGCCGGTGTATGCACTAAGTAAACAAGTAGAAAACTTACAACAGCCATTACTTCGAGCTATGCTGTACCTACCTGACACTGCCTACGGGCGGCTGGTAAAGGATTCATCGCAATATATAAAAAATGCCCAGCGTATGATTGGCAGAGAAGTGCCTCTATGAATTCATTAAATGAAGCAGTCAGCAACAAAAGTTCTAATCTTTATTGCCGTGTTACTTAGAAAATATAACTAGGTACCAGATATCCCAACTAAATGGTATCAAGCGCAAACATATTTTTCAAATTTCAAGTTTCAAGTTTCAAGTTTCAAGTTTATTCATCAACGATGTCAGATTTACAAGAATAATATGTAATGGATGTCTATGCGAGAATAGAACCAACTGTACGTTGCTATACAAGTTTTACGTTCTTATTCCTGGTATGTCTTTTTTTCATTCGACCTGATTTTGAATCGCATTAAAATTTATTGGGTAGCTTTTTCATTGCTTGTCGTTCTCGAGGAATCAATGCAGAAGTTGTTAGTCATTATTGCGAAGCAACTGAACCAGGCGGGCGAGAACAATAAGGGGATCCCAGAGGCTCAATATTGCGTTAGTCAAAGCCATGTGAATGTGCAGCACCAAGTGTTTCTATCGAAATCGATGGCTGACTCACGCTTGCGCTTCCACTACTATCGATATGCCAAGCCTCGACCATAAGGCGCGTTTCTTCGCTCTTGTACCTGTATAAAACAGCGCATTCATCGAAATTTCGGGTGCCTTTACAGTCTCAACAGTGCAAAAAAAGGTTAGACGGCGATACTCCGGTCAACGACCTTTTATGTTCCATAAATATTTGATTAACACAATGGCCTGTCTGCCCCACATAGAAGCAGCTAAAAGGAACACTATACAGGGTGTCCCACGTAGCTTGAGCCAAACATCCAAAATATGCGAATGCCACGTAGCTGGACAGAACCAAGGCAAAGTTGTTTGCCGTCGCTTGTAGCTACTCCGGTTATTTCTTTAATTCCGCCTAATTAGATAATTGGTCTGGATTAATTAATCAGCTTCTCAAATATTATCGTTAGATTAAAATCGTCAATGAGAAAATTGTAGAGAAACATGAAAAATTTCCGACAGTGTTTTCTGTTGCTCAATACGTGCTACATAAAAGTGTTTTTTTCCGAGCGTGAAAGAAACCCGCTAATACCTCGAGCGGCCAGTCGCGCCGCAAGTTTGCGTATATTTGCGGGCTCCTTTCACGCTCGGAAAAAACACTTTATGTAGCACGTATTCAGCAGCAGAAAACTGTATCCGTAGTTTTTCATGTTTCTCTACAATTTCCTCATTGACATTTTTCATCTAAATATATTGGAGTTCATGAGTAAGTTGAGACTAATTATCTAATTAGGCGAAATGAAAAATAATTTAAGTATCTCCAAGCGAAGGCACATAACATTACCTTGGTTCTGTCCAGCTACGTGACATTTGGAAATTTTTCATTTTTGGCTCATGTTACGTGGGACACCCTTTATACCACACCGATGAGGCAGTCCATGAATCTGTAGTGTGTTTTACGAAGCAAATGTATGTCCACCTTTGGTATTTCACGTGCTCTCTCTTTCTCTGTGCGAAGGGACAAATTTTAACTATCCTTTTGAAAGTCGTAAAAACAATGTTAACATCGTATCTACTTCTCGCGTACTTTCTCTAGCCTGTGCGATAAGGAATTGATGTATGGAATACCTACGACTCTTTTATTCTTATCATTGCTTTCTGCAACCAAGTTCGAACTTGACGAAATGATGGATCTTTTCTAAGCGTTCAACGACAATGGCTGCTGCCACACGAGGGCAACCTACTGTGTGTTTTGACGCGTAACCCGCGCGTCAAAACACACACGATTTTTTGAGAGCGGGCTTGAGGCATGACATGACAATTCCGTTTTTTACAACTTTAGAATGCTTGGATGAAAGCTTAAGCAACGGATTTGAAGATCTAGGAGAGTACTGCCAGCACACGTGGTTCTCCTGAAACGTCAAGGAAATGTCTAGAAACTGTATTGCGCTACTTTGAGGAAATTAAGTAAATTTTAACCCTTCTCCCTTTGCTTTATATTGTTCGCTCACCGAGGTGACAACGGCTTAAAATTCGTCCTTACTAGATAAATTTATATAATCGCCCACGTAACGAAATGTCTTAATAACGCTGTAGTGGGGATGAAGCAACGCGTGCTGCAGTGGGACACTGTCTGGGCGGCAGGTGCGAGCGCAGATCGCTAGCTGTGGACGCCGGCTGAGACTGTCTTTGCTGTGCCCGTCGTGCGGTCCTTCCGCTTGCCGTCCAACCTTAATAAACGCCCTTTCAAAGTGGTGGAGGTGTGGGGTATTTAAACCTATAACTCCGAAGTCGAACGCTACCAACTGCACCGATAATGCCGGACGAAACCACACAGCAGGCCGTCGCCCAATCCCCGCAGGTTTTCGTAACCTGCGCGCTGCGCCAGCGCGACCCTCCCTTCTTTAGTGGAACAGATGACGACGATGTGGAAGATTGGTTCGAAAAGGTGGGCGGCCACAATAAGTGGGACGACCCATCGAAACTACAGAATGTCTCGTATTATCTCAAAGACGTCGCAAGCCTGTGGTACCACAACCACGAGTCCGACTTCGCTACATGGAGTGCGTTCAAGAAACGCTTCGCAGACGTGTTCAACCGCCCCGCCGTACGCAAACTCTGCGCCGAACAGCGCCTCTGCGGACGTGCGCAGCAGCAAGGCGAAAATTTTACTAGGTACCTAGAAGATGTGATCGACTTATGTAAGCGCCTGAATCCTTCCATCACCGAGCAAGGGAAGATTAAACACATCCTGAAAGGCATTGACGACGATGCCTTTCAAATGTTGCTGGCCAAGGACCCACGCACCGTCTTTGAGCTTACGACCTTGTGCCAGAGCATTGATGAGCTACGTAAACAACGCGTATTTAGTTCAGCGGTCGACAACGTCGACGATTCCCTCGCCACCTTAACGATAGGTGGTGACCACAATACGCTACTGCCGTACATCAAAGAACATGTGCGTGAGGAAATGGCACGGCAGCTCTAGTGTTTGTTGTATTTGCCGACTTCAGGAGTGTCCACGCAAAATCTAGCGCTACTTATCGCAAAAATTATTCAGGAGCAGGTCTCCGAGGTGTTGCCGCCCGCCTCTCAGCCGACACCTGTAGCCGTACCTCTCACTTATGCGGCTGCCGCTGCACACCAGCCGCTTCGACTGCCAGCGTTGGCCCATACACCTCTCCGACAGCCGCCGGCCCTATCCCCTGGTGCACAGCAGAACATCGTAAATCCGTGGCGCACTGCTGACAACCGACCAAAATGATATGCTCGTGGAATTCCAGGTCCCGTTGCACGCTTCAGTCGTCCGCACTTCACGGCAGCCCAGGGTGCACCACTATACCGCGACTATTCTTTCCAGCCGCAGTACTATATGCGCCAGTACGCGCCACCTCATGTGTACGTCCGAAGCTCCCGGCCTCAGTCCGCCTTTCCTTCCTTCCCTTCCCGTCACTCACCTTCACCCCGCCGCCGTTCTTTGTCACCTATGCGTCGCCGACCCAGAGCTCAGACGGAAAACTGACTGGCGCAGCTCCGGAGGCACGAGTTGCGCAGTCGTCGACCTGTGTAAATCCTTGCTTGTCCCCCACCAATTTTGTCGAAGTTTTTGTTGAAGGTGTTCGAACTCTAGCGTTTCTCGATACCGGTGCCGCTATATCCGTAATTAGTCAGAAACCTTGCTGCTCTCTTCGTAAAGTGACAGCGCCACCTACAGCGTTTTCCCTCACTACTGCAAGCGCACAACGAATTCATCTGGTTGCATCCTGCACGGCTAAAGTCGTCATTGGAGACGTACTCTACAACATTGAGTTTATTGGGTTGTCTTTGTGTTCACATATGATGTGATCCTTGGGTGGGATTTCTTATCGCGCCTTCATGCCGTTATAGACTACGCTCACACTCAGGTGGAACTGTCTGTGTTTGGCGATGCACCTTCTGGCCATGTGCCCGTGCCCGGTGTTGACAACCTTGTCGTGGCTGCTGACACTACCCTTCTCCCTCTCAGTGCCATCGTTGTTCCTGTTTACTGTGCTGCCCTTTCTGAAACTACAACTCGGCTCACGCCGTCTGACGTATTCAGTCGCCGCCACCATGCGTCGCTGCCATTGGCCGACCCAAACACTTTACCAGGGTGCCTCCGGAATACTTATTTCCAACACTACCTCATGCCCACTTACGTTACGCCGTAATGAGACGCTTGTCCACGTTCAGTCAGTCGTCGATGATGTTATTGTGCCTCTTCATTCCTCCGAGCCAATTCCGAAGCCTGTGCTGCTGAACGCGTTGACACCACATCTTGCACCCGCTGACGCATCCTCGGACGTATTTTTCCCTTCCATCGACAGCCACCTCGCTCCCGATCAACATGCGCAGCTTCTTACCCTTCTGAACGAGTTCAGAAGTGCGTTTGACTTCCATCAAGCATCGTTAGGTCGAACGAGCACCGTTGTTCACAGAATTGACACCGGAGCCAACACCCACCCCTTTTCGACAGCGTCCCTACCGTTTATCCCCAGCGGAGCGTCATATAATTACGGAGCAAGTTAACGACATGCTTCGGCGTGGAGTCATCAAGCCTTCCTGTAGTCCTTGGTCATCTTCCGTTGTGTTGTTCAAGAAAAAAGACAGTTCAATTAGGTTCTGTGTGGATTACCGGCGTATCAACAAAATTACTAGAAAAGATGTTCACCCTCTTCCCCACATAGACGACGCACTCGATTGTCTACAAGGCGCCGAATTCTTCTCTTCACTCGACCTGCGTTTGGGTTAATGGCAAGTCCCGATGGCCTTGTGTGATCGTCCAAAGGCGGCGTTCGTCACCCCGGTTGGTCTGTACGAATTCGCAGTCATGCCATTTGGACTTTGCAATGCGCCTGCAAAATTTGAGCGAATGATGGACAGCAGCTTACGCGGTCTGAAATGGCTATGTCTGTGTTATCTAGATGACGTTATCGTCTTTGCCCCCGATTTCGCTACACATCTCGCCCGTCTGCACACGACTCTCCAGTGCATTACCAACGCAAGCCTTCAACTCAACCTGAAGAAGTGTAACTTCGGGGTTCGCCAGCTCACCATACTAGGTCATGTAGTCTCAAAACACGGAATCCTTCCTGACCCTGACAAACTTCACGCCGTCATGAAGTTTCCTCAGCCGACTTTCCTCAGTAAAATAACTGCGCAGCTTCGTGGGCTTATGCTCGTATTTTCATCGCTTTGTCCAGAACTTTGCCTTCATCATAGCAACGCTTACTTGCTGGCCCTGATAACCCTTTAATTTCCGCTCCGCCAACTTGTGCACACCTGCATGCACTTCGCCGCCAAGCCACGCATTTTGCGATACAGGACGAACTATTATATCGTCGCAGCTATCAACCGGATGTCCGTAACTGGCTGCTCGTCATCCCTAGCCACATGTGGTTCGATGTCTGCGCATACTTTCACGCTGACCCTCAACATGCCCACGCTGGTGCGCTAAAAATGTATGAGTGGCTCCGACAATGTTATTACTGGCATGGCATGTGCACATATGCCTGAAAATATATTCGGTCTTGCCTATTCTGTCAACAACGGAAACCATTTCCCCATTCGCCCGATCTCCTGCAGCCTTTACCGTCTCCTGCACGCCCCTTCGACTGTGTCGGAATTAATCTTTATGACCTTTTTCCGTGCTCTGTCGCTGGTAACAGATGGGTCATTATCGCCGTCGACCATCTAACGCGGTATGGGGAAACGGCTGCGCTTCCTTCGGCTGGTGCTCGTGACCTTGCGAACCTCATCTTACGTGATTTCGTCCTCCGCCATGGCGCACTACGTGAACTACTCAGCGACAAAGGGCGTGTGTTTTTACCGATGACATTCAGGAGCTCCTTTGTTCATGTCGTACGGTTCACCGCAGATCTACAGCCTACCACCCGCAGACCAATGGACTAACGGAGTGCTGGGAGACATGCTGTCCATGTACATTACTTTTGACCACTCTAACTGAGATGTCGTTCTTCCCTTCGTCACTTACGCGTATAGCACCATGACACAGTCGACAACCGGCTTTCCACATTCTTTCTTTCATATGTTCGCAACCATGCTTGTACCACACTCGACACCATTTTGCTGTATCGTCCGAACGCCTCCGAATTCAGTCCAGTTTCTGAAATGGCTAAATATGCTGAAAAGTGTCGGCAGCTGGCCCGCTCCTCTACTTCGGAAAACCTAGCCCTCCAAAAAGATCGCCATGACCGCAATCTGACTGAACAAGCTTTCGCCGTCGACTCCCTCGTCCCGCTCCGCACACCGTTTCATTTCCTTGGCCTGACTTCTAAGTTTGCCCCCAAGTACCAATGCCCGTATCGCATCATCGAGTGCCTATCTACCGTCACCTATGTTATTGAGCCCATACGGCCCATCCTCCGACATGCGTCGTCTTGGCCATCAGGTGGTCCACGTGAGCCGCCTCAAGCCATATACTACTACTACTACTACTACTACTACTACTACTACTACTACTACTACTACTGCTAATAATAATAATAATAATAATAATAATAATAATACCTTCATTTCCAACAATGAAATCAGTACATTCATACAGACCTGCCAAAGCCTTTGAAGCCTTGAGCGGCAGAGCCTGGCAGGCAGCAAAACCACACACGATACATAATAGATTATAAGCAGCGAACTCGAGTATAGCATACCAAAAAAAGTTATTAAAATTTATGCAGTGTCTAATAGAAGAATTTTCATCGAGAATAATGAAAGAGAAATTCAGCAATGCGTGTGAACGAAATGACCATGAGATGATATAATAATACACCAATCTAACCGTCATGGCGCAAAGGGATTGCACAATCACATGCATGAACACAAGCAATAATGGTAAACAAAAGGAACAAATACGCCTTTACACACAAATACGCCTTAGCAGTCTCTTCAACTTGTATTTTGTTTTTGCATAGAGGATGCTGGGGGGTAATTTATTGAAGTAGGTTGGAACATAATGAGCGCGAGCTCTAGTACCGTACCTTGTGGAACAACGGGGCCTCCAAAAAGGGTCCCTGGGCCTTAAGCAACGGGAACAGGTGCACGGAACTAGGAATTCACTGGACCAGAAGTGTTTTAATACAACCGTTTGCATTAAAGGGAAGCTGAAGAGTCTGTCGAATTCAATAAGAGGCTCATATACGGATGCGGGAACCTTATAAACCATGAAGGTAAAATTTTGGGGGGGATTTTTCACTTAGGAGCGACGCAATCGTCGGTTAAAATTGCGCTGTAGCTCCGCCCCCCGTCGAGCGCCGCGCGCTGCTGCTGACGCTGACGATGCGAGCGGAGACCGGAAACCGCGGCTTAGTTACGTCAACACTGGCGTTCCGCTCCTTCGCAGTCTCCGCGACCGTGCCTGACCGGGCTTATTTCTGCGTGCGTGCCGTCCTAATCTGCTTCGCTCGACCCTACATTCCTTTATTTGTGTGTATATAGGAGTGGTAGTTGACGTGCGTAGCATCAATTGAACTTGTAGGCCGATCATGCCGGCGTTCTGTGCAGCCTACGCTTGCACGAACACCAGCGGCCGCGACGATGTTCTGATGTTCCATTAGTTCCTGCAAGACAAGAAGCTTTCAGCTAAGTGGGAGGCTGCTGTGAAGCGAAACAACTTCAAGCGCTCAAGAACAAGTGTTGTGCTCTAACCACTTCCATGACGATTACTACCGGAGTTTATCAATAATGCGTGCTTCGGGTTCTCCTAAAAAAAAAATAGCACGCTGAATGGAAGGTGCATGTTTATCGCCACCCTTAACGCAGGTTTCATCACCAAGCGCCGCGAATTTTCTATTCGCACGTGTGTTGTGAAACAGCCTGCATGCAGCTACCATAACGCAGTGCAAGCGTAAAGTGTGCATGTGTTGGAAAGCCTGCTCACGCCAAGACGCTGCGCTCACCCTTCTCTCGCACACATGAGAAACCGACCATCTCACGTAGCCGACTGAATTCGCCGGTTACGAGTAGCGTGCGGATGGCGCGCTGATGAAGGTTCTATACTACACGTGCTACAACAGCCGGTACACTTTTTCCGCGTTTAAACCGTCTGTGTAGATTGCCGACAGCTTTGGGGCAGCGCACAAATGCTGAAGATCGCATCACCGCTTACGTTCTACGAGGAGGCATGCAGGAACATAACACTACAGTTGTTTGCCCGGAAACGTACTCACTGGAACGCTGAATGCAGCTTAGCAAAAAACATACTCGCCAAAGAACATTTCCAACACAAGGAGATACTAACACTTCGCCTTCGTTCGCGTGGAAAGCAGTGCTTGCACCAGCATCTTTTGCTTCTTGGAGAGGCCGGCTCTTCGCAATTGGCTCGTACATGTAGTATGTACAAGTATGTACGTACGTGCAGTATGTACAATTATAAACCCCTTACAAGTGATCTTGCACGCGACAGCGACAGCGCTGCAAGCGAGGCGATGGCTGTCGCGTTCACTCGTCGTCTGCAAGCCGAACTCCACGCGAGCAACGGCTTTGAGCGAAGACTTCCCGGTATGAGGGCAGCAATATACGCGCAGAAACTAGCGTGACGCATGCTTTATCAATTTAAGTTGATGTATTTTACTGAAGAAGGAGCATAAAATATTTCTGAAGGTTTTGCACTAGGTTCTTATTCTTGCACCTGTAAAATTCAATAGTTTGCTCGTTCCGTGCGACAAACAGCAGTATTTGAGTTAGGTACATCCAGTTTCGACTTCGCACAATTGGCTAGTCGCTCATAGCATTTCCGGGCGACGAGCGACGAGTTCTAGATTTCTAGAAACGAGCGTTCGAGCGACAACACCGAGCGATTTGTTCAAGCGACGGCCCGTTTTGTCGCTCGAAGCCGTCGCCCGTCACGGTCGCGCGCGAAATCGCTCTCGTAGAGTTTGGACTTAACGCCGAACTTCTCAGAGAAACGCAAGCTCTCGAAAATTTCCATGACCGTCTCAGCAAAACACCACCAAACTACTTTGCACCGTGCTTCGTGTGTAGCGGCAGCAGTCGGTCCGGACGAACACCATTGTTGACGTCACGAGGCGCCCGACCAATCACAGGCGGAAACGAGGCGCGCGAGCTGGGCGTGTCTGCTGCTGCACTTTTCGTCGAAATAAAATATGTTTGCGCTTTCTTTCGCTCAATTTCGATGCGATATTCGAATTCAGAGGGTTGAAAACCACGGCATACTGCTCTTCACTCATTTTTTCTGGAAAAGCTTTTAGCTTCCCTTTAAAAGATCGTTGAAATTCGGCAATTCGCAAAACTAAAGTAATGTTTAACAGTCTCGGAACAGAACAGCAGTTTACGATAGGTAGTGAGGCACTGGAAGTGGTAAGGGAATACATCTACTTAGGACAGGTAGTGACTGCGGATCCGTATCACGAGACTGAAATAATCAGAAGAATGAGAATGGGCTGGGGTGCGTTTGGCAGGCATTCTCAAATCATGAACAACAGGTTGCCACTATCCCTCAAGAGAAAAGTGCATAACAGCTGTGTCTTACCGGTGCTCACGTACGGGGCAGAAACCTGGAGGCTGACGAAAAGGGTTCTACTTAAATTGAGGACGACGCAACGGGTTATGGAAAGAATGATGGGTGTAACGTTAAGGGATAAGAAAAGAGCAGATTGGGTGAGGGATCAAGCGCGAGTAAATGACATCATAGTTGAAATCAAGAAAAATAAATGGGCATGGGCAGGACATTTAATGAGGAGGGAAGATAACCGATGGTCATTAAGGGTTACGGACTGGATTTCAAGGGAAGAAAAGCGTAGCCGGGGGCGGCAGAAAGTTAGGTGGGCAGATGAGATTAAGCAGTTTGCAAGCACAACATGGCCATAATTAGTACATGACAGGGGTTGTTGGAGAAGTATAGGAGAGGCCTTTGCCCTGCAGTGGGCGTAACCAGGCCGATGATGACGAAATTCGGCATCGAAAGTATTTTGAAATGGTCTCTGTCAGCATTCAGGCTCAGATCATAAGATATGTTTTTTAAGAGGGAGTGCAGTATTGCATTTATTCTGTTGTGCCAGCGAACAGCACAGTGCCCGTAAGTTGTTATTCCATACCGCAGCAGACTGTAGCCCAAAGCCTATGTTATTGTTTTCCTTACCGATAAGGGCATGCAATATATTGTACAGTAGACGTGATATGGTACATGACACGATATCATGACCCCCTTATTCTCATGTTGCCTTGAGTCGCCAGGATGGCTTCCCTTGGTCGCCGGGGTGCTGTAGTGGGGATGAAGCAACGCGTCCAGCAGTGACCCACTGTCTGGGCGGGAGGTGCGAGCGCAGAACCGCGAGCTGTTAACGCCGGCTGAGACTGCCTTTGCTGTGCCCGTCGTGCGATCCTTCCGCCTGCCGTCCAACATTAATAAACCCCTTTCAACACGATTATCTAAGGCGTCCTCTACGTATTTGCCACTGTTGCTAACGTATAGGTCACTAAGGACAGGGGAAACCTTGGAACTAATGCAAATTCCTTATTTCTGCACAAAGATGCCTTATCTTTAAATGAAAGGCGAGAAAACGAATTCCTGTACTTATTCATTAGTATGGTATTTAATACAATTTAACAAACCGTTATGCGGCGAAGAGTAATAAAGATATCCAATACCTATACTAAAAGCATCGCAACCGCCGGGATTCTCCTTTGTCAAAAACTGAACGCCTGTGAACGTCTTTGAAAACTGAACTAACGCCTGTGAGTTAAGCATGAGAAAAGGTTCTGAAAAACTCGGTGATGTTAAGCAGTTCTGCAAGAAATTTCTTGCTTGTGTGTTTTCTTCTCTTTTGTCCGCGTCTGCACACCTCCCCTTCTTTCACAATGAACCCCTACCAACTAGCTCAACTTTCTGTGGTTCCAAGCTTTATTTGTAGTACTCTGAGCTCATATCAATTTTCTCCTACCTAGTTGCACCATCCTGCATCTTAGCTTCGATAAATGGCAATTTCTTTGTTCCGAGCTAGGACCAAGTCGTGCTTTACCCCGGAATCATGGCTGCCAGTCCTTGTTCAGCTTATGTGCACCTCTCTAGCGCATGTTACGTGCTTGTTAGAAGTAGGTTATCCTCGCGTGGCAGTAGCCGCTTTCTCAGAACAATTAAAAATGTCCATCATTTCGTCATGATCGAACATGCTTGCAGAAAGCAGTAATAAGAAGAAAAGAGTCATAGGTATTTCATACATCCATTTCTTATCGCACAGGCTAAAGAAAGTGTAAAGTAGATACGGTGTTAACATTGTTTTTACGGCTTCCATTAAGATAGGCGAGATTTGTTCCTCAATGCAGAGAAAGAATGAGAAGTAAAAGACCAAAGGCGGACAGACATTTCCTTCGTAAAACACGCAACAAATTCATGGACTGCCGTATTGGTTATGTATATAGTGTTCCTTTTGCCTCTTCTACGTGGCGCAAACAGGCCGTTGTGGTAATCAGAAATTAGTTGAACTTAAAAGGTCGTTAACCGGAGGATCGCCATGTAATCTTTCTTTGCACTGCGGAGACTGTAAAGGCAAGTCAAATTTCGATGTATGCACTGTGTTTTATACAGGCAGAAGAACCAAGAAGCGCGTCTAATAGTCGAGGCATGGCATATCAATAATAGAACAAGCGCATGCATGAGACAGCCTTCGATTAACCTGTATAAAGAAGAATGAAATGCATAAACAGTTATCTCTCGCGTAGGGCCGCACGTGTGCCTGACTGACCGGTGACACTACCATACCTGAGCACGCGCAGATAAGTTATTGTCCACTTTCTTTTCCGCCAAAGTGCGCCATTCAGTTGATAGTTGGCGTTTGTGTCGTCTGGTTCTCTTTTCTTGTGTCCGCGTCTGCACGCCTAACCTTCTTTGACGATGACCCCTGGTATAGCCGTTGCCTAAGCCACCTGCCCAATAAGAAAAAAGCGTCTTTTTCGCAGAGCCAAACATTCACTGAGTTCACCTCACTGGAATGCATACAAAATAGCTGCTAATACATATTCACACACAATAAAACAACTAAATTTACTTTCTTTAGCAAAACTCTTCCTCACATAAAAAGCACGAACCCTAAGTGCTTTGGAATACTGGTGAAGGGAACAACAGCCGGCACATGTCACTCGCAACCACAAGCGGAGAGGCAGTACCCCCCCCCCCCCTTCCAGACAATCCTTTCTCTGCTGTACTAAATTACACATTTCAGAAAACATTCTCATATTCAAAGGTTTGCAGCTCTTTTCCACTTTTGCGGAAACCTAACTATCCCGGAATAAATCCCGTAACATTTGACGCCACCGGCATTAAAGCGATCATTAGGAACCTGAAGCCAAAATATACTTGTGGGATCCATGGCATAAACAATAAATTCTTGAAGAATACTTCGAAATGCTCCTCCATCGTCTTAGAATGCATTTTTCTCCCAGTGATACAATGAAACAATACTACCCCAAAACTGAAAAAAAAAAGCTACGGTAAAACTACTCCAATTCACAAATTTTGGTGACCCGCGCAATCCAATAAACTATAGACCCATATCCCTTATTCTCGTTGCAAAATAATCAAGCACCTTATATGCACACACATAGTAAATCACCTTGAAGACGATAATTTATTTTTTTTACGTGTGCCCGGCATGGGTTTCGGAAGTATTCCTTGTGAGAGACTGAACTGACGTTCACGTATTATTTACACAGCTGTCCTGACTCTGATTTTTATAGACTGTACTTTCTAGACTTCACTGTTTTGGATAAAGTGGACCATGCCTTGCTTTTACATAAACTAGGTAAACTTAACATTCACCCAAATATACTTTACTGGATTCGCGCCTTCCTCATCTCACGTGTATATTTCGTAATCACTATAACGAAATTAATTCGTCGATGGCACCGGTTACTTCAGGGGTTCCGCAAGGATCTGTCCTTTGTCTCTTGCTGTTCTAACATGTTTTCTTCTCAGATTTGTTTGTGTACAGATGATTGTGTGCTTTTTCGTAAAATAATTGACAGTTCTGACACCTTTCTTGTATAAACTGATCTAGATCGCATATTTATTGGTGCGTAACTTGGAATATGGAATACAATACAAGTGAAAATCAATGCGAATTTCTCGAGTTAACACCACTGGTGAGGCTTACATGATTAGGTGATAAGTATTCCCTACAGAACGTGACATGATACCGCTATCTTGGTCTATTAATATCGCATACTCTTTCTTGGAAGGAACACATCTAGACGACAGCATCCAAAGCAAGCAGTACCCTAAGATATCTTCGACGAAACATCGCGCCTGCACCATCTCCCTCCCCCCCCCCCCCAGCTCAAACTACAGCTTTCAACTACTTACACATGCTCGTGACTTGAATACGCATGATCAGTGTGAAACCTCTATCAGAATACTTCAATAGATAAATTGGAAGCTGTGCAGAACATTTCTGCTCGTTTCATGTTAAAAAACTACTATAGAACAGCCAGGAGGAGGAGGAAGAAGATGAAAAGGTAGGGAGGTTAACCAGACGCACGTCCGGTTAGCTACCCTACACAAGGGAAGGGGTTTAAGGGAAGAAAAGAAAGGAGAGGGAGGGAAGAAGGTACTATCGGTGTGAGTACATTCGGATGTCCACTGCTTCACGCCTATAATTGGTCACTGAGGCCAGTCGCTTTCATGAAACGCAGCAGGGCCCGCGTCGCTATGTAAGCCTGCGACACATGTGGCCATGGTCCGACAATCTTGGTCTCTGAAAATGGTCTGTTATCTAATCGGTTTAACACCCTTTGAAGGACGCAGCGTTACGCAAAGTAAGGTCTAAAGTTTAATCAACTAAAAACCTGTAGGAGATCTCTCGTATATGTCTGTATCACAAAATATCTTACCATCCTACTCTCTCTTCTCTCTGCATACGATACATACAGCCAGCAGAATATCCTCACGTCGCGATCATCCATTGAAAGTAAGCATACCACATAATAAGAGAAACTTGTAGTGAAAGCGAGTAATCATTGGAACAGCCTGCCTTTCCCGTGCACAAGAATATCAGAACCTGACATGTTTAACAGCGTAGTAACTAACGTGTTAATATCTTAGTTCTTGTGCAATACTAAGTATCTATTTCATAGTACTTTTATATATCCTGCATTTTTTCTCCTCTATCTCTGCTTCCTTTTACACGAAGTAATTTGTTTTTGTTCATACGCTTTTTGTGCCGATGTATGTATTTATTTTAATGCCTTTTCCCTCTGACATACATATATCTGTATATCCTGAAGAAAGATATATATAAATACATAAAATAAGTAAATTCCCATGACACCTTAGTCTGTATAGCCATATTTTTTTTCGAAACCGGACGCAGCTAGCAGTCTGCTGCGTCCGGTTTCCGCTGGGATAATACAAAATCATGATTGCATTAGCTCAATATAATTCGACTTAACGCCACAAACCAGCCCTCATATTTCGCGGATCCTAATTATCAGCCACGTCGGAAGTAAGCTCGTTTATATTGCATTTGGCTTGCAGTAGCATTCACGAATGCGCATTATTTTCACAGCGGTATAAACGATAACACCGTTTATGGTATCGAGGGGTGCAGTGAAGGAATCGTGCACCTTTTCCCGGGCTGCTCTCGCTATAATGGGCCAAAAGCTCTCTCAGTTGCACGAGAAAAAATTAGCAGACGCTCCTTCTTGCGGAAGATAATTTCAGGACGCTGATCTTAGAGATAAGGAACTACGAAGGAAATGAGGTAGGCAGGTTAAGCAGAACAAAAGAAAATCGGTTTGCCACCCTGAACTGGAGAAAGGGGGAGTAGGGTGTTGGTAAGTAGAAAGACAAGGAGAACGTAAAACTGCATTCACAGATGCGTGAGTCTCATTTCAGAACGATAATTGTCCAAACAATAGAGTAATAAATCGAATGACATATTTCTATGCATTTATTTTGATCACCCGGTTCGAAACTGCACGAAAATCACAGAGCGGACATGTGCCCAGTTGGATTAGTTGGAGTGATACGCCTTCTTGATCGTGTTAGGTACTTGCGCACTTATGAATGGAAATTTACGAGATCGTAGACAGGCCTCAAACATGCGCTACCGTGTCTCCAACCTCTCGCCTCCTCCATACTTTATCATCCCCGCACTTTTGGGAATAGTTCAAGAAATTGTGTGAACGGGCCGAAGTTAACATTAACTATTTCGGCAAGGTAATGTTTTTCTGGGCGCATGAAATACTACCACAGGGGCTGTTTGGCATATTAGACAAAAATGCCTGTTTTTTGGCACTTCCGAATGGACATTTAATCTATGAGATCCAATATGCCTCGTCCTGCATAGAGATCTAGCTCAATCTCCTATATGCTATCTAAATGCTTGATTTTCTAAATTTGCGTAAAGCATGTGCTTGACACCCATGTGTATGCCCCTTTTTTGTTTTTCAAATCCTGCCCTGGGCTTTAGTGTAAGTATATATATATATATATATATATATATATATATATATATATATATATATATGTAGTCTTATATCATAAGCCAACAAACACTGACACCAAGGACAACATAGGGAAAATTACTTGTGCTTAATAAATGAAATAAAGGAACGATAAATTAATGGAAATTAAAGTGGATGAAAAAACAACTTGCCGCAGGTGGGAACCGAACCCACAACCTTCGCATTTCGCGTGCGATGCTCAACCAATTGAGCTACCGCGGCGCTGTTTCCCCATCCACTTTCTTGGGTATTTATGTGTACTAGTAGAACCCTGGGAGTGTTAGCCAGCGCCACCACTCACAGACCTTGGCGGTGGACGTGGAGCGTTCTTTTTGCCGCAGGCGTCACGAGAACGTGACAGGCGTCACGTCTCGTCATATAAACAAATGGAAATAAGTAAGCAAACGCAGAGCGGAATTAAGTGATGCTAAAGATCACACAACTACGTAAAGCGATACATGTCTGCGCAAGACAAGCACGATTTCTCAGCGAATAACTAAGCGATAAGGTAACCAACAGAGCAGTGACCGTTGAACGGCAATTTAATGCTGTGAAATGTTGTAGAACAACTGAGCATCATTCACAGCGTCCCCACGCCATTTGGTGCGTATAGATGTCTTTAATTTTCTCACGACGGTGACTCATTAGCGTATTGCAATAGCACCTGCTAAAGCAGCACCACGTGAATTACAACACACACAAAGACGTAAAGTGGACGCCACAGTCGCTGAACTAACAACTAAGTTTCACTGCTCGAGAACTGACAAAATAGAGTATAATAACCAAGGCATGTCGATGTGGATAGTTTTGCAAAAAGCAGCAGTACAAACACTGAAAGATATGAGACACATGGCCTCTCAAGGCTGTCATTGTCTATTGCTGCACCTGGATAAGTACTCGTACCCGTTCACAGCCTTGAGATGCCATGTCATCTAAAAGTGCTTGTACTGCTGCGCCACCCGCCGTGGTAGCTAAGTGCACCAGATAGTTAGCACCAGGTTGCGGGCTCAATCCCAGCCTCAGCGGCCGCATTCCCATGATAGCGGAGTGCAAAAATTTCGCCGACGATTACGATTCTTCCTAATGCAAAATTTGAGCGCAGCTCTATACGTGTTTCACCCTGCCGTCTACAGTGTGTCCTTAAAGTCATGGTGCACTTTTGACCGGTCACAGGAAAGCAACAAAACAAGATAGAATTGTTAAATCTTCACGAAATAAACGGAGAACTCTCTAAGCTTCCGTAGTATGACAAGCGAGGGTGTGCGCACATAGCTGATGACGCAGCGCCATAATATGCGCAGCAGCGGATCAGCCCACGCCACCCCAGTCGAGGTGTGGATGGTACAGAGGAAAGTTCAGCGTGTTCTGTCGTCTGCTAAATTCAAATTCGTGACCAAACTGCAACGTAATTATCGTCGCGTCTACAACGAAGCGCCACCCCATAGGAATAACATTAATCGATGAGATAAGCATATCAAGGATACCGGCAGTTTGTTGGAGAAACCCCGTTCTGGTAGGCCATCGGTAAGTGACGAGCCTGCAGAGACTATGCGGGAGAACTGACTTGGAGAGTTTTTTTTTTTTTGTATTTGGGGAAGATTCACATTTCTATCTTGTTTCGTTGAGTTCCTATGACCGGTAAAAAGTGCACCATGACTTTACGGACACACTGTATTGGCTGGCGTGGACAATTGGTCTCGTGCGGCACGTTGTTAACGGAGCAAAGTGTGGCGCCACTGCCTCGCTAATCTGGAGATCGGGAGAACCAGCGCGTGGGGCCAACGCGTGGGTGACGCGTGGGCGTGATTCACAGAATCCGCCGCCGACAAGCCTCCCAGACAACGCGCGCTACTCGGGCGCCATCTCGTAACCATCGTCAACCGCACTATGCCTTTCCTGTCACGCTTTCGCCATACCCTCGTCTGCTTTCCGCCTCCTGGTTTCGCTGCACCTTCCTCTCCGCTTTCCTCCTCGCGCCTCTTCTCTCTCGCCACTTTTTTCATCCCCCGCTGCGCACCGCATTCGCTCTCGTGTTTCGCTGTGCTCGTTCGCTTGGTTACGCCCGGAACGCCGACGCTTTGCGCTCTAAAAAACTCGTGTACGTGCGCTGAATGCTTGTTAAAAAAATCCCAGGTGGTCAGAATAAATCTGGGGTCTCCCACTACGACGCGCCTGATCATCGAATAATTATTCAGCGCTTTATGTAAAACCTCGGAATTTAATTTGAACTATTTCTTCTGGCAATGCTCTCTATATCAGGATGCCTAGCTTGTTATATTCTATGTTGCCAGTTGTTGAACAATGAAACTAGGTTGTTAGTTGATTGCTGTGTGGCTGCCGTTTTATGTTCTTTAGCTCATTTTACTTCACGCACTGCTGCTTCAGTATGTAGAATACAAAAATTATGGGGTTTTACGTGCCGAAACCACTTGCTGATTATGAGGCACGCCGTAGTGGGGGACTCCGGAAATATGGACCACCTCGGGTTTTTTAAAATGCCCCTAAATATAAGTACATGGGTGTTTTCGCATTTCGCCCCCATCGGAATGCGGCCGCCATGGCCGGGATTCAATCCTGCGACCTCGTGCTTAGCAGCCCAACACCATACCTAAACCACCACGGGTTGCTGGTAATATGTAGAGTGAACTACCGATAAACTTGTGCTGAGTAGCGCACGTTGTAACTTTATGGCTGTACGGTTATCTTTTTAGTTCCAGTAACAAAGCGCAGCGTGGCAGACCTCACGAAAGGAAAGGAAATTTTGCACCTACGTTTGTAGTTAGCCAGTTTTCAGACAAGTCGGTTCAAAATCTCCGTTCGAAGCACATTTTGGAAAAACGGGAAAATAAGCAATTGCGCCGCAATATGACTGTGCTGAAAGACACGTAAAGAAGCACGTCGCCGGACGAGTGATTTCGGTCTGCATAACAGCAGGAGTGAGCACCCATTAATGTGTCGACACTTGCTCGGTGTCTCCTGTGATTGAAGTAACAGCGCTAAAAACCAGCCTTGGCAGTGGGGGAAAATGTAAAAAAAAAAGAAACGAAAAGATCCCCATGCACTGCGCGACGCCGTGGTTGTCAAAATAACGCGGGTTGCCAGAAGCGAGGCCAGAACCACGCGAAGGCGCCCCAACGGGTGGGCGCACGTGGACAAGAAGGTGGCGGCAAGTCGGCCTCTCTGGCAATCGTAAACACAGACGAGCGGCAGCGCCGCACTGCGGAAGAGAGATGACGTCGAGCTCTCAGAGTGAACATCGACAAAGGAGACGAGGAATGCAGACAATAGGGTTAAGTAATTAATAAACCCCTTTGGCGGGAATTATTTACCCCGCTTCCCGCTCTGGAAGAGCAATCGGCAGCGCGCGCCGCCACGAAACGGCTGACAAGCGCTGCCGACATTAAGCAAACAGGGCGCACTCGATCCTGGGCTTGTTGTGCTAAAGGCCTAACAATAATTCGATTACGTTTCATAACGTAATTGAGCCACTTGCTTCCTGTTCGCTCTGCGTCTCGTTTTCTTTCTTTCCTCACGCTTTCTTCTTCGGCATCGGTTGCTCCCGGCGAGCAACACCAATAACGCTAAAATTCCTCGGGGCTTCGCTGGGAGAGGAGCCGACAGGGCGAACGGGAGGAATCGGGAATCAGCAATCGGGGCACGCTGAAGACATCGCGGCGGCACCTCTGTTGAAGAGGAGCGAGTGCAAGGGGGGGCAAAACAAAAGTGCGGATGTCAGAAGCCACCTGCAGTGTAAAAGGGGGGAGAAATATGCGGCTGCGATGGCGTCGCACAAAAACGCCAGGAAGTTTCGAACAGCGACGCACTGAGCGAAGCCAAACACTCGTGATCCCGTTTACGCTACTAGCGCTAAAAATGAACTCAGATCGATCTATTTGTATTTCTTGAACGCAACTGAGTGTCTCGCAAATGCAAATAGAAAGGGCTTGCAGAAAGGGCTACTGATGAAACATCGCGTGTTAATATACCGCGTGTTGTAGCGAACGTTACCAAAAATTCCTGAATTTCGGAAACCATGAATTAGAACTAGACGATGGATTCTTAGCGACTAGTTTCATAGAATTGGAGGATGTGAGATAATTGTGTACACGTGCTAATATGTGACATGAGGTACATGAAAAGCACTAAATAGCTTTATAAGTGCAACTCTATACGTGGCCATTTACAGTGCGATTTTTCTAGCTTCTTAGGGCCCAACTTAATATCATCGTTTTCAAACGGAGTAAATTCTTTTGGCTAATGCCTTGTAGCGCAAGTAACTCGCACCTTCTTTTGACACACGAACAAAACAAAAAGAGAACGAAAAGCTGAGAAATAGCAGTTTTCAGGGCGTTGGAAATCACGCGGAAAGACAACGCCAGAGCTGACACGTATACCGCTGTTTGGCCGTGAGTGCTACCAAATCATACATGTCTGCTTTATTTAACCATGTCCCGCCCGGCTTCCAGCATTCTCTTGCTTTCACCGTGGCATCAACGCTAGAAGTGCTCCAAACTGTTCTTTATCGCCGGCTTCGTGCGCATCGTTCTGTACGGCCCACGTTGATCCAGGACTTTTAATTCAACGAAGAGAGCACATTTCTTTTTGTTTTCTTTTTGCTCGCGTACACATTACAGAATTTGATGAAGAAGTGACACGAAGTGCGCGACGATCAACGAGCTCCATAGAGTGGTGCCCGAGAAGAGCTCTTAGAAACTTTATGGTGACAGATATTACAGAGAAATATACTGTACAAGGATCGACATTTGGGCGAGTTAGGACTGGTTGAACATCTTGAAGGTGGAGAGCAATATGACGAATACACAATGCAGGAGCACGCAGGACAGCGCTGAACTCACAACTAACTTTATTCGAAAGCATGCACAAACTTATGTACTACAACCCATAGCCACGTGCTCTCCCATCGATGGCGTCAGTATCAGTGCGCTGGCAAAAGCGCAAAATCCTGTAATCTAATGCTACACTATGAGGCGGCTTAAAAAATCAAATTCACTGTCATACAAATCTAACGATAGCATGCTTACACAAAGCGACACTTTTTTTCTGATATACTAGGCCTCAATAATATACCTCGTAGTCTGATTTCTATGCGCGGAAAGTATTGGGGTGTTTTCATAATGAAGATTGGAGTGCACCCATGTTCAGAGCAATGCCGCGCGACATGTGAGTAGGCATTACCCGTTAGCGAGTGCCTATGCTCAGACAATCTAATGTTCAGGCAACGACCTGTTTGGCCGATATAGACGTGACCGCAGGAAAATGGAAGCTCGTACACAACTCCCATTCTAAAGTGCACAAGCAGGGGTGTATGCTTAACAGTGCAGCCTTTTCCAGCATGAGTGGAGGCAGCCTGAGCCAACTTCCTCTCAGTCTTACCGCAAATTTTGATCATCTTTTAGGGGCAGAAAAAACAACCTTTACAACCTTTACGCGCATAGAAATCAGACTAGGAGGGAGATTATTGAGGCCTACTATATCAGAAAAAAAAAAAGGGTCGCCATCGTTAAATTTGTATGACGGTGAGTTTGAATTTTTAAGCCGCGTCATAGTGTAGCATTAGATTACAGGATTTTCGGTTTTATGCCTGGCCACTGATAATGACGCCATCGATGGGAGAGCACGTGGCTATGGCTCGTAGTACATAGGTTTGTGTATGCCTTGGAATAAAGTTAGTTGTGAGTTCAGCGCTGTCCTGTGTGTTCCTGCCTCCTGTATTCGTCATATTGCGCTGCCCCTTCAAGATTTTTTACCGAGAAGGTCATAGATCCTGCAGATCCGCGCACGCTGAACGAACTAGCCCTGAAAATGCGAGTGTGATCTGTGTATATCTTGTACATCAGGAGTATGTAGACCGTTGCTTGAGATTTTATGAAGAGAGTTTTGTTTTGTCTCATCCGTAGCACTGAAAGGCGAACTTGAGGCTGCACCAAGCAATAAAGAACAGCTAGTCTCTCAGCACATGTACACCCGTGAGCGAAAGTATGTGGACCACAGGGTTGCCGAAACAACATAATTTCTTCATTATTAACGCGCATAAGCGGAAATTGACTAGTGCACTAGAAAATTAGTAATGCCAAGTTCGGACTGCAGTCTAACTTCAAACTGCATTCACAGAAAGAGGAGAAAATTAGTTTCATAGCGCAATCCCTGGTCCGTATACTTTTGCTCGCGGGTTTAAATTCTGCTGGTAGATATATAGATGAGCCAACATCGCTGACATAAAGAAGTGCGGGATCGGTCATGTGGCAGTAAAACATGAGCATGGGGCTTCTCCGTTTGTAGTCAGAGGTTCGATCCCATCGTCAGTCGCCTGAATTTTCGTTTTATTGAAGAGGCCCGAAGTGTTAGAGAAATTTAGGAGATGGGCTTTTGGCGTTATGCCGATGCAACAATAATAATAAAAAAGCTTCATTTGTAGTGCAATGCGCGGACAGCTCTTTGAAGAGCGGTTGGGACTATACTGTGTTTGGTGCAATCACTTTTTTTGAAGACGAACAGGAGAGATCTTGTCTTGAATGTCACCACTACATAAAATGTTTAACAAAAGAGGTTTTCGAGAAGAAGAAAGAAAGTGCACCAAAGCTTGTTTTCCACGTTAACCCGGTAAAAGCTGAGGCTCACTCTGCTTGATACCAAGTAATAAATTAATTTATTAAATTCTAGGGTGTTACGTGCCAATACTACAATATAATTATGAGGCACTAAAGGGTAATTTAGACCAACTGGAGTTCTCTAATGTGTACCTAAGTACACGATCGTTTCTACGTTTCGCCCCCATCGAAATACGGCTGCCGCGGCGGTCATCGAACTCGCGCCCTCGAGCTTAGCAGTGCAACGCCATAGCCTCTAAGCTACCGCGGTGGGTTTGTTACCGAGCAAACACTAATTGTAGGGCACACTGTATAATAACTTAAAAGGCCACATGGGATGCAGTCATTGCTTTTTCAGGAACGGCAGCCATACGGTGAAACGACAAGACAAAAAGAACAAAGGAGAGAGAGAGAGAGTAAGACATTCATTAATGGGTGCTGGAAGTGTTTGCTTGTCCATATGCCAAGCATGCTACTCCATCCGAAAATGGTGATCCCTGAAATCACCCACTCAAACACAGTGTACACCCACCCACACACACAGACACACGTGCACGAACATACATGGCTTACACAAGTAGCTGTAGAGAAAATAGAGAATCAAAATTCTTCTCTACAGTCCACCCTTAGAAAGTCTTGACTACATAAATGTTTTCAGTTTTCCGCAGCAGGTTGTTCGTCTAATAAACGCAGGGTACCCTGTGTATGTGCTTGTTAGGCGTCCGAGAGAGTCATCAAGGAGTGTAAATCTCGTCCTGTTGAAACTGACGACTGGGGCATTAAGAGGAGCAGAAAATTTGCTGTCATGCCATATGTTCATAGACTGTCACCTTGTTTTAAGAAGATTGCAAAAGGTTTTGACGTGGATGTTATTCTTTAGGCCAACCGCAAAGTACGTAAGGCTTGTGCTGCGATTCAGAGGAAGGCAGGTGGATCAACTGTTGTTGGTCGCAGGAACCTTTCGGTTCCTGCGACGTAGTGTAGTTTATGGAATTCTTCCCCCTTGCGGAAAAGCCTACATTGGGCAGACGGGCAACTACATCAATGAGCGCCTCCGCCAGCATAAGAATACCTTAAAACGAACGCTGACCTCTCATGTTTCAGCGCATTGCAGATGTTGTGGGTGCAAACCTTTCTTCGAAAAAACTGACATCATCATGAAGGCCAAAAACCGAAGGGCTCGTGAACTCGCTGTAGCCTTCCGTATAGAAAGGTTGCGCGATGATTGCGTATCTGAGCCATCTGTCGTTCTCTTAGATTGTGAAATGCACTTGCTCAGTAACTATTTTCACGTGTCTTATATTTTTTTGCATACGCAGGTAGTTGGTTTATTGGTGTTTTCTTTTTCAAGCGTTTTGGTGAATAATTTCAGTTGTTAGACAGCGCTTGTCTTGTGTCCTTCTACCTCTGTGTTTTCCGTTGTTCTCGCGCTGATTAAAAAATGGACATCCTTTCCAACTCGTCCATCTTTCTACCTTACTGAAGTCTGCAGGGAACACAGCCTTCAACAGGCACACTTATAGTGGTAGTGCAGATCGGGCTACGTACGTATAAGCCGATTCGTTACATAAGTGCAGTCCTGTGAGTGCGCTATTCGGCAAGACACAGCAGGCAAAATCAACAAAGTTCGCGAGGGTTCGCTTAGAAAGTCTCTTTCTAAAGCTAGGCATCCGCAGCTCGACTGTCTTGTATGCGAGTCGCGAACGTGAATTAATCGAACAGCTCGAACTCAAGCAGACGTGGTCGTGTCGAGGCACGTCAACTTCAACGCGCGCTCGTATCTAAATCCTATCAACGTACTGCTTTCTGGCTCCGGCTCCAAATACTCCAGGGAAACAAGATGATGTATATCTTACGCAATGTTGAGTTTCCTACTTCCCCACGCCCAATATCTATTTGTTCCATGCACCGGTTGTCACTAGATTCCCTTTTCGCCCTGAGTTATTCAAGGCGATATTGTTTGGCGTACTTCGGTTAGATGAGCCCGATGCAAGTACTCATTGCGTGAGGATGGCGGGAGATCTTTTAATGCTTTTACTTTAATTGGAAAGATGCTGGTCATGCAAAAGGAGCAGAGTGCTCAAGAGTTTCGTGTGTGTGGGAGTGTAACATGGAATGGCAGCGTGTTATGTGAGTTAGGGGAAAATACACTTTACTAGCAGGTATACGATACACGCCATGTAAGCAACGTGCAGCATGAAAGCCATGAGATTGTCCATGTCGTTTGCACATCGCACTGGAACCAGCTGCTTCATGCTGGCCTGCCAAGCCTGGTACTCGGCGCATGTCATGCCAAGGTGAATGGCATCGCAGTTAACGCAGTTCTTGGTGCCACACAGCTTGCACTCAACTTCCGGCACGCTCGCTTCTATGAAGCACCACCAAGGGCACTCGGAAGCTTTGCAGTGAAAGAAGTTCTTTGCGGATACTTTCACTTCCAGCAAGCCCTTCTGCAAGTAGTCTTCGTACTCTTCTTTCGTCAGCAACTGTAAAACAAAAGACGTGGATGAGAGAGAAATGTTTAGATGTCTAAATCTATATTGGTTGTCTAGATCGAATGAAAGGCCACCAAGGAAAACACCTGACCCCTTATTCACAAAAAGCTCTTAGGCTAGGCTTTTTCCCAAGGCTAAATTTCAGTCAGTTCTGGTGCTGAAGGTATTATTCACGAAGACGACCAGCACTGGCAAAAAACACTTGAGAGCAAAAAGCTTTGTGAATTCGGCCCTACTTCGCCAATGATAAAGGATCGTGAAAAAAGTTTGGAAATGCGCTCCGAGACAGCTGTCTCCTGCGCAGCTGATGCTTCGCTTCATTAAGTGCAACTGCGTTGCTAATAAACGAGTGCACGGTACTAAACGGTTTTATTGAATGGAATTCTGGTTTCCTACGTGCCAAAACCACGACCTGAAAGACGGTATTATAAACACTAAGTGTTACAATGCCAGTAAAATGCGCGGAGGGTAGACAAATCAGCATTCGCGCCATTAAAACGAAACTTTTCCCACTACCGCCACCGCGATTTGAACTTATGCCCCTGCGGCAACGTACACCTATGCCTGGGAAGACGGAGAGCTAGAAATAAATGGAGATGCGAAGGCGGGGAGATTAACCTGGGAAACCGCATTGTTCTGGTGTACCACAATGTGCGAGTTATGAGACCCACACAGACTCTGAGAGAGTAATGCCTGTTTGCTAATTTTGGAGGCCGCAACAATTAATACTGCAGCTTACGAGGACGAGTTGTGCGTATCGCAAAGAACGTTGTTTTTCAGAAGACGGCGCCGTGGGCTGTAACAACCTCCTGCTGCCGCAGTAAATGAGTACTGCGCCACGTGAATCGCTTAAGCCTGCTGATTTATTATTTTTTTAATCCTTGAATTTTCTAATTTTAACAGTAGGAGTTTCTAGTTGAAAGGATGATAGAGAACTTTAGCGACATTTTAGTGAGCTTTTGTTACCGTAGTTGTGTTATCGCGCAAACTGTATAGTGTCCGCCAGAGATATGAGCCTTAATCACTGGATTTATGGTTTTATCTTAAATCTCTTATTTTTAACAATATTTCGCAGTAATCGCTGTGAGGCTTTTATCATTGATTGTGAAGGCTGTGAACGTGATTTTTCTTCAACTTCTATGCAACTTTCATTTGCAGTTGCTTCAGAGGCCAACAAACAAGAAGTGCACAGCTTACATGCCACCATCCGCAGAACATTTTCAGAGGTGGGGGTCAACGTAGCGTTAGCAGATTGTGAGTACTAGAAGAGAATGAGGGGGAGAATGTATAGTTAAAAATAAAGCAAGCAGGTGGAGTGATTAAGCTTTCATAGCTTCATTAAAGAGTAAACAATGAATATTTTTTTCATCTGACCTTGGCGCGTATTTTCGCGGCGCTGCGTCCTCGAACATGATGAACCGTAGTTTATCCAAGCGTCGCTAACATGCATGCACTCAGAGATCCCAGAGGCGACCTTACAACTCTGTAACAGCTAGCACTTGTACTCCATTTAGCATAAAACGTGTTTTGCAACGTGAGTCCGTTTTACACACAAAAAGATGCTTCTTTCAAAGTTTTATAATTCATGTCTTCTTGAAATCCTTTTATGTTGTTTGGCCCCAAGGCCAGAGAAATTCGTAGTGGGAAGGGGAGGGGGGGAGGGGGAAAAAGAAACTCTCTGATCGATGTCGTTAGCCACCGCAGTTTAGTCCTCTTACAGATCTTCGTCATGTATAACTATAGGAAAAGCTTTTTGTGTGAGCTTCTGCATTCTCGGCATCCACGCTCCCACTCTTTTTCCTCCGCCCTCTGAGCATAATGGAATAGCTGTAAGCAGACAAATACCTTCAGATGTCATTAGGTCTAGCAAAATTTACATGCTGATGTGACGTCGTTAGCTGCCATTATTATTATTATTATTATTATTATTATTATTATTATTATTATTATTATTATTATTATTATTATTATTATTATTATTATTATTATATTAGTAGTAGTAGTAGTAGTAGTAGTAGTAATAGTAAGTTTTTATAGCTTCTTTAAAAAATAAACAATGAATATCCTTTCATCTGTGCTTGGCGCGTTCTGCCGCGGCGCGTCACGATTGATTGATTGATTGAGTGAGTGAGTGAGTGAGTGAGTGAGTGAGTGAGTGAGTGAGTGAGTGAGTGAGTGAGTGAGTGAGTGAGTGAGTGTTACAGAGCTCTCGTACACTGACATACCTTCTTTCATCAGTGCCCTGGCATCAAATTATCTAAGCAATAGGTTGTGCTTCATTGGAATTAATAGACAGAGTTCTATTAGCTATGTGGTCACAAGCGGAGTTCCTAAAGGATCTGTTCTTGGCCCTCTTCTCTTCCCACACTGTTCACAAATGACATTTCGTCAGCAATTCGACACTCTTCATTCCTTCTATATGGTGACGACGTAAAGCTATTTAATATATCAACAGTGTTCAGGACTGCAATGACCTGCAAAAAGACATTTGTTCACTCTCAAACTAATGCAGAGACAATAAGCTACTCTTAAATGCTTCCAAAACTTTAGTATTAAGTTACACGCGGAAAACGCAGCATGTGCAATTTCCGTGCACTCTTCGGCATGCTCCATTGCCCAAGGTGGATGAAATGAAACATCTTGGTGCGCACTTCGGCCAAACGCTGTCCCTTCACGTGCTAAATATGCGACTGAACGTGCTCTTCGCGTTCTTGGTATTGTTTGTCGTACATAGCTAGACTTCCACTCCCCTGTTGCCTTTCTGAAGTTGTATTCTACTACGTGCCTTCCACTACTAATATATGCCTCTGTAGTTTTCGTGCGGAACGTGCAAATCTAATTTTGACGCGTCTAAGATGCACTAATTTATATTGAAGGACCGCTTTTTCCGTTCTGGTGACCATAGTCCAGCCTTCTCAAATATACTCAACTCACACCTCTAAAATTAAGACGTATTATGTGAGACCTTTTGTTCCTCTATAAGGAGGCCCATGGCATTATACATTGCCCAAAGCTACTTTACCATTTGCAATTTTCCGTGTT
Organism: Dermacentor variabilis; assembly: GCF_050947875.1. Lineage (NCBI taxonomy): Eukaryota > Metazoa > Arthropoda > Arachnida > Ixodida > Ixodidae > Dermacentor > Dermacentor variabilis. Next base: position 273,516,948 of record NC_134568.1, on the reverse strand, counting down.
GGGAAAGTGTACCAAACAACATTCCACATTTTCTGCCCGGCCTTGTTACATTAAAGACTGTCCAATGACTGGACTTCAAAGAACATGTAGTAAGTATTCTCCCTGTATTGATATGTTTCAGAATTAATTGCCTGTGTTTTGTATTAATGTAGATACTCATGTCGTATGATTAACTCCCGTTTAGACCTGCCTCATCGTTTTCTGTTTCCCTGTTTGTTTCTACATCTCGCATTGTTTTGTCTACCACATACGTCTTGTTTGTAGATTTTGTCTTGCGTAGCAGTTACAGACGAGCGTAACTGGACTGCCAATGTATTTGGTAGCAAATTTTACGGACGAATATCACGAAACTGGTGCTAGTCTTGGTATTTCAGCTAAGTGTGCATAACTCGCTAAAGCACGGATTCAATATCGCGATACCAACATATGCCCCAATGTAAATAATTAAGAATGTAGCTTGAGAATGTTTTGTAATTAGCTACCTAGACATTGCGATTTCTCATGGAGTTAATTTTCCACTCTTCCGTTAATTAACATCAAAGGCCCAAATGACGATGCGATTTTTTTAGAATATCGGCTGGTACTCAAGAAATAACCGGCGTATGAATTAATTAGTTTCCGAGTTGCTGCCGTGAAGCACGACAATTGTCAAGATTGTAGTACTCATTGCCATTCGTTATTTTTGCACGAGGTGCCAAATTCACGGTTAGAATGTGGGAAATCACGAGAACCACCTCCACCATACTAGACTAAATACGTTTCCAAAAGGAGCGCGGGAAATTCGAAGACATATTCGCAAAGCAGGTGCTGTTTATATGTGCCGTTTTTGTAATGCACCTCTGGGTTGACTGAAACTAAGTTATCAGGATATACTCCTCATCAGTAAAAAGGAACCTGGGCCGCCAGAACATGCCGCATCATGCGCCACGTCTCTCAAAACGCCTCAAAACGCCCCATTTGCAAACGCTACAGGCTCGTGTCGCCATCTCACGGTTGTATGCTAAACCTTCGCCGAACATTCTCTTGCACCCAGCATAACCGCGTGCCTACTTGATAATCTTGCCTTGTCAGTGCCTGTCGCTGATACTAAATTACCGGCAAATAATATCATTTCTATAGTAATTAAACTGAAAAGTGATAAAGTGAGCGGCAAGAGCGTGCGCCTGCTTGATTCGCGGAACATTTTTGAAACTCAGAAGTGCTTCGTGGGCCCATTTTAAAAGCGAGCGAGTTTTCAAGGAGCTTTGCGAATATGGCCACTGGAACTAACATGGAAAACGCTAGAGAAATTTCCATATATGCAATGCGCAGCTACACTTAAGAGAGTTCAAAACAAATGATGCAAGTGCTAATAAAAATAACGCAAAATCCCCCCTCCTCCCCCCATCCCACTTGCTGCATGCTTGAGTGCATTCGGTGATAGACATGCACCCTGCTTCGCACTCCTGCACATAGCCCTGGCAACACATGTGCGCTCGCGGCGGAGTTCTCTGGAAATTGTGCACGGTCGCTCGCAGTCGTACCATGTTGCTCTTATCGAGGCTCATGTGAGGTTAAGAACGAGACGATAAAACAAAGTCGTTCGGAAACGATGGCTGAGCCAACTACCACGATAACAATTTCACGAGATTAGCGAAAGGCGATTGCGGCGAGGATCAAGCCTCTGCGAGTTTCATTAAAGATAGAAGTACTCTCATCCTCACGAAATGTTCTCTTTCCTAGGCGACTCACTTCACAAAGCGTGAAAATAGATATGGGGGAGGAGGTCTCGTTAGGTGGCGGGAAAGAGTAGGCGTGTAGAAATGCAAGGTAGAGCGATGAGACTGCGGGCTCTAGTTCAATTAGCCAGAAATAAAGATGTGTTTGCAAATGGGATGTTGATGATTTCCGCTCGCACTACCTCCACTACTTTCAAGCTGCTGCGACGACGAATGATGTGGGTCCCCTTTGGTGAACCCGTAATGTGAAACACCGCAGCCTCCTTCCTCTCCCTGGTTGCCACAGGTGTACAAATGAAGAGGCGGTGAAGTTTGAGGGTTTTTCCTAAGCACGTATATCATTAAGGGCCACATTTCTCGAGTACCGTCGATTGTTTGTCTGACATGGCTTAAGGAACCAAACCTCGTGCTGGACAACCATGTTGCCGGAAGAATGCATGAAGTTTTCGGTGCATTGTAGCGAACGCAGCTTGTTCTTGTGGCTCCTGGCCAGTGTCCTCGCAATTATTAGCAACCTGCACTTGGAGAGGAGGCGTCTTGAATTATTCTGTCATTGGTGTCATCTCGGTAGGTTCTCGCGTCATCGCCAACGCTGGCGTAGCTGTTTTTGCCTGCAAACACAATTTGCTGCGCGTGTAGCTAACTGTAGGTCGCTTCCTTAAAGTCTGCCGGTACATCAGGCAAGAGCGTGTGAGTACCCACAACAGATGGGATGCAACCATAATGTTGGCCAACCTGGGGCGGCTTGCACGAACAGTTAATAACGACAATAATAATGAATTTAAGAACGCGTTCTTAAATGTTCCTTAGACAACGCCTAGTCCACACAAGAACGCGTTCTTAAACGCGTTATTATTTTCGTTATTAAATGTTCGTGCAAGCCGCCCCGGTTCTGTCGCTAAGCCGAGTAGCAGGCGCCAATTGCGGCTGCAGAAATGTGGCTTAACGCAGTTTAGCGGTTCTTCTTAAAAAGTCTTTTATCTTTCTTGCATACCGGGAACCATGCAAATGTGCAGAAGTTTTCCGTCATGTCCGAACAGCTAGCCTAACCATGTTTCTCTTAACTCTGCTGTATTATTATTATTATTATTATTATTATTATTATTATTGTTATTATTATTATTAGTATTATTGTTATTATTATTATTATTGTTATTATTATTATTATTATTATTATTTGGTTTAGAAACAGTAAAATACACAAACAGACCGAAAGTAAAAGAGAGGAAGGAGCCAGCCGGCAAATGCCAGCATAATATGCTTAGCATATGAACTGGCCCCGTACATCGGCATGATGCACTGTGCCTCGTGTAACCATTGCGATTGTCGCGAGACCGTAGTACATAGCCTTATATACTGCCCTTATTTTAATGACGACAGACAGAATTTGCGTGCTACATCAAGCCGACTCAACGACCACGGACTCGAAGGATATTGGGACCACGTACTCGAACATCGTGCACGCAGAAGGCCGCAAAAAACCCTGCTGCCCTTTTTAAATATGGCTGAGGTCAGCGACCGCTTTTGAACGCTGTTGTGAGCGCTATTGTGCGTTTGCGCGCGCTTCACTTCACAAACCAGGTGCTGCCTGCATTATCTCCTTGCATTTCCTTCTTTTTCTCTTTCTGTATGCCTATTTCTCTGCGTAACATTTTATGTGGTTAATTACAAGACTAACAACGCGTAAAAAAACCGCATGATCTTTAGCTCATAACTTAGAGCAGTAAAGTGGGTGGAATAAACTGAACGGGATTTATGCATTAAGAATATACAAAGAGGAAGACATTATTCTGAGGTCGAATGTCCCCCTGACAAATGTAGCCTGTAACCTCGAAGATAACGTACCGCTCGGACTTCGGTGTCTTCAATAGTGATGTCGCAAACAGTATCGTTTCCAGTGTATGGGCACTTCACTGCCACGGTTCCAGAGCGTTCTATGGCTTGAACCACGCAAGCCCTGCAGAGAAAAAATAAATTCAGGTTACCTGGAGACAAAAATGAGACATCATCACAACCACCGCCGGATCGTCGTGTGCTTATGCTCATTCTGCTCTGCTGTGGTTTAAAGCTTTTGTGTGGATAGGTCAATATAATAAATATCTTTGCTGATCCATTTCACTCTGTTGTAGTTGTTTTTCGTTCCTTTCCACAGTTATGTTCTCCAGTACTGGTAAAATCGTTGCGAAAATCCAAGAGTCAGCACTTTGCATCTACACAATTTCTCCTTTTTTTTTGAGTCTTTGCTCGTTTATTTATTCATTTATTTATTTATTTTTGTTTAAATGGCGCCAAAGCTTTTTTATTTATGATGCTTCATACACAAGGTATGTCTTGTGCTTTTTGTAATGTCCAACAAAAAGATAATTTTTTTCAGCATGCAATGGACTTTAGTTGGAGCGGCCAATGAGGATGAATGGGCGCTAACTGGAAAAATATGGAGGTCATTAAGTTGAAATTGCCAGCTTCAGGCTGGGTGCTCTAATCGGAGCACAAAGGCATGTCAGCGTTGTAGTACAGTCTAGTATTTTTCAATGACTCTAAAACCAATGTAAACGAGTGGTTTCCAAATTTTTTTATTCTAGGAAGCACGGCGGTTGATACGCTGACAATTCTAGCAATAGATGCCAAGCTAGAAAGCGGCATGAATCAACAACACCTCACAATCCTTATTGTGGTTCGCTGAGTCCTTGTACTCGCATATTTACTACCTACCTCATCTGGGACTATACCGCATACTTGTCGATTCCATTCCTTCCACCATTTTGCAGGCCTACCACTTGCCAACTTTGTTTCATTAACAGAATCAGACATTTCTGGCACAGAAGAGCTGATGATAGCGTGACGGTGCTGCCGGCACAGCATGTCACCGTCACATAGCTGGGGATTTTTTTTTCTTTCTTTCTTTCTTTCTTTGGGGTGTGTTTCGTCCTGAAACTACACCACTGCTGTGAGGCACGATGTAATACATGGATTAAATTTAGCCACCTGGGTTTCTATGATGGTCATAGAATCGTCAGTGCACAGGGGTTAATGCATTCATCCGCCTATATCGATGCAGCAGCCTTAATTCGGTAACGCAGAGAGATGAAATAAACGCGTTGGTACCCCAAACGACCTTTGTCAAGGTGGGATATGACAACCCAAAATTGTAATGCGAAAGATAATCGGCGCTGCAGAGCGCCCTCTTGGAATAAAGAGTAGCATTCTGACGCGCGACACAGCCTCGGGTGCAGCGTTGAGCAAAGCCCACTTTGGTTCAACACGGTCATTTAATACAGCGCTCGAAAAGGAGAGTGAATATAGACTTTTTTCGAATACGAATGGAATATACAATTAGTAAGTATCGACTATAGTTTCGAATATTGAATATTCAAACGAAGACGCATATACTTACACCTGCAGGATTATTTATTTTGGTGTCATTAGGTACCACACCTGCGCTGTCTATGGTGCGAAAAAGGCAGCAAACTATCAATGACAAAGAATCAGTTTTAAAGACAAGATCACTAATAGTCATTAAACATAACAGCACGTTGGCCTCTGAACATTTTGAGAGCGTGGTTGCAAACAAACTTTGCAAGAATTAATGGCTGTTTCCAAAAACGCTAAATAAATGGTTGCCGAAATAAAATCAGAAGCTTTTCTAAAAAGCAAAAAAAAAAGGAAAGGTGCTCAAAGACTTACTTACCTCCTACACATGTAAAATGGTCAGTTGCAAGGAAAATATCACTGGTTATAACGCAATAGATATAACAGCTGCATGACTATAGACTGCCAAAAACATTAAATATAGGACTATAAGTGAAAATCACAGGTTGGTATGCAAGTTTCCGCCGCGAAATCGTAAGCAGAAGGCAGCATTAACCATTGTGTTTCTGAATTGCTACGAAAACTTTTGTGGTTATTTCACATCTGATGATTTGCGATACTTTGTTTAGCAGACGGATAAGAGCAACAAGTCTCGAACAGTAGATTGTTGCGAAATAAGGTTTACATTGCAACATTTAAAAAATACTTAATAGTTCTTTTTCAAATACCGAAAGAATAGTTGTAGTGTGCAATGTTCGATTCAGGGGGGGGGGGGGGGGCTATTCGAAACTTCAAATGTTCATCCGCCACTAATTGTTCGGAATATGTTGCTAGAGAGCCTCTGGCACATTGAAAGCCTGCCTCCATTTGTATGTATGCTTTGTTTTTATTTGGTCTTTCGCGAGAGGTTGTAAGCACGCGGAGAGCACGAGCCATACTGACCTGCACACCGAATGGTGGCAACTCTTCAGGCAAACTCCATCTCCTTTTGCAACATCAGACTTGCAAACCGGGCATGTGAAGGGCGCTGAATTTACGACGATGTCTTTGGTGTATAACTCCAACTGTTCTTGAAGCCGCTTCTTTTTTTCTTTCGAATCCTGTTCAGAAGATAAGAAACACAAGGTGGGGCATAAGGTAAAGGACGAGGATAATAAAAAATATGCTTAAGAACAGCACGCTACTATACAGTAGAACGGTGGTTATTCATTCCCGACATGTAGTACGAAAATAACGTAGCATTCTTGATCATATAGAGCAAACTAAACTGGATTATCTACGTTCGTGAAATGCTTATACTAAATGTGTTAATAAATACGATTGAAGGTGAATTAAGGATGATTAAGTACAAGTTTTTTTTTATTTGCGATATAAGAAAACAGCTCGTTTATCTGAGCTGCCGATGAATTTTTCATAAACGTGGAGACAGAGAAAGAGATAAATAGGAAAGGCTGGGAGGTTAACCAAGGTCGTGGAAGTGTTGCTTAATGGGTCATCATCATCATCATCATCATCATCATCATCATCATCATCATGGTTACGCCCACTGCAGGGCAAAGGCCTCTCCCATACTTCTCCAACAACCCCGGTCATGTGCTAATTCTGGCCATGTTTTCCCTGCAAACTTCTTTATCTCATCCGCCCACCTAACTTTCTGCCGCCCCCTGGTACTCTTGCCTTCTCTTGGAATCCAGTCCGTAACCCATAATGACCATCGGTTATCTTTCCTCCTCATTGCATGGCCTCCTCATGCCCCCCCCCCCCCATTTCTTTTTCTTGATTTCAACTAAGATTTCATTAAGTCGCGTTTGTTCCCTCACCCTATCAGCTCAATTCTTATCCCTTAACGTTACCTAAAGGGCACCTAGAATACGCCTATTTATGCATTGCTGAAGCAGAACAGACGAGTCAACCAGCACCAAGAAGCTGGTTGAAAGTTTATAATTTTGACCTAACGTGTTAGTTGAATAGAGGCCTAATATACAGGATTTTTTTAGACTATGCAGATTTTTTATTTAAAAGATAATGAGCGCAGCAAACTTGGCACTTTTGCAGACGAGTTCCTAGATGAGGCGGACATGCTGGGCCGCTAATAATAACGTGAGCTTCAGAAGACTAATAACGAAAAATTTATTAATAAACTTTTTTTATTAGTACCTTGGGGCCAGTTGTCTAAATGGAAAATTTGGAGGCAGTGATATTTTCATGCCCACCCATCTTCTATAAATCTTGAAAATCGCAGTTAATTCGAGACATTGATCGTCAAATGCCAATCGAGACTGAGTGCGTCCCGCTACGCGTCAGACGGCAACGTAAAGCAGCTTTGGGCTAAGTTTCAATGATAGCATGCCATGGCAAATCCTGACCCGACACACAGCCGCACATGCTCACTATAGGCAAAGCGCGCCGTATCAGTAATTAAATTAAAATAAATTATGGAACTTTACGTGCCAAAACCACTTTCTGATTATGAGGCACGTAGCAGTGAGGGACTCCGGAAATTTGGACCACCCGGGGTTCTTTAACGTGCTCCTAAATCTAAGTATACACGGGTGTTTTCGCATTTCGCCCTCGTCGAAATGCGGCCACCGAAGCCGGGATTCGATGACGCACCTAATTGGTGAAATTTGGTTAATTTGATGATTATATATTTTGTGTTCGCGTACAAGTAATGTCCGCCTCTTCGAATAATTCCTCAGGGACTGGAATCGTGCTATCTGTTGCAAGCAATCTTTAATTATTTTGTATATCCTGGAGAAAAAGCCTACCTCCCATGATATTAACCATTTCACAGTCATTGTGAATCAATGATCCGTATGGGTACTGCATCGTTGATCACAATTTCTTTTCGTCTTTGGTCCCGAGTTGATCACGTACTCCTCGGCAGCAGAGACGACGTCACTGGTCTCGTCCACCATGTTACCGGGCCCCGCTTTCAGAGCACACATAGCTAGCGCTACTAGGTCGTGTGCAATACATGGCGTCTATGATGTGTCTATGTTTTTCCGATTCCGCAATTGCTTCCGGTGCGTGCAGTCAGCAAAAGCACGGCCTTTGAGATAAGCTACTGTTGCCCAGAGGAAAACGTCGCTGGCGCACGGATTTGAACACCATCTATGCCAACAATACTGGAATACCGTGAAACGCCCAGGCGTAAGACCGCCACAGAAAATGCACCGCACAGCGTGAAATGATGAGGTAGAAAGAAAGAAGGCTATGCTCCGCGAGGTAAACGCGAATTGGGTCCTGTGATTTGCGGACGCTTGTCAAGGAAAGGCGAGAATCTCTGGCTTGTTCGGCCTCCTCGAATCATAGACTCACTCCATTTCATTTGCTTCTACCTCTACTTAACTATTTCGAAAAACTATTTCAGTCGAACAGTTACTGAGACGGCGCTTTACAGCGCATACGATAAATGTGTGAGAGATTAAACATCTTCGAAACCAAACGAGCAAAAAAAAAAAAGGCAGGAATTGGAGAATGAGGAAATAAAGTTAACGCCTCAGAATCTAGGCAGTGAATGTATTTATGAATATGGTTGTTGCCTATAGAACCAAGAAGCCTTGAGTAAGTCGGTTTGCTGTTTGATGTTCACCATTCTTTATAAAAACTGAAATTTCCGAATGGACCTTGTGCACCATTAGCAGTTAAGATAAGCACACTAGGCGGTAAACATTACAATGAGGCAGAAATCACACAGAGCCTGTTATTAACGAAGCTTGAAACAAGCAATGAGACACGTAGACCAGTTGTCAAGAAAAATTAGAAGTGTTTCGCGGGCATTAGACGAATGCCCTGGCCGTGTTGAAACGAGAGTTGCTCCAAGAGTTTGCAGATTGAACGTATGACTTCTAGTAAGGTATTCGAACTTTCATTAAGAAGCGTGTTGTAAGCTGTCAATCACTTTGCCGTACATCCCGATAGCCCAAAGTAGTTCGTTCACATGCCTGAAATTATAGCACATCCCCTTCTTGTTTTGAACCGTTTAAGAAACTATGACTACTATGCTCTTGCGCGTATAGAGAAAAATAAGCAACGAGGAACAGAAAGAGAGTTAGTTTATGTTTTGCAACGATTCACTCGCTCGCCAGACTTTTAAAAACGAAGCACGAGAACAAAATTAAAGTGTTTCCCGTCACTAGGCACGCTGCCCAAAAAAACCCAGAATGAGCACCCGCGCGGCGCGCCGGCTTTCTGACCGCAATCTTGTGCGACGGTCGTCAGCTCGAAATATTTTGCAGGTAGCTGAGGACGTCCAGTGACTCAGGGCTGTCCTTGCGATGCTGTGTTATGTAATTATGCTATGTAATCAGTATTATGACAGGTAAATAGGTTTGGCATGTTGTAGTTCGAAGTCGACCAAACAAGATCTGGACGTCTTGATATTACGTCACAAAACATTGCATTTATTGACGACTCTGCTTCTTGTGGCGTAGTAAAATATTTATATCGCAATCAGTCAAGAAGCGTGTTTCTGAGTTTTGCCCCGAGCAGAGCACCATTTAAGCACATATGCCCATTTTGAAGAGTTGCCAACAAATTTTTCCCCTTTGCGCTTTATATATATATATATATATGGACGCTGAAAATTTTCCAGCGTCTATTTTTTAATGGTGTAGCTTAGAATCGTTCCACAAGATTCATGCACACGTCATATTCATATAAGTGTTACGTCACTAAAAGCACGATCTGACCTCCCACCTATCTCTCATCGCATCCGCATTAGTAGTCTACCGGCGCCCTTCTGCCAAGAAAGGATACCCAAATTTGACGTTGGGCTGCAAAATTACGGGTTTTTTTTTCTTTTTTTTCTTTTTGCCGAATGCAAAACTTTGAAACGACCACAGCGCTGTTTTCGTTGAGAGGAACCACGAAGTGGATTTTCATGCCTTCATTTTGTTTTTGTTTCTGACGGGTCACTATTGGTCGGTACAGCTTCCCGCGCAAATTCAACAACTCTCGAGAAGCGAACTTGGCTTTGCGAACCGGCGCCTGGTTTTGTGTGACCGAGTGGTCTTTCAGCAAGTTTAATGAAGTGCGTATTTCCGTAGTTGTTATTGTGCAGCTGAGACTTGACCTCGCAGCTGCACTCTTTAGAAATATTCTGTAACTGGTAAAATTCTTGACCTCCCTTTCAGATAGCCAGCTTATCCTTATGTCGAAGAGTCTGTTATTTCTCGCACAACCACGCGTCGTACATTTTCCCTCTGTGCGCAGCTTTAGCTTAGGTAACTCGTTGAATGACGCTCGCTCATGTGCCCATGCAGTCAACTTAAATACTCATCGTATATTTTGTCCTTCGAGTAGTCGCGTGCTGGAACGGTCTTCGTTACGAGAGCGTAACCTTTTATTTCAAATCAACAAGATTTGAGTCCGGCGTCTTTTTAGTGGGGCTGGGCACCCGCCGCGGACGCGGTTCCGAGACCTTGTCTCGAAGCGGCTTCCTCGGCTCGCTGGACGGGCCAGAGTTGTGCTGTCAGGTCAGAGCTGAGCAGTGCGGTCATCCAGCGTGACTGGAGGCTGGCGGTGGAAGAGACGGAGGGGTCCGCACTGCCCGACTTGTTTGTTAGGTCCCGACACTCCCATAACATGTGATTTAGTGTGGCAACCTCGCCACACGATGTACATCTGTTTGTAGTGTACATGTCTGGATACATGGCGTGCATGAGTCTGGGGTTTCTGTAAGAGTCTGCTTGTAATTGTCTGAAGTGTACTGCTTGCGTCCTGTCTAACCTAGCGTGAGGGAATGGGTATATGCGTCTTTGTAATTGGTAGTGTGCCGTGATGTCGTGAAATGGCAGCGTCTTCGTTACGAAGACGCTGCCATTTCCTATACGAAAACAATTATGACAGACATAAACTCCTGCTGTGCTTTCTAATAACCTGGGGCCGAATTGACAAAGCATTTATTTAGTAAGGGCCCATTGCCATTGCCATATTATCCCTTGGATCCAGATTGGCTGAAATTTTATCTAACGGGCAATTTAGCGTAAGGAGTTTTTGTGAATTCGGGCCTTGGCCATTATGCATGCCCAAACTGTAAACTCCCCCATTAATGAGCATCTGGCAGATCACTTATGGAAACATTGCAGAAGAGATAAAGGCGTTTTTCCTCCTGACAGGGTATAACACAGCTTAAATAATGTTGCACCAAATTAGAGATCCAGAGCGTCCCATACCTCCAAGGCTCCGCTGTCCATGGCCTTTACGACGCGCACGATGTACTGTTCGCACGACAGGCCGTCGTGGATGGCCCGGCAGGCGAGGCAATTGAGAGCAGAACATTGTGGGCATCGCACGGGCTCCGTCGCCGGGCCGTCCCAGCACCAGCTTCCGGAGCATCTCGACCGCGCGCAGTGGTACAGCGGAGAAAACTTGTCATTCACCCGTGCCTTCTCGGCGTTAAGCTCTTTTTCTTTCTGGAAGACAAGGAGACCCTTTAGAGAATGCTCGAAAGGCTCGCCAACATTCGTCTTGTATTTCACTCCCGATGCCTAGGACGATACAACGTGAGAATAGAAACAACATGAAATGTTAACAAATGTAACGATATGAAGCATGAAAAGTCCGCGACCAGCGTCGCAAAATAAGTGCAACGGCCTTGAGTGTGAAGTGGCTTCGCGGTTGGGTGCCATGAAGCAAAACAGACAGTAATGCGGTTTGGGTGCCGAGGACGGTCGCCATAACCCAAGCGTGGTTCGGCCAGCTTCTCTTTTCCCAACTAAGTCGAGAGTACAATGAACAAATAAATTCACGTAGACTTTCATGCGGGTAATGCACATATAGTCCTAACAGAAAACATCCTACAGCCATCGCTTAGCCTACTGCATAGCACTTTCTATAAGATGCTGTTGGGCTGTGAGCAAGCAACGGCATGCAGTACACTGGGAAATGAAGCACGCTTGGGAGAAGTAGTATCCTTGTGTCTACTCGAGGAATGGCTGTGAAGACGCAGGAAGTATGAAAGCCCGCATTCAAAGAACTTCTGAGGCCGAATTCACAAAGCTTTCCGCTCGTAAGTGAACTTTGCCATCGGCCAGCCTCTGTCGCTAATATAGTATGTCCAGCGTCAGGATGGGATCGAGTTTTTCTTGCTATACAATTCGAGCACAATAGCATTTTCGGAATGCGGCCTGAGCCCTTATTCACAAATAAATTTATCGTGCTAATAGGCTAATAGTGTTCGTAAAAGTATACGAGAACCAATCGTGACGCTGGACATTTTATTGGTGACAGTGGCTGGCCAATGATAAACTGACCTTACGATCAAGTAGATTTGTACATTCCGCCCCCGATTCCACATTCACCAAGCTGTTATTACGCTAGGTTAGTTTGTACGAACACGTACCAGCTAATAGTGACAGCGAGCATATATTTAGTTAAGGTATAGCTGGCCAATGACAAACGGCTCTTACGAAAGGGAAGCTTTGTGAATTAAACTCCCCTTTCCTAAGTGCCGTCCACGATTTATCCTCCTCGTGGAGGTGGTTTTGTTATCACGCCGATTGCTATCGTTAATGACGAGCGTCAGAGTGCCGGCTAATAAGCAAACATTCTTACCTGAGAGAATTTTTGTGAGTATAGACCCAGGGCTGTTTTCACAAAACTTATTGCAGACTAGTACCATAGGAGATTGTCATCGCTGCGGTGATCCTGCAGCTATCACACCGATGGCTATCAAGAGCGGGCGCCCGTAAGCCATCCAGTCGAGAAGCTTTAGTGCCGAAGGGGAAGTTTTGTGAATGCATGCCAAGATAACACATCATTTCGGGTGTTTATTGCCTCCAACGAATGTTTTCACTCATACAGCGGGGCTTATGTGGTCTAGCAAATAGATTTGCGCAATACGTATTCAGTGTAAGGCGGTCTCAGTTCACACAAGCTCATATTGTTAGGGTTGTAGAACAGCATCGGCGTCGCATCCGTCCCTACGTGACTTTTCCATTGTTTGTCGAGCTTTCCTCCTCTCTAGGGTGGGACAGGGGCAGTCCTCTGTAGGAGCAGCAGCATCGGCGTCCAATCAGAATTACGTAGACGCTCGTGTCTACACGAGGCAAGTGCCGCTGGCACGCGCTGGCACGCGCCGGCACGGGCTAGCATTCTTTTTTTTTTTTCGAAATGTTAAAAAAATGCTACTTAAAGAGACCGGTCCTGTCGGCTTGTTCTCTCTCTCGGAAGTCCGAGATTTTACCGGTCTACGCGGTCGCTTGTAGCCGCAAGGTAAAATATTGTTTTTACTTCACATAGACAATGTCAGAACGAGAAAGTGTCCCATATGTCACATGCAGTTCAATGAAACACCGCTCTTTATTGAGCATACGGTGGGAGACCGCGCCAAAGCAGCTAAATTCAGCGTAAAACGCCGGAAACATACATAAATCTCACAAGTAAGCATCCCTTAAAAGAGACCTTTGAACCCATAAGTGAAAGACTTCAAAAAGCAGCTGCCTGTTATGTGAAGACTAATCAACATGCTAAACTTTTAAGAAATTGAACAGCCTTGATTTAAGGAGCGATGTTTCTTAAGTAATGAGAGCAAAAACTCTTCTTTCTATGCTCCAAGCATCCACACGTCATGTAAGCCACGCAACACTTCCGTCGCTTTAGTACGTGTTTCCCTCTAATAAATTAAAAGTTAGACGTGTACAGTATTTCGGCGATGCCTCCACCGACCCTTCTTTCCATTAAATTCTGAGCTTTTACGTGTCAAACCCAAGATCGCATTATGAGGCACGGAGTAGGTAGAGGACTCAGGGTTATTTTGACCACCTGGGATTCTTTAACGTGCACCTATATCTAAGTTCATTTCGCTGGGGCGAAATGCAGCCGCCGTTGCCGGGATCAGACCCACCAGTTCGAATGACAACATCCACTCGAGGTAGCCATAGCCATAGCCACTGGGCTACCACGGCGGGTGACCCTCCTTTGGATGAAGTGCGCTATCGCCCAGTGCTTGCGCTCGCCCGATTTTCCAAGCATAAGTACGTATATATCTCAGCAGAGACGATGAAGAAAGGAAAAGTTCCGTCGCACGGAACACAACGGTGTGCTACGTCTTCGTAAAAGGTCTGCGATTGAGTTCGCCATGCAAGTGAGCGAAATGCCGGCCACCGGTGACTAACCTGCGAAGCATTCCCGTCCACGCGAAGGTGCCCGGCGCTTCGTGGAGCGGCGGCGGCGGCGCTCATGGCTGCGTGTGTTGGTGGCGCGTCGGGCCGCGTCGAGCCAGCGTGGGCTTCCCGAGTTCGGGCACCGTGCCACGAGCGAGGCGCTGCTTTTGGACCCTTTCGAAACAGCAGGGCGAACGAATGTGAACGCAGAACTCGCGTCTGGCACGCGGCCGTGATCTATTAGATCCAGGCCACCTGCCCTTGGGAACCTTTTTGCCTGCGCCCGGGGTATTTTGCGCACCGCGAATATATAGAAGTGACAGTCAAACACGCCAACATCGAGGCGCAATTTTTTTTCTTATATTTCTTCTGCGCTGTCTGCGCATAACACGGCCGTATTGACGCTGATAGCAATCACAGATTCGCGTAGATTAGTCATACGTTCCAATTATGCGCTTTCATGACTGCTATGCACCCACTGACTGCACATACCAGCTCAAGTTAGCGTGAAGGAGGTTGTCTTTGTTAGCAAAGAAACTTATGATCGTACCCTGTATGGATAGAGGTCAATGTAGATAATCGAAAATGACAACAACAAATGCAATTCTAGGCTGCTGTAATAATAATATATAATAATATTTGGGGTTTTACGTGCCAAAACCACTTTCTGATTATGAGGCACGCCGTAGTGGAGGACTCCGGAAATTTTGACCACCTGGGGTTCTTTAACGTGCACCTAAATCTAAGCACACGGGTGTTTTCGCATTTCGCCCCCATCGAAATGCGGCCGCCGTGGCCGGGATTCGATCCCGCGACCTCGTGCTCAGCAGCCCAACACCATAGCCACTGAGCAACCACGGCGGGTCTAGGCTGCTGTAAAGTAATCAATATGAGAAAGGCTAAATCACGCGTTTCATTTGAATACAAGCACAAAGCGAGAGAGGGAGAGAGAGAGAGAGAGAGAGAGAGAGAATCGGGTGTTACTAATTTAAAAGCACAATAAAACAGACAAATTTAAAAGGGCAATTGGTTGACAATCGATCCTGTTCGATGGGAGAAATACTTTTGGAGCTAAATCCCAAAGTTCGCGCTCCAAAAGAATAGCTAAAATGAGCTGTCAAGTCCAGGCGAAGTCTATGAAGGAGAAATTTTAAAATAATTTTAACTAAATGCCATTAAGCTGTGCCTAACAGAAATAAGTGATGATGTTTCGGCCTCGCTTCAGAAGCACAGAGAGCAGAGCCAGAACTGTGTAGGTAACAGTTCAGGGTTAGACAGCGGCAACTTAATTTCGTGAGGAATACTTCAAGCCACCATTAATTGCAGCACTCACTAATCTGTAGAAATAAAGAAAATAAGTGAGTGGAGGGCCTGATAGAGCTTGAGAGCTTGCATAACTATACGACCTCCGTATTCTAGCGGCAGTGGTCGCAATGGTAAACTGGGAGGAGTAGACCGCAGAGGGTCGCCTTAGCCAGTGAATCAGCAGACTAGTTCAATAGCAAGCCTTCGTAGCCACTCACCCAAATTAAGCATTATTGCATGTTGGCAAAAACTAGCGAAGGAAATAACCTTAATACGGGCAAGCCACTAAAAGCACGTATAAAAGAGAACGCAGATAAAGAATCTGTAAACATCGCAGCTATCGGTAGTTGACGGACCTACGTTGGCAGGTTCTTTCTTCTGTACTAAATGTGATCAGAAGTTCTTAGGGTTAGTGGCAATAAAATTGGACGTTTTAGCATTTAAAAAACGAAACAAAAGCTTAATGTTTAGAAGAACTGCAATGAATCTAAAAAATGAGGTACAAAATGGGGCATTCTAAAACGTATCAACAGCGACCCTTTCCTTAGATTGCGATGTCTCTTTGTTGAAGCACCCTTAAATCATCTTGAAATAAACTGTTTGGATTTCCGTACATTGTTCGATCATACAGCTTGTTTACTTTTCATCAGTACTAGAATTTCAATTGCTGTTTAATTTTGCATTATCAAGCCTATTATTCGCAGATCACTCTTAGCACTCATTAGAGTAAGGTTCAAAGGCCCGCGAATGCCACTGCTACTGATGATGATGGCGATGACGAACTCAATAACTGCGGCGTAGACACGCCGTGGTGAATCGGCTAGGAATGGAGCGGGTTGTTCAAAAAGAAAAAAAAGTGAGGTCTTAGATTAAATGTATGAAACCTTGAGGAGATGGAAGAAAAAGCGTAGCCGTAAATTCTATAACGTGCCTCTCGTCACCCGCAACTTCCTCGACCAACTAACCATACAGCTTTGTAGGCACTTCAATCACGTCAACACTTCTCTTCGCGGGTTGAGGTCAGGCACATCATCTCTTCGTCGTGAGCAGCCAGGGTCAGGCCGGCGTGCTGTGACACCTGCTGTAACAAGATCCGCATTGGATGTGCGGCTGCTTCTTCCATCTTTGACATACTATTCTTTCCTCTTTCTATTCCCCTTTCCCCCACCCCCAGTGCAGGGTAGCAAATCGGGTACTCGTCTGGTTGACCTCCCTGCCTTTCCTGTCCTTGCTCTCTCTCTCTCTCTCTCTTGACGCGCGCTTCAAAAGAGAGAAAACGTGGTCCATTCACTGTCTCATGACGCAATACAATTATAATCTCCTCTTCGCAACTGTCACTTCAACGAAAGGCGAGATTCTTTATAGGTGGGGCTGGGTTATACGGTCGCTCAATCCGATAGCGATCCGATTTCGGAATGTGTACTGTGTCCACAGATACCGCCAGTCTTATAATACGGGTACTTGTAATCTCAAGTGCTGCAGATGCGGTACTGCAAAATAATATGAGATCATATATTCAGTGGATCACTTGAACTCACGTGCGACTCGTGCAGCTGTAAAGAAACAGCCGAACACATATTGTGTTTTTCTTTTTTCATCGTTACCATGTCGAGCAGGGCGACGTTCTTCCTATTGTGTCAGACCGGCTTGATCGTGAGCCACTTTCCGAGAACAACGGGCCGAATTCAAGAAAGTTCTCGTTCGTAAGCACTGTTTTTCCACTGGCTCGTCACCTTCGCCAATGATATTCCCAGCATCGGGATTGGCTGTAATTTCTTCTTACGAACACTACTATGCGCAAGAGCTTTTTGTGAATACAGGCCCAAGATTCTTAGTCGTTATGTGTCGCAGGCTTACAAAGAAACGCAGACATTACTAAAGTTTCTGAAATATACGCGCCTCACTTGGGCAGCCCCAAGTGTTTGCAATAATACTGCCACTCTTCCTCTTTTTTCTCTCTTTCTTTTCATGCCTTAAAGGGGCTGACAACCAATTTTCATGGTACCCATTTTTTTTGTTTAGTGCAATGGATAGCTTACCGGTCAGAGTGTCTAATCATGAAGTGCTAACGCGGAAAACGTCGTGGAACATTTCTTTATCAGAATTTTTTCGATCTGCAGTGAGGATGTAGCCGTTCTCTGGAAGCATGCTGAAAACGTTCATAGGTGAGCGCGATAGCGATTATATGCCGGCATTAGTGGGACGCAGTCGTCAAGCGCGGCCGTAACTATGTATGAGAAAGTATTATTTTGTATATCAAGTTGATGTTCCTGCGATTTATGCTTTCCGAATTGTTAAATTATTTATGCGATAATGGCTACGTGTTCTCGTGCTTTTCTCTTCTACTGCTTTGGTATTTACCCAGACAAAACGAAACCAATCAGATCGAAGACGAAACGACGCCTTGGCACGTGGTACACAGTTGAGCGTGTCGCCGTAGCCACGCGTGCGTTTTTTTATTTTCGACGCATAGAATAATGCGCGAGTGTCTGATAATATACGAACTGCAACTTTAAGCAATAATTATGCCGTACTTAATCACAGTCGACTTACGTACAGTAGTATCATAGAATACGCCAGAAGTACCAAATTTCATCGCCAGGTCTCGCAACTTACTGGTTTCTTACTGGTAATTAACTTTCTTTGACCAATTTAAAATTATAATTCCTACTTAAATTTCGAACAGCGTGGTGGATTCTTTCACTATAAATAATGGTGATTTCATTTCTACCAACGTCTCAGCCATTTCTGGCCAGTTGTCAGTCCCTTTAACATCCCCTGTGTAAGGTAGCAAGCCAAACATGTGTCTGTTGCCCTCCCAACCTTTCCTTCTTTTCCCTCGAAGAAAAGTAATATCAGCACGGCTAACAATTCGCTTTTTAACAAAACAGGTCTCTGGGACATGGGCACCAAATACGCTGGATAATGCTTCTATAAAATGTCTCTAATATATTTGATAAATGTCATCTGATAACGTCAGAAACAGCTCAAATTGTGCTGTGAAACCGGATAGAGTTGGCTTAATGTCTTCAATATGTAACCTGCCCGCGTCTGCGACTTCCTGAGCTTTAGGGTATGAACTCCGCTTGCTCTTTGAGGAACTCCGCGAAATTCGATAACAGTCGCCAGCCGCTTTTCCTTTTGCTGCTCTGCTAGTCTGCATTGCGCATGGGCAAGCTGAAAGTGAGCGAGCAGTGCGTCATCACTGCAGTGGTTCGACTCCCGGTAGTTTACTGCAACGACATCCGCGTATCAGATGCCACAAATTGAATACGCGTGGTGGTTTACAGCTTCAGAATTCTTGTCGTGTTCACTTCGCCGTGAAACCTTTCTGTGTGGTATACAACCAAACTAACAATTTAAGCAACTTTCTTGGTGTCCAGCGAGGAACACGCTATTTTGGTAGTAAATCAGCTTCCAGAGTTCCAATTTTTTATGCACGGAAATATTACATTACAGTTCTCGAGTGCAAAAAGTCCTTTATAAGATGTACGTTTTTTGTGAGCTATCACGGCAATAACTGAGAGTATTACTCATGCGGTCAACACTCGTTGATACACAATTCAACGGATGTAGTAAATATACAATAGAGAGTTGCTTGTCTGCCTCAACCAGTAGATCGTTTCAACGAAATTTCAGCATGCCACTCCATCACACCACACTTACGACAAAAAATAGATAACACACAAATAGATAATAGATGCGCATGTATAAGCAAATACAATTATAATGTTATAATCACTTAAAAGCGGCTAGAGTCGGCGTGTTTTCCGGCAAAACATGTATTGTTCATTCAAATAGTGTTAAATTTAACGGTCACTCAAGTAGCGATATGTTGATCTCTACAATATTTGTTACATTCACACAAAAACAAATGTGTAAAAGCGTTGTCTTTTAGAAATTTCTAGCCATTTTGTGTGGCTTTAAAAGCCTTTTCGTGTGAGTCAAATTATTGCTGACACTCGCATAAAAAAAGCGATGTACTAGAAAGCCGGAACTCATATTCAAGTTCTAAAAGATAGACAGAAAACGTGCCATGCGAACCTGGTAAGGGCGCCCGTGCAGTTTGCCTGTACACGAAGCAATATCCCGAGAGTCGTTTATGTGCGAAGTTAAAAAAGAGAAAGAAAAAGTCAGATACGCGAAAAAACGCCAAGACGAACCGAGCGAGCAAAAGTGTTTTCTAACGTCCCTCCTTCAATGGTGCGTACATCCTGTCCAACCACAGACGTACGCTGGCCACGTTCCGGGCAAAGGTGATTGCAGCCGCGTTGATGGCACACTTACGCAAGGAAGCCCCGGCCACCCGTTCATTTGTATAACCCACAGGGGCGCTTCGCAGCGTCCCTTTCTTCGAACAGGTTCTACGGAAAGAGGGACAGTAAACGGTCACGGACCGACTTCCTGATTTCTGTGTCATTCTTTGCCAAGGATAACCGCTTGCGGCTCCATAAGCGGAGCCCGAACAACCGCTACAACCGGCAGTGCTTCACCGCATCTCGAAAGGTAAGGTTCTCGGTCGACCTGGCGCGTGTTGCGGGGGCCTTCATGCTGCAACGCGCACATGGGTCGCGTATACAGCCTACTGCTTGTACGCGACTCCGTGTTCTTCTTAGGCTGTTGACGATGCTCGAAGCCTGCCTATGCTGTTTGTCAAGTCATGGCGAGTTTAAGCTTTACTTCGGCCACTCAGTGGCCCTCTATTCACTAAGCCAAGCAGGTGCTTCTGCGAGGTCCTGACACGCTGCCAAAAGTAAATACATTTTTGCTGGGGTAATGGCGAAGAACGGGCTACCTTCACTTGGAGCCTTGTATATATCCTTGCGGTTTCAATTAGTTTGGAATATTTATCATCCTGGTGCTATTAATCATAAACGCAATAACTAATTGTTTTCTTGGCAACCGCGCTAAAGTTTGCTATATATTTGTAGCACGGCCAAGCTACTTGAGTCCTTCCAAAATTCATCTCGCGAAATTTACAAATGTGCCTATTTAAATATTGACGAATTTAGAATAAGTGCTTATACAGTACCTGGAAGTATACGCAGGCATGGAAGGTTTCCGAGTGCACAACCGTTTTCTTTGCCACCGTCACATGCTGTACAATTGGGACGAAACTACAGTGTACTATGAGCTGTGTTGTGATTAGGGGCCCAGAAACTTGACGACACGTTTACCGCTTCCATTATTGCAGATCCTCTTCGATATCAAAAAAAAAAAGAAAAATGGACATGCTGAAACGCTATTATTCATTAGTTGGAAAGTACATAGAAGGAAGGAATCGTGATGAATCGTGATTTTAAACAGTTCTGCCAAGTATACCGTTGCAAAGCTAGTGACAGGATTTTAACCACGCATTCTAAAAGCGACATCTTTTGTTGGCAATACCAATACAAAAGAGAAAATTGGATGGTCTTCTTTTGATCGCTTCAGAGGCAGTCGACACCGACAAGAATTCCTGAAATTTCCTCCAAAAAGCACCATGAAAGCGACAATTTTCATCGGAGCCCTCTTGGTTGTGTGTAAGTAAACTGTTATTCGGTTATGTTTTGTTTCTTGTTACAAATCGGTTGCTAAGGATAGATTGAGGTAGAAAGTACCTCGGCTTCTCCACTTTCGTCGGTTCTACAGAAAAAAAGAGTTAACCTTTAGAATTAAATAAACAAAGGAAATGGAGATAATCATAATAAAGAAAAGGATGTTATGACGTCGAGTTCAATGAACGTGTAAATTCTGTACCCGCCACATGGCAGGTGCAGCATAGCTCTTAACGGTTTTCAGTGTTTAACCGCTTTCAAGCTGGTAATTCAAACACAATAAAATACTGACAACTGCGGCAACTTGGATGGGTTGGTAAAGTTGCATAATGATAGATAAACGGCGCAAGAAATACGGGGACTGAGAAAAAAAACAGACGTGTCTGGCGCTGTCACGTCCATTTCTTTTATTAGTTCCCGTCTTTCTTGCGCCGTTTATGCGTCATTACCTACCAATACAGTTTTTTTAGATGCACTAGGTGTTTCAAACTGAAGTGCCGTACGTATAAGAATGCATTTAGTTGAGTAACAACTCGTGCATACAGTAGTTTGTGCTATCAAAGCCCGCAGCTATGGGATACATTTTGTACACGAGGAGATGTTTTCCGCCTTGTATACCGTTGCAATAAGCCGGACATTCAGGCTATGTTGTTCTTGATATCCAGAAGCTGCAGTGGCGTAGCCGGAAATTTTATTTATTTCGAGGGGGAGGGGGGCGGGCACGTACTTGTTCGGAGATGGTGAGAATGAGGGGGCCAGTGGGCGCTAAGAATGCCACACACTAACACTTTTTTTTTCGGGGGGGGGGGGGAGGCATGGGGAGTTCCCGGAGTGCCACCCCCTGGCTGCGCCGTTGAGAAGCTGTGTGCACCTTTGAAATAGCAAGAGCTCAGTGCACTTCGACGAAGATATCCCGATGACAGCCTGCCGTGTTGAACCGCTTGCCATTTTTGCCTGTTTATGTTTCAGAATTTATTCACATATGATCCTTGCTTTGATGTGTTGGGCTGCTGAGCACGAGGTCGCGGGATCGAATCCTGGCCATGGCGGCCGCATTTCGATGGGGGCGAAATGCGAAAACATCCGTGTACTTAGATTTAGGTGCACGTTAAAGAACCCCAAGTTGTCGAAATATCCGGAGTCCTCCACTACGGCGTGCCTCATAATCAGAAAGTGGTTTTGGCACGGAAAACCCCATAACTTAATTAAATTTTGTCTTGCTTTGATTTTAGCTCCCATTCTTACCATGCGCGTAAGAGTACTGAACCTTTCTAACTCAAATTTTCGTCTCTTATTTATTATCAAATACAAGTATTACACAAAATTTTGTAACGTCTCTTTTGTTAATTCTCTCCCCTAGCTGTACGGTTTCCGACCTGATCCATAAACTTTGTCTCAAGTGTACCTAGTTTATTTTGTTTTGTTCAGATGACATCATCACAGCATTTTTTAAGCGCGATTATCATTCCGTACAAGTTGTAATGACCCGCTATGAAAACTTGAGCAACAATTGTACATTGCTTGCACACTCACTTTTCACCCCAGAGAAGCAATCTGCAACTTGAAAAATATTGCCGTATAACGGAAAGGGTCATAAAGTGCCTCTAGAAGCGAGTAACAGCCGTTCATTTACTTAAGGGAGGAAGGCTGTACAACTTTGCACTACATTTGCTAATTTACTTGGTCTTCTGGTCAGGTCCAGTTAGTGCAGTGACTCCGGTTCTATGCAATACCGAAGATGAATACAGTATACGGGCTTCGAGCCGAAGGTCACCCTCAATTTTGGTTGAATCTCAATACATGGGAAAGATGTCCAACTTGAAATCACATAGCTGCCTTAAGGAAGATTTTAGTGACATGCTTGAACAGTGTTGCAATCAGAGGGCATAAACAATGCAAGGCCGAAGGGGAGCTGTCTTTACCTCTGCCCCCTACACGGAGAGAATCCGTGAAACAAACAATAAAGAAAAAAAAACGGAAGAAATGGAATACGAAACGGAGAGGCGTAAGATTATTCGAGTGCGCCATTCTAACACTGCTCACCTTTACCTCAGCTAGTTTCGTTACCTTCAGGGCTCCGGTGAAGTCGTGTAGACCAGCCATTATCATATTTTATCATAATCACCATCACCAGCGGCGGCCTACTTTATGCACACTGCAAAACAAATGCAACCTCCCAGCGATATCCAACTACTCGTGTGTTGGTCAGTCGACTCCGTGTTATGCCTGCAAATTTCCTAATCCCATCGTACCACTTATCTCTCTGGCATCCTCGACCGCTCTACATTTCCATAGCACCCATTCTTTCACTCCAGTAGACCATCGTTTGTTTGCTCTACGCTTTATATGACCTGCCTGAATCCGCTGATTTCTCTTAGTTTCAACGAGAACACTGTAAGCTAGCCTGTTTGCTCTTTCATCCGTCTTTGTTTCGATTAATCTACACCTATAATTTTCTTTTGTTTTGTTTTGTTGTGCGGTCCTTAGCTTGTTCTCACATTTCTTTATTACTCAACGTTTCAATACCATAAGTTAAAACTGGTAAAAGGCACACATGCATACGTCAATTTTTAATGTGGACAAGCTGCCGTTCTTCGCTTGAGGCCCGGTGCGTGTCAAATGCATTTCAATGAATTTTCATTATTCTGGAAATTTCCTTCTCACGATCCGGCTCACCTGTTACTACTTCGCCCAGATAAATGCACTCCTGCACGACTTCGAGAGGCTGATTACCAATCATAATTTCTTGTTCCTTCAGAAGAGTATTGTGCGTTACCGTAGTCGTTGGCCCATTAATAATCGAACCTACCGTTTTATTTTGCCACTTCATACTCTCAGTGATATGTCGCGAGTCAGCTCCAGCGTTCTTGAACAGGAATTAAACACAATTTCATGAAATGTCACTAAAATATTTTATTAGTGTTACATACTATTCCAATTACATAACGCAATCTGACGAAGGCTACTCCTAGCACTAGTCGACGCAGCAATGTTAAGGTAATTTTGCGGTCGCTATATGTAACCGACATGACGGATCACGGCCCGTAAACACTTTAGAATGCAGAATACTGCCCATTTGCCAGGTGGTTACCCCCGCTCATATTCAGCAGAGCCACGATTCCGGATCCCAGTTTTAATTGAATGATGCGTGATCTTGATGCGTATTCTGTGATTCTAATGCAGCTCTTGAAGCTCTTAATGTTTACGCCGTAGGAATTAGGAGCAACTACTGTCCGCCATCAGAGAAAACTGCCACCGTTGTGTTTACAAAAATTGCGATATATTTCTGCCTTTCTTTTTTCCTCATTCCTTCAGCCCACCTTCTTCTAGGGCCTTTCTTCCCCTTTGTCCCATTGCCTGTAGAATAGTAAGTAGACGAATATATTGTCACGTGGTAGTGACGGTCAAGAAAGAAGCAATACGGTGGAATACAAAACTAGCTTTTATTGGGCGAACCTGTGCCCACAACAACAGGCTACACTTATAGCACAACGATAGCGGCGAACACGGTCGGCGATCGTCGGAAAACTGATTAGCGGGTCAAGCGCGTCGGCTTTTATAGATCAATCGTCGAATGTTCCAGATTAACTGATGGGACCCGCGTGTCTTCCACAAAGTTCTACACCATTCGTGTCACGCGATGAAATCTGATAACACAAGGTTCGGTGACAACAGGCACGCGGATAGAAGCGTCGATAACTTTCCAGAAACGTCGGATACATGCAGGCGCGTCCCTCGCTGTGCGATTACAGTTGTTAAGCGGCGAAACGTGGTTGCCCGATAAAGATAAGTACACGTGTCAATATGCTGGCTAGCCACTATGCTTTTCAATTAACAGCTTCCTGTGTCTCTGAATGATGTGAACCTAGAAAAGTAGCCCACCAAATAGCCAGGAATTTGGTTCCGGCTATTTCGCTATAATAGCCGGCGGTAGTAAGTTGGTATTTTTCTTTATTTCAGGAAAAGTGATGTTTTCAGTAGGATACTTCAGGCACAAAAAAGGGGACAGTGTCGTTGCTGCGGGTGAGAACCTAATTGCTAAGGCACCAGCAATTCGCTGGATAAGAGCGCCGCGAACAGCAGCAGTAAGAGCACTGGCATGCGATGCAGACAACGGGCCGAAGGCGCACACAGCACTTCCAGTAATTTCACACTGTTGATTTTGAAAGCGTAATGAGCCGCAAAACAAATTTTCGTGCGCCTGCCCTTGAGAAAGGTCGCCGCTTGTACGAGGCAGGTCACATTTATGACATCAGATAGTATATAAAGCAGAAAACTAGTGCAAATTGCGATGCAATGGCACCCCGCAAACAAAGCGCTCCATGGCAAGCTAAGACGTGGAACTCCATCAGTTATAGTGCAGATGCTATTGCGCTCTGCACGTTAACATTTTCGTGTATTTCAGCATGTAGATTGGTGAAGCACAAAAATCATGGACAAAGGAATACGAGATTTTTTTTTTTCTGCTTCATCGATCGCACATGTGTTGGTATGTTCCACTTTTCCGTTCATCTTTCTTCTTCTTTTTTTGATGCTTCGCCCATCTTAATGTCTTATTAATTCGCTCAATCCTCAGCCTTGGTCTTTTTCACAGCTTGGCGGAGCTAAACTGTCGCCGGCGGCTAGTGCTCGTGTAAGGCCGGCGTTGACGGCTAGTTTGAACATGCTACTGCGTTGGCATTTGCCGGTGATGCAGAGCATACAGAATCGTGTACAAGACGCAGCCAGAGCTGGGAAGCGTGAGGAAGGGAAATAAACCTTATTTAAGAAAAAAAAACAGCCAAGAAAGGCGCACACAGGAAACATGCAGTGTTTGGATCGCACCGCTGGTACGATCTGTTGTTGGGAACTCGGCGCTGACGCCCGTGGTTGTACCTGGGTCGCAAGCCCCAAGGGTAGCGTTGGCCTGGCGGCCTGGGGTACAACTGGAAGCATCCGAAGGTCCCGGCAAAGCATGAGTCGACTGGTAACAACAAAACAACTTGTTTATTTTAACATCGCAAAGAGTTGGCGGTCAGGTTTGACCGAAGTAGAGAGACGGGAGAGCACTTTACTCAACAGAAGAAATCGGAGCCCTCCTTTTTGGCGTCCGGGGGCAGCTGTTTTTATACTCTCGCAGTTGAGGGCAAGAAGGAACCCCTCAAAAGACGAGCACGTGAATGTACAATGGGCTAATGGTGACGCACACTGTCGTAGCGATGCCGTAGCACCATGACGAGCACGATCTCGTAGCACCCTGTCGAGCACGATCTCGTAGCACCCTGTTGTAGCGCTGCCGTAGCACCATGTCGAGCACGATCTCGTAGCACCCTGTTGTAGCGCTGCCGGTCGGGCACAATGACTGTAATGAGAGGATGATCCCTGCTTTGGCATCGCCTGTTTCGGGCACAATGACTGGAATGAGAGGATGATCCCTGCTTCGGCATCGCCTGTTTCGGGCACAATGACTGGAATGAGAGGATGATCCCTGCTTTGGCATCGCCTGTTTCGGGCACAATGACTGGAATGAGAGGGTGATCCTTTGCGGTCGCATCGCCGCAGTCGCGCCTGGAAACACCTGCCGATGAGTGTTGCGGCGACGACGATCGGGCCAAAATGTCTGCCGCCCCGCCGCAGTCGCGCCGGCAAAACCACGTGTCGCAGGCGAAACGCAACAGACCGCCCCGCCGGGGGAAGGAGATCCCGATGGACAGGGGACTGCATCCGCTGTCCGGAGGGATGTCGCTCGATGATGCTCATAACCGAAGTCGGGCGTCCCTCGACGTTTCTTGAGCGCAGCGCACAGAGAAGGCCTCGTTCTCTCGTTCAGGTTCGCACGGGACACTGCAAAGTGACTTCGGGAGAGTTCACATTTTTGTTCTCGTTCCCGGCAAGCGTTAGAACTACGCTGAAACTCAACCGCTCAGTCAGCAAGCACGGCACAACCCTCACTAAGCCCTGCCAGGCTCTTTCCCCTTTTTATACCACTGCCTAGTTCCTTACAGTAGTCTAGCATCACTCAGAACGCGTCCACAAATTGAAAAATTGCACTAGAAAGCATATCATCACTTTGAAACACTAAACAAAAGCAATATGTTAAAAAAAATCCTGCCTCAGGAAGAAAAACATCAGTAACAAACAATTTTGAGGCTGATTCCTACGTTAGGGGCTTCGACTTAAGCCATCGGCGTTACCGTTGAGACTCCCCTTTTTGTAACGCACCTCAAAGGAATATTGTTGTAAAGCGAGGCTCCAGCGCAGGAGGCGGCCATTTTTGGGAGAGATGGTCTGCAGCCATTGGAGAGGGCAGTGATCCGTCTCAATGATAAACCTCGAGCCGGCTAGATAGCATGACAATTTCTGAACGGCCCACACGAGACACGCACACTCTTTCTCGGTGGCGCTATACGCCTGCTCACGACTGGTCAGCTTACGACTAGCATACAGGACGGGGTGTTCTACTTCTCCATTTTCCCGTTGGCACAGTACAACGCCCATGCCTCGCTCACTAGCATCGCACTGAACAATGAACCCTTTTGTATAGTCTGGCGATCGTAGCACAGGCTGGCTTGTTAGGGCACTCTTTAGGGCGCTAAAAGCTCTTTCCTTGGTCTCGTCCCAGACGACTGTTTGAGGCTCTGTCTTTCTTAGAGCATCCGTCAGGGGAGCCGCGATATCAGAGTACCTAGGGATGTACCTCTGATAGTAGCCGGCGACACCCAAGAACGACCGAATATCGGTCTTGGTGCGCGGTTGCGGAAAGTCTCGCACAGCGGCCACTTTTATTTCAGAGGGGCGGCGACGACCCTGACCAATCACGTGACCGAGGTAGACAACCTCGGCCTGTGCTAACTGGCACTTAGGAGCCTTTACTGTCAAGCCTGCTTCGCGCAGGCGGGTTAGCACTGCCCGCAAGTGTGTCATATGCTCAGACCAGGATGCGGAGAATATCGCTACGTCGTCTAGATACGGTAAAGCGAATTCTTGCTGTCCCCGCAACACTTTATCCATGAGACTTGAAAAACAGTATGGCGCGTTCTTCAAACCAAAACTCAACACTTTAGGACGGAATGTTCCCATTGGTGAAATGAACGCCGCATACCTACTAGCCTCTTCTGTAAGTGGAACCTGCCAATAACCCCTGACAAGATCTAGGGTGGAAATAAACTGAGCGCTACTAACTTTCTCAAGGCGCTCCTCGATGTTAGGGATCGGATAAATTTGATCCTTAGTGATGGAATTAAGCCTGCGGTAGTCGACGCAAGGACGAGGTTCCTTGCCCGGTACCTCAACTAAAATCAAAGGGGAGGTATAATCACTCTCACCTGCCTCAATAACACCGAGCTGTAGCATTTTCTTTACCTCAGCCTCCATAATATCGCTCTGGCGGGGTGACACCCGATACGCCTTGGGTCGTACTGGCTCTGGGGAGGTAAGTTCTATATCATGAGTAAGTACAGAAGTCCTACCAGGCCTCTCAGAGAACAGACCTTGAAACTCTTGTAATAGCTGGTGTAGTTCGGTTTTCTGCTCGGGCGACAGCGGTGCTTTACTGATAAGGTCACTAATGACTTGACCGGTGTCTTCCCTGTTCGTCACTGAGCCTAGTCCCGGAAGCTCGACCGGAAGCTCTTCAGGAACGTTTACCATCATGCACACCACTGCTTCCCTTTGTCTATAAGGTTTGAGCAGATTACAGTGGTAAACTTGCTGTGCTTTCCGCTTTCCTGGCAGACTTACCACGTAGCTAACGTCCGACAGTTTCTGAACAATTCGTGCTGGGCCCTCCCACTGCACGTCTAGTTTGTTGTTTAGCGATGTGCGCAATATCATGACCTCATCGCCCACCTCAAAACGACGGGCCCTGGCTGTCCGATCATAATAAACCTTGGCCCTCTGCTGGGCCTTTGTCATTGCTTCACCTGACAACTCCTGTGCCCTTCTTAAGCGTTCGAGGAGCTTAAGCACGTACTCCACCACGACTGGGTCGTCGCCCCTACCTTCCCACGATTCTCGAAGCATGCGAAGCGGAGATCGAAGCGAGCGACCGTACACCAGTTCAGCTGGCGAAAACCCCGTAGCCGCATGCGGCGCGGTCCTTAAAGCAAACATCACCCCAGGCAGACACAGCTCCCAGTCAGTTCGATGTTCAAAACACAACGCTCTCAGCACGCGCTTCATGACGGAGTGGAGCTTCTCAACGGAATTCGACTGTGGGTGGTACACTGAGCTGTGTAACAGCTTTACCCCACACCTTTCGAGAAAAGTTGTCGTCAAAGCGCTAGTAAACACTGTGCCCTGATCTGATTGGATTTCCGCAGGGAAACCAACTCGCGCAAATATGGACAGTAGTGCATTAACTATCTCAACTGAGCTGAGTTCTTTAAGCGGCACTGCTTCAGGGAACTTTGTCGCTGGGCAGATCACAGTCAAAATGTGTCTGTACCCTGTGGCTGTTACCGGCAGAGGTCCCACTGTATCAATAACGAGCCGTCTAAAAGGCTCCGTAATGATAGGTACCAATTTCAACGGCGCCCTCGATTTGTCCCCTGGTTTGCCCACCCGCTGACAAGTGTCACATGTCCTCACGAAATGGTCTGCGTCCCGAAAACACCCTGGCCAATAGTACTCTTGCAAGAGACGGTCCTTAGTTTTCTTAACTCCTAGGTGTCCGGACCACGAACCCCCGTGTGACAAGCGCAACAGATCCTGACGATAGCATTGAGGCACGACCAGCTGATCGAACTCCACTCCTCTGCGGTCTAGATACTTCCGGTACAGGACTCCACCTCTTTCCACAAAACGCGCAGTTTTCCTGGCGATACCTTCTTTGACATTGCAGCGCACGTTTTCCAGGCTGCCATCCTTTTTTTGCTCGGCTATCAAAGCCGACCGGCTGACTTTTAGCAACCTATCAAGTCCGTCTGACGTAGGCGCGATGAGCAAATCAGTAGATAGCTCTTCTAACTTTCCCGAATCGGGATTTTCCTCTCCAGTATCTGGCGCCTTCAACGCTACAGACTCAATTTTATTCTGTTCGGGCGTGCTCTGAATATCAGCTTGCTGCGCCTCTGACCCTTTTTCGTTGTTTGATAACGTCGGCCCCGCAACTACCGCCTTTGCAGCGAGCTCCCGAACCTTCGATCTGGTTAAGGCCTGAACACTAGCTTCACCAAACAAAAGCCCCTTCTCGCGCAGGAGGTGATCGGACCTGTTTGAAAATAGGTACGGGTACTGGGGTGGCAGCATAGATGACACTGCCGCCTCCGTCTCAAGCGCTCCGAAAGGTCCTTCAATAAGCACCTTTGCTACTGGCAGACACACGCTATGAGCTTCCACGGCTTGCTTGATCCATGCGCACTCGCCCGTGAACATATGGGGTTCTACATAAGACGGGTGAACTACATCCATCGTAGCTGCGGAATCGCGAAGCACTCGGCACTCTTTCCCGTTCACGAGGAGGTCTCGCATGTAAGGCTCGAGAAGCTTCATGTTCTCGTCAGTGCTGCCTATTGAAAAAAACACAACTTTTGGTGTTGTTTCCGGACACTGCGCCGAAAAGTGACCCGGCTTCTGGCACGTATAACAAACGCGCGCTCGCCTCATCTCGAACCGCTTTCTGCGTTTGGCTGCCGCCGTCTCTTTACGTTTGGTCGGACTGCTTTCACTCGCATCCTCACTACGCGTGTCCCCCTTTAATCTCATGGGCGTGAATTTCGGCCTCTCAAACTTCGAGCCAAATTCACCCTTTTGACCGTCCTTAGCTCCGCGAGCCCGACGAGTCACAAACTCCTCGGCTAGCTCAGCGGCTTTAGCCACCGTACAAACGTCTGGCCTATCCAAGACCCAGTATCGCACGTTCTCCGGTAACCGACTATAAAACTGTTCTAGCCCGAAGCACTGCAGAACTTTATCGTGGTCACCGAACGCTTTCTCTTCTTTGAGCCACTCCTGCATGTTTGACATAAGCTTGTACGCAAACTCTGTGTATGACTCACTTCTGCTTTTCTCATTTTCCCGAAACTTCCGACGGAACGCCTCCGCAGACAGCCGGTACTTTTTTAGCAGACTCGATTTTACTTTG
Source organism: Dermacentor variabilis (assembly GCF_050947875.1). Classification (NCBI taxonomy): domain Eukaryota; kingdom Metazoa; phylum Arthropoda; class Arachnida; order Ixodida; family Ixodidae; genus Dermacentor; species Dermacentor variabilis. Next base: position 273,485,906 of record NC_134568.1, on the reverse strand, counting down.
TCGAAATCCTCTGCTTCCTCTCTATCCAAGCGAGCGACTACGTCGGCCGCCTCGCCGGGTAACAAAGTGAGCAAGCGCTGTGGCCACGTTTCCCGAGAGAACCCCTGCTTCTCGCACGTTCGCTCAAAGTTAACCAGGAACAAACCAATGTCCTCTCCAAGCTTAAACGGCCGCATTAGGTCAGTCATTTTGAACAATACGCGTTCTCCTGCACCGTGTGCCTGACTTCCATTACGAGCGCGTTCCATCTCTACCTCAAGACGCTTCATTTCCAAAGCGTGTTGACGGTCACGCTCTTGTTGCTCTCGCTCTTTCTGTTCTTTACGTTCACGCTCTTCTTTTTCTTTCTGTTCTTTACGTTCACGCTCTTCTCTTTTTGCAGTCTCCCTCTCTTCAATGGTCTCAAGGCATTCCGACAGCTCGTCATCCTCAGCCTCTAACTCAAGAATAGCCTTTAGCAGTTCAGGTTTTCTGAGTTTGTCCGAGACATCCAGACCCAACTCTCTTGCAAGCTCCAACAATTTCGGTTTGCGCAACGACTTCAAATCCATGGCTGCTCTGAATGCTGCTTTCTCTACTGCTTACTATTGTCTTGCCGCAAACTAACCCGGCAGCAACGACAACCACAATTACCAGCTCTGTTTCTGACACTAACAAAAGCCTGGCAAAGCTCAGAAGAAGAAAGTCCCGCACTCACCAAACCTCGCAGGCAGGAATTCCGCGCAGTCGTTCCGCTGCAGGCAACCAGTCGTCACACAGGGCTCGTTGCACTGCTCCCGGATCGTCGTTGAGCTGCTCAGCATACTGTCAACTGCATCTCTTTGCTGCTGGCCTCCGTTGTCGCGATCTCACCGCTGGCAGACAGTTGTTTGAAGTCGTAGGCGATCTCACCGCTGCCAACCAGTTGTTTGGATCGCACCGCTGGTACGATCTGTTGTTGGGAACTCGGCGCTGACGCCCGTGGTTGTACCTGGGTCGCAAGCCCCAAGGGTAGCGTTGGCCTGGCGGCCTGGGGTACAACTGGAACCATCCGAAGGTCCCGGCAAAGCATGAGTCGACTGGTAACAACAAAACAACTTGTTTATTTTAACATCGCAAAGAGTTGGCGGTCAGGTTTGACCGAAGTAGAGAGACGGGAGAGCACTTTACTCAACAGAAGAAATCGGAGCCCTCCTTTTTGGCGTCCGGGGGCAGCTGTTTTTATACTCTCGCAGTTGAGGGCAAGAAGGAACCCCTCAAAAGACGAGCACGTGAATGTACAATGGGCTAATGGTGACGCACACTGTCGTAGCGATGCCGTAGCACCATGACGAGCACGATCTCGTAGCACCCTGTCGAGCACGATCTCGTAGCACCCTGTTGTAGCGCTGCCGTAGCACCATGTCGAGCACGATCTCGTAGCACCCTGTTGTAGCGCTGCCGGTCGGGCACAATGACTGTAATGAGAGGATGATCCCTGCTTTGGCATCGCCTGTTTCGGGCACAATGACTGGAATGAGAGGATGATCCCTGCTTCGGCATCGCCTGTTTCGGGCACAATGACTGGAATGAGAGGATGATCCCTGCTTTGGCATCGCCTGTTTCGGGCACAATGACTGGAATGAGAGGGTGATCCTTTGCGGTCGCATCGCCGCAGTCGCGCCTGGAAACACCTGCCGATGAGTGTTGCGGCGACGACGATCGGGCCAAAATGTCTGCCGCCCCGCCGCAGTCGCGCCGGCAAAACCACGTGTCGCAGGCGAAACGCAACAGCAGGAAGAAAGGAAAAGGACTGGACTACAACTGTTTATTCGACAGAACGGGGCTCTAATTTATAAAGGGCACTCTGTCACATGACAACCGCACAATTGGCTTATGGCAACCAACCGTCAAGAAAACGCAATGCCAAAGGCCGCATGCACCTTCTATCTTCCAAGAAATCTCACATCTATCTTTGCTTAACCCCAGTGATGACAATGTTAGCAATACAGATGTTAGTTAATCGTAACAACGCAGAGTCACACGTTCATAGCATAGCAGAGTCACATGTTCATAGCAAAAGCACAGTAAAAACCAATAAAACAACTAAACAATTGGCTGGTTCAAAACCAATAAACAACCAACTGGCTGATTTTTTTTCTTAAATACGATGCAGCAACTAGCCCAACAACGTGTTTTACGGGAAATATGCCCTTAAATAAGAAGACTGAACCACTGAAAGGATGGCAGAATGACGACTACAAATCCACCTATTGGCCTTGGTGCACAAGCTCCGAAACCGCCACACCTGCAGAAGCTAATACCCACAATTTACATGGAGCACGAAGCTCTTGTTAATGAACTGCTCCTATATTTATGTTAGAAGAATTATACAAAAGTAGCGTTGGAAATGGGCGTACCGTCGCCTAGAACCGCGCTTATCCAGGCTTTGCATCATACCATCTGATGAGGCGAGGCTGGAAACTGGTAGAACTAAGTGGCCTCACCGAGTTCAGTCATCTTTGAGTAACTGTTAGTGCACCAAAAAAGGCAAGATGTTTGTTCGGATTGGGTTCCACGTGGTATTTCGGCAGCGCAAAAAATAAGAAAGATAGTAACACAATCAACATAACGTAGCTGGCGGCTGCATCTGCTGCGCCTGGTTCGGCCGTCACATGCCATTGCATTCGCGAGGCCGCCGCAAGAAGGCGCCACGGGTCCAAGATGATTCCGCGCCTGTTGCCTATAGCGGCGCCCCAAAGTATAAAAACACAGTTTACTTCTCAGTTGAGACATATTGGGGCACCATGAAAAGCGTCTGTCGATAATGACGCCAAGGACGCGGTGAGTATTGGCCCACAAACTGTTTTGGTTGTTGACCATGACAACGTACCAGGGTCCGTAGTTACAAATCAATTTGTAAGCTTGAGTGGTTCGTAAGAGCAGGCGCCGACAAATTGTGATAGCTCATGTACTATTAATTATCGAAGGCGGCCTGCCTATGACATAACACGGACATATATGTCTGACCTAGCAGTATTGTGCCCCCCACCCCTCAAGTGGCAAGCTTCAAATAAGAAAAAAAATGCACCCCAATCAGTCCACGGTATCTAAGAATTCTAATCTGTTAATGCAAAGTTGATTGTCCTGTGTTTTCGCTATTATAATGCGACAGCATTATAGACGGACTTCCCCCACTGATGAAAAGTATGGGCCGATCCCTAAGTAAAGCAGCGTCTCAAACACACCGTCTTCAAGCTCTAGATGTCACGAGGGAAGAGTTCTAAAAACTGGCACGTGACATAAGAGCCAGACGTTTCAACTAGCGACTTCGGCACGAGGGAAGCATGCGCAAGATCGTGGTCTAATGGTTAGAGCATTGGGCTGCTGGGCTGGAAGATTGAAGTTCGATCCCACCAGTGGTCACACATGTCTTTTTAGCATTATAGGCGTGATTCGCCCTCTTCGGAGGAATCTAACTGAAAACTCGAGGTATGTTGAACGCATGCGCGAACGCATCACAGTGTGCACGAAATCGCAAGTTTGTAGGAAATACGCAGTATAGAAACGTCTCTTTGAATTCGATTCTGGGGTTTCAAGTGCCAAGACCCCGAGTTGATTATGAGGCACGCCGATGTGGGGGACTCCGGATTAATTCTGACCACCAGGGGTTCTTTAATGTGCCTCCAATGCACGGGATACGGGCGTTTTCACATTTCGCCCGCATCGAAATGCGGCGGCCGCGCCCGGCACTCGTGGGATCAATACCTCGTGCACCTCGTGCTTAGCAGCTCGTGCTTAACAGCGCAACAGCATAGCCGCTAAGCCACCGCGGCGGTTCAAAATATCACTTCGTTGAATGAGAGTGTGCAAGCTCACCCGCGATTGATGCAGGCGCAAGCATTTGTCAGGATGTCTCAACCCTCACATTCTAAGTATGCTATCGCATATCTCGAGAGCTAAATCGACCTGGCTTGCTGCAGCGCGCGGCGAAGAGCTTTAGCTCTGTTTGTCATGCACCTGGTGTAGAATTAACAGACCCTTCGACGAAAGAACTGTTTGCTATTTGCCGGCCACATTCACTGATGTTTTTGCTCTTACAATTGGCCAGCGTTTATTTTACATGCGCCACTGTCTCTTGCAAACTGCTTAGAAAGTATTGGTACAGGACCCGTCCTCAGTGTCGCCTTATACGCAAGAACTAGGAGCACACCGGCTGAGTTTAATTTTGTTTCTTTTAGAGAACTCTGAGCACGAACTTGTATACTTGCCTTTCTTCCCGCATTATTCGTTCGATCGATCGTTATGTGTTTTGTTGGTGTTGTTGTTGTTGTTGTTTACATAAACTTGTAGCGGCTTTTTTTTTTGTGCTCCAATTTATGGTCGTATACGCACGTTTCGGCCATTATGACTGATAAACGCCCATGGACAAAATCGAGGGTCTGGCGCTTCTCCTCCGCTTGCTCCTCGCAGTGTGCACGACCGCCTACGGATGCGACCACATGGGCTACCGCCGGGATGCGGGCCGCTGCAAGACGAAGCACGAAACCAATTTGCAACAGGCGTCAGCTTCCCAGAGATGCTGGTGGGAGAGCTGCTTCTATTGCGTCGGCGACGTGCATGCATGCAGGATGCGAGCGGCGGCCCTTGAGGACTCCTGAACTGGCCATTAAGCCCACTCGAAAGCAATAGATAGCGCGATCGGCAATTATTCAGCGACAGCTGTTTCTGATGTGGTTGCTCGGTGTTTTGCCGTCTTCGCATGCGTACCAAAACATAAATAAGTGCAGCGTTAATTGCCGTTGCCACATGTAACTGCAGCAAAACAAAGAAACAGGAACTACTAACCATAGAAAGTGGTATGGGATAGGGAGGTAATATGAACTTTGCCTTCGTAAAAAGGAGAGGAAAGGTGCGTCTACTCAAAACTAAAGTGCGCTGGCCTAATGTGTCTCTTGTATTCCGATTGTGTCGTATTTTCGCCTCCTTGCTTTATTTATATAATATCCATGACCTCCGAAACTCCCCTGTTTATACGCGTAAACGTAATACGTAGCGTGCTCTGATTCCATTCCTGTTATAATGCATTTACGGCTGTTTTTAATGTATACATTTTTTTCAGTATTCGACGCTTGATCCTGAAGAATACGCACATGAGCTTTAATGTTGCACTACTACGTGCTGCACTAACGCAAGAAGAACAACGCGATTTCAAGGCTCATTTAGCGCTTAGAATTGAATGAAGCTGAAGTAACTGCAAGGTCATTTACTACAGTAATCAACGCAGAAAAAATACAGCTGTTATTTTTTTTTCTTGTGTTCTGCTAAATCAAGTTAGTCCTAAGTTAAGCTTCAACTTATCTCACAGGGCATGGAGTGAGCACTCTCAAGGAATGACCACTTCCACACATGTATACGTAGCTCTTATGTTGCTGGTGTTCTTGTGTGTTAAGCAAAGAAGCAGCTGGAGCTTCCCATCTCAGTATCCCTTGTAATACCTACATTTAAACAACCAAATAATAAGACGTTTATTTTTGTTGTTGTTGTTTTGTTTCAGCGCATTCTACGTCCTCTCGGAGTGCCTCAAGCTGGCCTCTCGGTACTCGGACTGTCCCCAGGCTTATGCTATGGCTGAGCTGAAAGAACTTCGCGATGCGAGCCGCTTGACCCCCGACCAGTGTCAGGGTGGACGAGAGCTGTGTGGTGACGCGCCGAGAAGACAATACTAGTCCCAGCGCTGCCGCCACAAGAGGCGTCGAATACGTCCCAACTGTGACACCTGTCACCTCACACTGCCGCTCTCATGCCATCAATTATGAAAGAAACATCCGTAATGCTGGACATTATTGACAGGAGAAGGACGAAAACCCGAACACCATGCACACGCAAAATGGTGTGGAATAAACATTTTTATGAATGACAGTTCTGTCAGCACAAGGTTTGTATGTCATCCACTTGCATATAGCTGGTACAGAAGTGGGCTTTGCACGATGAATGTTACGTAGTAAAATGAAAATCTTCAGCAAATGCCCTTGGCTCAGCAGGAAGGTACCTAATTTCAAAATCTCGGTCATTGGAGATCGTATTTTGTACTGCTTCGTGAGGGCCAGCTTGGAATATATGCTGTGTATAATAACATTCTATTTTAGCTACAGTAACGTACAGTTATGCAGGGATCAATTGCACTAACTCATGTACTGACAACTTAAGCTTTACCTATCTCGCCTTTGATCTATTTTAACGCTGTTCACACTCTGAGCAACCTCACAGTGAAAACAAACTGGATATTTAAGAATGTTTTCCAACTTTTCTTGTAAGCCTGCAAGATGCTGTTGCAAAGCCGCATATAGCTCCTGCACTTGAAGCTATGTTGATATGCAAACATGAGAATGCGGTTCACTTCCCATGTGCGCGATGAACTAGCCATTATTGAAACCAACATTTTATTCGCATGAAGCTGTCTGCAAACCGTTTTTGTGACAGTGAAATGGAGTAGCAAAATACACAAGTAATCTTTGGTAAGTGTACCCAAAATCAAGAATAGGGCTGGCAGTTGGAGTAGCACACTGTGGTATAAAGGTTATGAACAGGGATAAGGTGCCTCAGAAAGGCTGGACAACGTTTCGATGGAAGGACCTGTCGATAGGAATCCATTGACGAAGATAGGTCCTTCTATCGAAACGTTGGCCAGCCTTTCTGATGCACCTTATCCTGTTTATAATCATTATACCACAGTTTGGTCAGTGTACGCAATTTAAGACTACTTGGTAAAATACAGCCCATCAAAACATAGACACAGAGGCCCTTCTTGAAGGCAACATATTAGCAAGCGGAGGCATTTCCCTGTAAGGCTGCTCAAATGCAGCGGTGGGGTCAACACCGCGCCGTAAATCGCGCGCCAGAGCGTCTGAACGCGCTCGATACTACGGAAGACTTTGCTCGATAACGACAGATGGCGCCAGCGAACCAGCAGCTAACCAAGTAGCAATGAGCGTGCGAGGCCAGAAGCGCTGCGCTTCCGTTCCCATATAAAACAAGAACGAAAAGGAAAGGGTAACCCTGCGTTTAACCATATGCTAATTTTACAGCCGTTAGTGCGTTATTGAGATTACTCAGACCCTTCGCATTGACCGACTACAACAAAAAGCCTTTGCTGCTTTCGGTATCGTACCAACGCACTGACTGCATCAATGGCCCGTCGAAGAATGCTATGCATCGAGAAATAACCACACACAATGTCTCACATATTTGAAGAAAATAAATAGTAACAATAGTCCTCCAAACATGCTAACATTGCATATTGCATGCTCTAGGCATACCTGCATAATAATAAATGGTTCATTATACAAGAAATTCTAGCAACGATGTATACGGGGGGATATTGTTTAAGGAAACATAAGAAGGGTAGGTTGAAAAGCACGATGACGGAACAGTCATGAGAAATGACGCAGTCATTTTGTAAGTTTAAAGAGACACAAACCGTACTCGAAGTACACTGAGCGAAATTATTAATAAGATTAAAGTCGAATGACCAGATTGCAAATGACGCCAGAACACAAAAAAAAAGCAATAAACAATTAAAGAAACGGTTATACGTGATCTCACTAGGACTAGAAAGTTTCATAGTGATGTCATATAGAGACGCGGGTACTACTTAGCGTGCCTAAGAGTCAGAGGAAGAACTTTCTCTTTCGTAAAGGCTGTTTGCCATCCGCCAGATACCTTCATTAATATTACCGCAAGTGGCGGGCATTGCATTTCCGAACTGTTCTACCGTAATAACTTTTTTCTAAATACTAACCCACATAGGTGTTGCACGTGCCGAATGGGGAGCAAACAGAGCGTCGTTCCCAGTGGTAGCAGACACAATGGCCGGACACCCACACAGCCTACGTCGTCCAGAGCGTTGGTGGTGTGGCAAAGGCATCGTACATCTAGAGAACGCCTCTAGGGCGTACACTAAGTGGATGACGCGGGAGAGACGATGATTTGCTTAGGCGGGAGCTTGTCATAAACTCGATCCTAGATGTCGACTAGCCGCTGCACCTGTACCCTGGAAACCACGTTGCGAGCCGTCAAGTGTCCACGCTCCTCCGTTACCCGAACACGTGTATAACAAACTTGTGCTCGCAGCTGTCCTTGTGAGGGAGCATGGCGTGTAGGTCCGTATTCAGTGCGCCTCTCGACACTTATAGTTTCCACCTACCACGTTTCACTATAGAACCACGCATATCGCAATAGTTTACTGGTGTCGTTTTGTAAAAGTGCTCAGTAGAGTGTACAACACTTCCAATACTTCTTAAACGTTGCAACATTGTGTGCACAGTGCCGTCTTCATATTGGCGAACGCCAATCTTCGTTCGCGTCCGCAGTGTGAATAACCCAGGTACTTCTTTCCTTTCTGAAACACGGGTATCTAACACAAAATAATACCTTCATATTCGCATGTTGTCGCAATGAACTAAGTCATAGTTGTCAGATGAACCGTCTCTCATATTATAGTATGTAAAATAGTGGGTATTGCAAACATGGCAACTTCAATTTATGCACCTCAATGAATGCTGCCGCACAAATTTCTTGGGGTGCTCACCCTCGCTGCAAACACCATGCGCAAAGCGTTACTTTCTGTTACTTGAGAAAACCAGCGAAAATAATGAGACGCAGAATCATTTCGTGTTTGCGTGTGTCCTTGGTGTTTCCTTCGTGTTTACGTCTCAATTTTTTCGCTGGTCTTCTCAAGTAACAGTATGAACCAACTGGCCCAGCAAGCAGCCCTTCTGGAGTACTTTGCTTTCTGAGCCAGAGATGGCGACACGCAGACGCCTTATTGCTCGATGACCACACATAACACCTGAATGAGGATTTCTCTCGCTGAAGCGTTCCGTTTGGATTTATGAGCTCAGGTTCGGTACGTCGCGAAATCGCGACAACACGCTAGAAAAGGTTAATAACAATTGTGCAAGACAGCGGTGTGTAAATGTTATACAAAGTTAGTACCCATTTCTTCCTAAATAGTTTCCTTGAGAAGTGCAAACATTTCGAAGTAGGAGAAGTGTAAATATCTAAGAACACAGTTCACTCCTGTATAAGTATTTGTGGCTTCACATTCATTCTGGTGTAATAATCTTTCTACGACCCGCCTTCCGCTCGGCTTACCAATGATGGGACGCAACGGTCGTTTGTAGTCTATGACTTGGAGTAGCATTCCTTAATGCCTACTCTTTCCTCATTGGAATGGCCAAAAGTCACGAATCCTCGTTTCAGTGCACAAAGAAAAAATCTCTGCACCACGCTGGACATGGTTGACAACCGTCCCGTTACGCAAAGCAGAATTATTGGATCCTGGTCAAAGCCGATGTTAGACCAAGTTGCCTAAAAGCACTAGTGCATTTTTAAAAGCATCAGAAATAATGAAAAATTATAGTCGTCAGTTGCTTTCCTTGTGTTTGTGTTGACAGATTGTTCTCTCATTTCTCGTCATCTTTTCTACCGCTTACAGATCAGAGCCCAGTTCAGAGCCCACTGGACACTACATCTAGTTAACCCCTCTGCCTTTCATCTTATTTCTCTCTCTCTCTCTCTCTCTCTCTCTCTCTCTCTCTCTGTGTGTCTTCGAAAAATCAATCCAAACATTAACGAAATTCACATTGTAAGGTTTAATCAAATTGAATCTCAGCTTGGACAAGCGAAACTTTTCACCGTCTTTGACAGAAGGCTATTGTGATTCTGATACTACTACCATTTCGTCTCTAGTGAAAAAAATTATGGGGTTTTACATGGCATAACCACGATCTGATTATGAGGCACGTCGTGGTGGAGGATTCCGGAAATGTTCACTTCCCGCCACACTGCTGTCTAGGCTCAGGCGTTCATCATCGTAAAGTATGGCGCTGGGGTTGTAGTACGCGCAGTCAGCTGCTGGAGGCCCCTAGAAAAGGTGAACAGCACTCACTTGTTCGGAGTACAAACGCTGCGTCTGGAGCTTGTGGTTTTCTAGCCAAATTGCACCGTCTGCACATCTGATAGTACAACCTAAGTCAGACTTCATTCATTCATTCATTCATTCATTCATTCATTCATTCATTCATTCATTCATTTTTCTTTCGTTCGTTCGCTCGTTCATTCATTCACTAATTCGTCAATCATCTATTAGTCTCTCAAGTTCACAAATTTCGGTCATTGCGCTATGAAAGGGGTGGGCTTTTTTTTCTACCTGAAATATTTTTGATCGAAGCCTTCGTAGACATAATACTGAAGTGAAAATTATTCTACTCTTTCGCTGTTTGAACAAAGAAGTAACTACTTAAGATAGGTAGTAGAGCGAACTGGTGCGGGAAATAAGACGCACTTACGATGAATCGATAGAAAAATTCTGTGGCACCCATCTCACGATGAGTGCCGACGGTAATGCCTATAGCATTGACTCAATGTAGAGACACAGCGTATTGCCATCGTCGAAGCGAGTTATGTATGAGGCGTGTAGTGCAGCGGAATTCTTTTGCGCTTCCCTACGAACACTCGGCGCCATCTAGCACCGCCGCCGCTAAGCCTGCGCCTGGCCTCCAAAATACGTAGCGCGTCGGTGCGTGCGAGCGTTGAGAAGCGCGTCATGCGGCAACTGGACTCTTTCGCGCTTCTTTCTGGATACGCTGCGCCGTCTAGTGGCACTGCCTAGAAGCCCGCGCGTGGCCTCCGAGACGAGAAGCGTGGTGCGCCGGTGCCTGCGAACCCTGAGAATTCTTCCCCCGCTTGCCACACAATCAGTGGCACATGCTCAGTGACCGAAGTTGGCGAGAGGTTCATTGAAAAACGGAACATACTCAGTGCATTAATGGTGCAGCTCGCTAAAGTGTTGGCCTGAAAGGCGTTAATTGTAGAGCGCTACACACTCAGTGCATCTGTGCGCAGCCTGTTAATGCGTCGGGTTGCTGTGATTGAGTGATCCTTGAGACGTGGGTCTGATTCCGCTCAGCATCGGAGAAATTTGAGCAATATTTTGCGTCGTTGTAGAGCAGCACATTACTAGCGCGACACACCTAGATACCCAAGTTGGCGTCAAAGACATCTATTACAGAGTGGCACGCACCTACTGTCGCGTGCCCAGTGACCCAAGTTGGCGTCAAAGAGGTTCATCGAAGAACAGCACAGGCCGAGTGGCGCATATCCAGGGCTCCAAGTCGGCGTCAAAGAGTTTATTTAAGTAGCAGTACTTACCCAGTCCCGCATCTACAGTGACCAATATCGGCGTGAAAAAGGTTCGTTGAAGAATGGCACATACGCATGTACACTCCAGGATACAAGTTCGTCTGACGGTTGGTTTCGAACCCTGTTCCCTCAGAATAGCAGTCCGATGCGCTACATATTCGACCACTGACCACCCAGTGACCCAGATAGGCAAGAAAACGGCTAGATACATAGACCCCGAAAATTCCGTGAGTGCCCTAAAAAAGCTAACGCAGTAATAAAAGTTTATCGTTGCTGAAAGCTTGTTGATGTGCATCTGGCCTCAATCCAGGCCTCCTCTTTCACCCTACTTCAGAGGGGATGTAATGTACACAGCCAGATGTCTTTGGTTTTGGAGTGTGGCGACTGCAGTCGGCCACCCAGGTTTGGGGAATTTAGGGACATGACTTGGGGATCTAATAATACCACGCATAGATCCACAGGAAGAACAATGGCTGTGTGCGCGCTATGAAAACGGTGATCTTTGACAGCTAAGGTTAAGTGTGTTCTAAACGTACGGCCATCTGTTCAACAGGATGGTTCACACGGGACGAAGCGCGATGACATTGTCATCAAGCGCTGAATGATAAAATTTGTGATAAAGGCACAACCTTGTGATTCAACGGCACAGTTCAAGCCTCGGAACGCTTAATGTCATGCTTAAGTTAGAGACGCCAGTGTGCTCAGAAAATCTGAGTCATATTAAACCTTCCTTAGCGATTCTGCATAAATTCTAGAGCTGATGAAAAGCTATATTGTTAAGGACCATAAACTGCGCATGCATATGAGAGCTTGGGTCAAACTAGCCCTAACAACGCTTAATATAGCTTTACTGGTAGGGTTACAATACCGCAGTTTATAATAGCAAGGTGAGAGAACCAACTGAAGTTGTTATACAAGTTGATGCCAAGGTATCTATATGTTACGACTGTTACATATGCTGTTTTTCTTCCGAGCTGACTTTATCAACCTAGCTTATGGGCGACATAATTATCATCGTTGTAGTTGGCTCAACGCCGTCAGTTAGCCCTATTTTACTTGGTACTCACAATAAACTTCACTCATGCGTCATCAGATGGCTGATTGTTCATATCTTTACTTCTCCCTCTCTCTCTTCTCTAGCTGTCTAACCTCAGAAACTGTCATGCAATTTCTAAATGCAAGTGCCTTGTTCATTCGTGAAGGGACCAAAGTCTCCACAGTTAGAGCAGTTAGCACAGGTATATCCAGCACCTAACTTGTGTACTGCCCACAAGAACAACTTGATTAAAATATTAAATCTTGCTTCATTGCTAGCGTGATTGGAAGACTAAAACGGGGCAGGTGTATATTGTGTGCTATATTGTGTATTGTGTGCACATGTCGCTTGCGGTCTTGCATGAAAGACAGCTTATGTTGTTCGCGGCTAAAGGTTCTGTTTTTAATTTCGTTCTGCTAATTTAGTGCAGCCTGCAAAAGTCCGAAAGTCATGAAACTAATTCTAGAGGCAATGGGCGTCAAATGTGTGTATATATATATATATATATATAGTAAAAAAGAGAGAAGCCAACTAGCAAGTGTCTTTCGAAAGAGGCACCACACCCACTTTTTGAAGTTCAGAGAAAAATAAGGGAAAGGAAAGAAGAGGCCTTGCACGGTTAATTAGGGCACCGTTACAGAATGATGTAGGCTACGATCCATTGGCGACACGTTCATTCAGGTCTGAACGTTGAAGGTGGTGGCGTATGAGAGGAGCGGCGGTACTGGGGCGTCGTTTAAATTGCACAAGGTATCATCAGTGAGGTCAATGTTTTGTGGTGAAGTTTAAAGAGCATCAGCTGTCCCCTTCCTGAAATACGAATTTCGAGATGGTTTCCACTGACAAATCAGTGTTCTTCTATAAGATGCGATTTTATGGGCTAGGCTTGAAGACTTCACGTAATAGAGGGGAGTCAGCATTGGCATTGGTCGCCCGGCTGCGACTCCTGTGGGGGTCTCTGAGGACGACAGCTCTTGGCAATCTTAGTTTTTGTCATAGATACCTCAGCGCCATGTTGATGCTCCCAAAAGGGGAACATCAACATAGTATACTTGGATTTGGAGGTTCCCAAAGGGGAGCAACAGTTCCTAAAATTCAAACCGTAGATTTCTTCATAATCCAAATGTACCGATAGACGAATAAGTTTGTAAGATCTTATAACGTTCAGAAGAAAGTAACACCAGCACCTGTGATGGTGGAACGTTGGAAAGCTTCCAACTTAACCATAATCTTCGAAAGTCTGACACATGTAACGAAGCGGATCATCCACTACAAGTTACAGTACGTCCCACCCCCAACTGAATTAACATCAGGATGTCCCTAAATAGCAGAGCCCAGCTCCGCTGAAGAAACTTGTCATGATCCCGAGTACCGACACAGCTGCAGAAGCAGTCTGATGGACTTAATGAATCCTAGTTTGAAGAACAAACTACAATCCAGCAATAGAATTTCCAAGCATGGATACAAGTTTTGACAGCTTAGAGAATATATTCTTGTGCAGATTAAATCCTAACCGATTTTTTTACACAATGAACCATCTAACGCTTCGTTGCAGGATAAAATGGAGCAGCCCACACTCCACCATCTACTCTGTACATAAGATCAACGCCTTTGATGTAGGAATTAGAGCACACTGAATAACAAGAAAAGCAGAACAAGTCTATGCCTTTGGCACGGAAAATTAAATTCTGTAGCGGGTAAGGAATGACATGTACTAACAGAGTAGTATTCAGGATCCGCTTCTTTATTTTAGGTTCTTAAAAAGGTGTCGTATCGTGCATACATCCCCACTCTTAGTTGGCCAACACCCTATAGGACTCTTTGTGCACATTCGGGTGTGGCTAGTTACATTCAGGTTCATTTGCTTTTGGTGTACTCTTTGTTGAGAACGAATACATCTTTTATCCCATCCATCGCCATATTATTTAGCTTAACGCACCGACACAATCTGCATTCTAACCAACAACCCGGCACTAGGCTAAAAGTGTTAGCCTAATCTGCTCTTAATTCATTTTTTTTCTTCATACCTACCTATGATAATGGCGTGTTTTTATGCTTTTACTATAGCAGTTACGGCTATATGAACAGCAGTTGTCAATGCCAACTCAAGGCTAGTGTAAAGTCGCCGCATCGTGTTTCGCGCATTATGCTCTCGCACAATTTTCTGAAATGTGCTCTTCATGTTCCTATAATGCATATTGTGCTTTGTTGGTTAAAAAGTGAGGAAATCAGTTCATTCAAAGAAAGAAGTTGCAATACTTCAGTCAGCCTCACTAGTGGGAGGAATATACAGAGTGAACTACAGAAGAGCCGATTTTTGTCAGCCTTCAGTGAAACAGGAAATCGTGCACCAATGCCAACTTGTCGGATATTGGCATCGTGCTTCGATAGTTCTACTGCCGCTTAACACGACATAGAGTGTGCGCAACTCACTCAACATTGCGTGAGATTACACAGTCCATAAAATGTAAATAAACGAAATTGTACAAAACACGTTTATTTGTATGCAGCATTTAATTAACTACTTCACAAAAGATTCGCGTCATACATATTCCATGGTGCACGTTGGACCTGCATAGTCTCTACAACTTTAGGCTGCTTGGAGGAAAATTTCGGCAGCGTTTCCATAATCACGTACAGTACTGCCAACATACATCATCGTCCAGAATTGTCAAGGCAATGTTTTGAATTGGATGCTGTTCTTCAGAGGCAATTCTAATGTAAACCTTAACATCCAACATTTTACTTTGAATTCTTCAGTCACAAAAGCAATGACACTGTCAAAGTGATTACTGCAACAAAAAACTACGTTATCGTTCGCGTATAGAAAGGTTTTAAGTACGTGGTCCCCGAAGGAGCAGTCTAGTTCACGATCAACTTTGCTTAAGTATCACCTATGGAAATCCCTGACTTGTTAAAAACACTCCTTCTTCCACCCCACTAGCTTCGAACTTAAACACATGCCCAAGATTTCCAGGAATGCCACTGTAGCCACACCACATCTGTCCGTAAAGACTGGCTTCTGAATTTGTTCTTTAATGCAACCCTTTAACAACCCAACACACTTTAATAATTCGTCATGCAGCAAGCATTAATTGCAGAAATGCGCAATATCCATGCTGAAAGCTAAGCATCTACTAGGATTCTCTTTAAAAAACTGGGGCCGAATTCACAAAACTTTTCATTCGTGAATGATTTTGCCCTTACCGTGCCACCTTCTCCAACAATATCTTCAACATCATAATTGGCTGAAATTTGCTGTTTATTTATTTTAATCTATTTTACATACCGCAGTACAAGGGCTAAAGCAGGATTGGGTAGAATTGGGGATTCACAGAGAACGAAAATCAGCACGAATGTTACAAGAAGACTAAATAATGGAATATGACATAGTAAAATAAACTGCAGAAACAAAACCGTCAAGGGGAAGGAAACGCACATAACCAGGCAATAAATTTGAAAGGTGGATTTTTCTGAGCTAAAAGCAGTATTTAACTGTATTAATGCGTGTCCAGAAATGTTGCAGATTAAGGTCGTGGTAGTTTCTGGTAGAAGGTTCCTTAGCGAATGTTAAGTACGCACATTTTGATAGACTAGAGGGGGAATAATATTATACAATAACTTTAGAGAGTCCACATCACGGCAAGTCAAGAGTGGTGTCATGTTCAAGGAGGGAAGAGCAGCATAGTGTGAGAAGTCGCTGCCGTATCGGCGACATTTACAGCGCACAGAGCGTTTTCTGCGCGTATTCGATTTTACTAATATCGCACTGGTTGAAAGGGCACCAAACAACAGAGCCGTACTGAAGTATACGTCGGATCAGTGTTTTGTACAACAGAAGCTTCGCATCTTTAGATCTTTAGGAGAAGCAGAAAGCGTTCGCTTTATATATCTAAGTTTTTAAAGGGCTTTACCGGTTACCAGTCCAACAAATATAGGATGAGACATTTTGTGAATACGGGCCCTGAAGTAGTGCTTGAGAGTTAGGTATGCGGAATGAGTCTAGATAGCTTAGTTAGACTAAGCAGTTTTGGGAATAACCAGCCACAATATACTGCCAAGTGACTTTCTCAGAAATAATAGCCCGAAAAGACATCTCCTGCGTATGTGTTTTTGGCGACAAAAATAAAAGAAGACATGGCCCGTATTCACAAAATTTTCTTTGCTAGAATTGTTCGTATGAGTAAATTTCCGGACGTATTATTAGCGAAGGTGACCGATCAATGGCAAAGACACTTACGAACGAAAAGCTTTGTGAACTCGGCCTCAGTTCTGAAGTGAGTGATCTGGCCTTCTTGGCAGTAGATGCAACCTTATCTAGCTTGTGTCTCATCGAGAGACCGACAGCACGTTCATTAAGGACAGACGTCTTTGTTCTCACAGTCTTAAATTCTTCTGAATTGCCAACAATGTTTTTGTTTGACAACATATTCTCCGTCATAATGACAAAACAGCCTTCTTTGTCCGATATTACGGGCCTACGATCCCTCTCTACAAGGTTAGTCCCCAATGGGTGGATAGGTTCTGTTGTGATCGGCCGTTTACCCCGCGACAACCGTTGGTCACGGATAACGCGATAATGGGGAGCGGGCCGACGGCCTCGTCAAAGCTATCCTCAACTGGGATGACTCATGGCCACCAGTGGAGTCCTACCAGGAAAGGCTTTGCAATGACGGGGTCCCACCAGGAGTACGTCTGGCAGGAGGGGACATCCTTTACTCGCCGGTCTTCCGCCCAAACTGCTGCGTCCGCGCCGGAAAAGGGGTCAGTGTGTTCGCCCCCCCCCTCGCCTGTTCGTGTACAGTGATGTACGTAGCTCTCTTCAGAGGGAATGTGCTACCATCCTCCAGATTTGTGGGACATGACGGCACCGGTCTCCTCACGCCTGGGGGAAGGCGACTGGACAATGACAGCGCAGGGGTTAAAAAGAGAGACGGATGATGAGAGAGACTGACTGCTAGAACTTGATCATGAACTTCTTATTTTTCAGTACTTGAAAAATTGTACATATTGTAACATAAACGTGCGCGCTTAACCGTCTTGGACATCGGGCCCAGCCCCACGTTCCCTTACTTCTCCACGCTGAATGGACACCACAAGTCTGCGGACCGCCGGTCGCAACAGTTCTCAACCACTTGGGATACAAATGTAATAATGCGGCGCGGTAGGCTTAACATATCAACGGGTTTCATTTGTGGCTCATTTTCGGGACCTACAGCTATAAACTACGGCTACTCTTGCCTTCAACGATGGCGTCCCCGAGAACAACAAATATTTATGGCCGTGACGTGTGAATGACGTGCCCGCGATTGACGCGTTGGCGCTGCCTTCTATTGAGCACGCTAAGATGAGTTTTGTCTGTTTCTCCTTTTCCGCCACCGTGCGAACTTTCAGTTGAAAGTCGGTATTTGTGCTGTTCTTCTCGTTCCACTTGTGTCTGTGTCTAAACGCCTGGCTTTTCTTACCATGAACAGTTGTTAATTCGCCAGCTTCGCAGTTTTATTATTTACATTAGGTTTTATTTATGCTATAAGTTAGGATGTATTTGGTAGGCACACATGAAAATTTAGTGAAATGATTTAGTATGTCGAAAGCTTCATGGCTTGTGAGGAAGCCATGAACCAAAAATACAGCAAAGGGAGTGCGTTAGCACGGTCGTGTTCGTATTGAGATGATTCAACAGATTCCTTGCTTCTGTGAATGCGCACATGTTGACATTTAGTAACTGCTTGATGAGCACCTGGCGAAACTGCAGCCACCTCGCGAATAAGAAAGCTGTAAGCGCGAGCCTTTGCTAGTTTCCACAATTCACATGGCCCTTGCCCTGTACCGCGCTTTCCACCTTTAATCAACTCTTCACACAGCGCACAACAGTTCTAATGCCACTGCGCAATAGCCTCATTATGCGCGAGTATTGTCAGGAATACTGGCTCGGACTTGCTTAAGAGCTCTGCAGATATATGTCCAAAAGACACGAATACATATAGCAGCTTTAGTGGCCTCGTAGAGAGTACAAGAAAGTGCTTGCACCGCTCTGTTGGCGCAGCGACGGCTCTAGTTACATGTACGCAATCATGCGTCACCTTCTATCGATCTAATTACGTCTTCATGTTTATGCGTGCTTTTGTCGTTGTTGATGTTGTCTGATTAAACATTTTTTGATAATCTGAAGACAGCTTTTTACACATACTAAGCGTGACGGTCATCCCGCGACGTAGTCACTTTGTAATTTGGTACAGACTACAAAGCGCCAATAAATATTGGGCCCGCAATACAAAACTTCTCTTAAGTGTCTTCGGCAATTGGCAAAGAAAACCAGAAACAGCGAAGTCAAAACAAGCAAGCGTGCAAGATGAAAAGCATCGCCGCAAATTTCACGAGCCTAGATCTGTATCGCCATCTCTTGTCAATACAATGAACTAAGCCTAGTGTAGCGGCAGTTTCAAACGCAAGTCATGGCTTTGAATAGGTAGGCTGGCCAGAAAGTTCGGCCATCTTATACAGTGATGCGCTGTATAAGCATAGGCGCTGCCGTTTTGTATCTGCCTCGAATAGGAAGAGCGTACAGTCGCGTCACTACATAGGAAAATGACTCATTCATATGATACAAGCTGCACACAGATAAAGAAAGAGGCCTAGAAAGAGTTTGAAAAACAACGGCACATAACTATGACACTACCAGCAGGCCAATTTTGACGTATTTACTAACGTGGATGGAAAAAGTTATTGCACTTTGTAAGATCGTAGACATATCAAATACGCAAAAGCAAGCGAGGTGCCCAGCGAGGACCTTTGTAACATTTACGGAAAACAGATTATTCAACGGAGCTACACGGACGTGTACCGATGGTGAGAAAACCCCTAAATCTTATAATTCCTTTTAGTGCTTCAATTAACCGTGGTATTCTTAATTTTGTGTTTATTTATATAATTACAGTCTCCTTTTGCGGAAGAGAACAAGAATCCGTGACTGTCTTGTTCATTTGGTGTTTTCATCTATGGAAGGAAGGAAGGAAAGAGAAGAGTAGAAGGCAAGGAGGTTAACCAGAATAACGTCCGGTTGGCTACCCTCCACCGTGGAAATGGGAAAGGGGAAACAAAGATCACAGGGAGAGAGAGGAGGGAAGCAAAGAAGGTAATCCACCTCTTTCATTTTCCTGTGCTGCCCTCTGCCGCACGCCGCTGAAAACGTTTTGGAAGGGTCCCGTGGCTTTCGCCGGTTGATTTGTGTACCTGCGCCCACGTTGAGTGCGTGTCAGTTGTGCGTTTCGTGGACAGCGAATGATCATTAATGGCTTCTTCGGGACAGCACGTCGCTCCTGAAGCCATGTAGCACTCAATGAGTACTGGGTGAGCAGGCATGAGTGCGCTGTTCTGCAAACAGTGCGGCCGATAAAGGCACGCTGAGTTCCGTTTGGCGGCACGGCTGCCTTGGGATTTGTCACTGATTTCTGCAATTGGACATCACTTTTTGTATTATTTTTACACATTATTTAGATGTTTCGCATATTCAAAATATCTTCGAGCGCAGCCTTCTGCGTCGGATTTATTAAAGCGGTGCACTTGTTTACATCGACATCTACAGCCGCAGGTCGTTGTCATCGTCAAATATTGTGGTAAAAGTCCATTGCTGATATGAAATAGTGTCAAAATGTAGCAAAACATGCATATCTGCGCATATGTGCCATGTTGTTACACCCTGAGACGAGTCAATACAAGCGGCCGAACCACTTAAACAACGGCAACTGTGATCCAGATACATATATTACGGGCGGTTAATTAACTCATTCTCGCTTTTTCTAACTCCATCATACTTACAGTTTTCGCGTGCCATAAATCATTATTAGAGAAAACTGTGCTCGCATAAGTGCTCATTTGTAGGCCATGTCGTTCTCTCACGAAACGCGTGGATGCCATCGCTCACACGGCGTTGGTATAAATGAGCGAGGCGGTTGTTTACGCTGCTGTATACCGAATACACCGTCTCTTGTTTGCCACTTGACGCAGAGGCAAACAGGGCATCTCTGAAATTGAGAAATGTGTTGGCAAAGCAACACGTACAGGCCCACCCATATACGTAGCGAATGCGACCGACAGCCTACACGTACGGTGACGTATACAGATGTTGGCACGGCGCTGTGTCGCCGCTTACCGCTTATTGTGCACGCCCTGTACAAAGTGAAGTGTAGCTGAATTCAAATCGCTAAGGCCAGAATTGAACTATAAAAGCAGTTTCGTTCGACCTAACTGCTTACATTTCAGTTCAGGTCCGCCGGTAGCCAGTGCACGAACTCGACGGCGCCAGGTTAACCTTCGCTGAACAGGATCGACAATGGCTCAACCTTTGTGGGCACGGCTTGAGAGGGTTAAAGCTTGTGCATTTCAATTTTGTAGGCGTGCTTGACTAATTTTGAGCACGATTAATTATATATATAAGTGAAGACGCTGTCGCTGTTGTGTTGTCGGTTCGACGGCCAATCGCGCGGCGTTCGGTCGAACGATGGTGGGCACGCTGATTCTGCCGGTGCCTTCGACAAGAAAGCCTGTCGCAGAACAACTCGCGCTCGTCGGTTGCGTCGTTGTTGACCTGGTATGATAAAAAGGTTTCAGTGACGCACAATAGTCGGTCAATCTTTGGTGTGAGCGTCTTCTCGGTCTCATATCGGCCCAGTGTTGCCGGGCCTTACGAGTACGTGCAGTATGGAACGCGCTGCCACTACCAGCAAGCGAGGACCGACGCTGCAAAAAGACTTCGTCAGCAACGTGATCTACTTATGTGTCGCCCTAGTGTAACGCACGGTTTTTTCGTTAAATTAGCGAGCCGTTCAAGAAAGGCGGCTCACGGTGGCTCACGGTGCAGTCCGGACAACTCGGACGATGCCCTGGCCGGTTTCTCTTTTAAGGTGGAGTTGTGGTCTTACGCTAAGCACGTTTTCGGCACTGCACCGACGTCGAGATACCAGTAGAGTTTCAACCCGGCACACGGCACCAGTGTTTGCAGCAGCGCCCGTCCGAGCTCTTTCTTTCTTTTTTTTTTTTTTTCAGGGGACGCGCGTCCCTTCCAATACGTTTCGCGACTAATCCGCTAGGGCAGGGTACATGCGCCGTCACGCCATGAAAGAGGCGCATTGCGGTGAGTTCGCTGACGCGTGTGGTCTTACAGAAATTGCATTAATAGTCACAGATGGTCGCACAAACCCGTCGTCCTTAACAAGGACAAAAGCGCCTTCACCGCTTTATGGGCCGACGGGCGATGGGGGCGGTGTTCCAGCAGCCCCTGCACAGAAAGCGGCTGATTGTCCAGCTTTTGGAAAGCTTTGGCGAGTTCTTGTCTCTCTGGGGCACCTCATGGACAGTGGCACAACAGGTGGCCGATGTTTTCTTCGGTGCCACAGACCTCGCATGCTGCACTGTCAGTCACTCCAATTAATGTAGAGTATGCCTTTGTGAAGGCAACTCCTAACCAAAGGAGAAAGAGAAGCGTAGCTTCACGTCGAGGAAGTCCGACTGGAGGTCGGAGTTGCAGGGAGGGGTTTAGTCGATGCACTCGTGTAAGTCGTAAGTTTGGCCCGCTCGGTCACTGTGAGACTGCGTGCCAGGTGTCGAAGCTGCCTTGCAGCGTCTGTCCTCGAAAGCGGAATTGGAACGCTGTGCTCTTCTTGATGTGCTGTGCGAGCAGCGTGATCGGCGGAATCATTACCACTGATTCCACAATGACCAGGTACCTATTGAAAAACGACCTCGTGACCTTTTTGTTGGACGTCATGGCAAAGTTTCACGATTTCGTATGTCAATTGGTCATGACATCCGTGTCGGAGAACTGACTGCATGCACTGTAATAGCGGTTTTGAATCACAGAATACAGCCCATTTTCTAGGTCTTTCAGAATGAATGAATTCCAGTGCTCGACGCAGGGCCGTTAGATCTGCCGCCGTTGAGGTCGTGACATGCGATGTCTTGAACCGCAGTGTCATTCCCCGCGCTCGTATAACCACGGCACCACCAGAACTGCATGACGTAGTCGATCCATCGGTATAATACCTAAAGGACAATACCTAAAGTGTTTAGCCACCCATCTGTTTTTCTTAATTTTGTTCAATCGTTTTCTTTTAAATAGATTTTGCTCTGGGCCTGCCGTACTTCGAAGGTCGCCCCGCAGGTGTATTCCTGTATTGCCCCATTTCTACTTTTTTCCGTGTATAGCTAACAGTGGGCTATCCAACATGTCTTCGATCAATCTATAGTTCAGTTAGCACTGCAGATTTTAAACATAACACCGAGTTTCTTCGTACTCCCTACGTTATACATTATGGCAGCGCTTATCTTGCCTTTTGTTTTCAGTAGTAGTTGATGAGTTTTCATGTAATTATTCCCCTCTTCAATCCATATACCTAGGTATTTGTATTCTTTAACCATCGATTTTTTTTCATGCACGATCACAGGTGTCTATAAGCACCATAAGGCCTGGGCCGCTATTTTGTAGCGATGCCTTATGCCTTATTCTATGCTATTCTTATCATCCACCACACACGGCCGCCTGATCGCGTTGATAATGTGGGCAGACCGTCGCTCTGACCAGTGGCCAAGCGCGAAAAGCCTGAAAAGGCATAGAATCGGAAAAGGCATCGCTACAAAATACCGACCCTGATTTCATTCCCATGAACCTAAATCCTACAGCGCCCTCCTCTCCGCAAATAACTGCCACATGCTGAATACCTTTCTGATGAAATCGAGGGTATGACGGAATCACAAAACGACGTGGATTCGGGCTAGTTGGTGATCATAAGAAATAAACATGCTTTGCGCGGATTGGACACCACAAAGAAGACGGGCAACAACGGAACGCTACTATCAAATGATTTTGGTAGAGTTATCGTATTACCTCCCACATGACAGCCGTGTTCAAGACAAGGCTAAACGCGATAAAACTGTTGTTTAACCATGCCGCATAACATGACGGAGACACCTAGCATTTACAGGGGGAAAGTTCCCATCGTTTCGGTTGCAAGAGTCCGCCATAGTTCGGACGTGAAGCGACTCTAGATGTACACGCATGGCTCGATTGCTTTCTTCCGCAATCACGTGATATTGCGGGTCATGGTATTAGCTGGGACGAGGCACGTGTTGATTTTCATTCATCAAGAAGAGTCACAAATTAAACATGGCTGTCTTACATCCTCTGATATACTTATTTGGGTACAGTTTTGTCCCACGGCAATAAAGCTGTTGAATCGAATGTCTGGAAGCACTGGCATGTTAACCGTGCAATAATTTTTAATGCGATTAGCATTCTTTGGGATTTCACCCAGTTTGCGGTATCTATATGAGCTCTTTCATATACCTAGTGACCCAAGTTGTCAACTAGCTTGGGCCACTAGGCATGGGCTGGCCGCAGCGCTATCTTGCCGAGCAGACAACTTGAGCTACAGGGTATGTGCCCGAACAGACCACTTTGTCACTACGTGTGTGATACTTGGTACGTGCCTATTCTTGATCAATCTCCGAGAATATATATGTAGCAAGGGGACGCAAGATCTATGTAGCCTTCAATTATATTGAAGTTAAAACGCCCCATCTGCAAAAGATACCTCGATCCGCGTCGATCAGGGCTGCTGGATGGGTAGCCATCGCAAGGAAGTTGCCGCCAGGATACTAGGGACAGTGTGGGCTGCTAAGAAGTTTCAGCTGGGATGCAGTGACCACAATGAGATATACTGTGTCGTCGTATATCATTTGGTCTTGTGGCTGGCCGCGATATCGCCTCTTCGCGTATCTGCTGACGTGCCCATAAGGTTTCGTGATTCACGGATGTCATGGTGATATAGCATGTGGATGCAATATTCGATATAATATTCATCATAACACACAAAACATATCATCACAAATTACACACCCACCATAGGAAAGATTTCTAATCGCATTAACATTGCCGATCTCCAACGGATAGATGCGCTGCCAACAATTTTCGTCCTGAGAGCGTTCTTCTTTATTTGTACCTTCGACTTTACGTGTTTATTTCGTACGACCTTTTTTTAGCTATTTACTCAATTTTTTCAGCTATTTGCTCACTTCTGTTCCTCTGGAGCCTTGGTTCTCCCAGCGAAACTCACCACCCTGAGTTTCAAGACCTGTCACCCAACGACACTGACGGCTGCTGAACTTGCAGCTCTTCGCTCTGCACTTCGTCTCGTCAGCCACGAACAACCTCGAAGATGGTCAATATTCAGTGACTCGAAGGCAGCACTGCAGTATTTGCTATCAGCCCTGCGGCGTGGACCGCACGAACAACTGGTATTCGAAATTGGAAAAGCAATCCATACCTTGACTGAGAAAGGACACCACGTGACATTTCAGCGGCTTTCAAGTCACTGCGGTGACATAGTGAACGAGCACTCTGATAACACTGCTTGGTTGGCTCTTCAAGGCGACGAAGAGGAGCCGATACCGTTATCAAGGACAGATGCCGCTAGAAACCTTCCAATGCTCACACGTGATAACACGTTCTCCTTGTGGACCGCATGAAGTTTACGAAACAACCGGTTGCATAACCTAGACTCCTCTCTACATTTTCGCATTCCAGCTGGCCTCTGCCGTCGCAAAGCTATCCTGCTTTGCCGAATATGGCTAGGGGCGGCCTTCACTAAGTCCTTTGCATTCCGAATCGGATGGGCCGACGACGCCTCGTGTGTTGACTGCGGTAGCGAGGAGACTGTTCAACACCTTCTCTGTGACTGTCCTCGCTACAATACACAAAGACGATCGCTCGAAATCGCGATAGCGCGATTCGACCAAAGACCTGTAACAGAGGAACTTATTTTAGAATGCCGGAATCACATGCCATCGCAGCGGAGGGCGACGAGGGCACTGTTGCACTTTTCAAGGGCAACCGAACTGGACAAGCGGCTGTAGCCTAAACAGATGTTTATAGTGCTGCAAGTGCTACTGTGCTGTGTGGTGACTGTTTACGGCGACAGTATTTGACTGTGATTGTACGTCTAGGCTCCTTTCTTTCTTTATCGCTATTTGTAACCACTTTACCTCCCCCTCCCCTCTCTCCCCAGCCTAGGATAGCAAACCGAATCTGCCCATCTGGTTAATTTCCCTGCCTTTGCCCTTTCTTCTGTCTCTCTCTACTCACTTCTGCGATGGCCCTGCTAAAGGGCTTTTATACATAAAAGTCAATCAATCAATCAATCAATAAATGCAGCACATTCACCGAGTTGGAATCTTTATACAGCGAAGCTTTGTGTGAGTATGCCCACACACACACACACGCACGCACACACACACGTACACGCACGCACGCACGCACACACACACACACACACACACACACACACACACACACACACACACACACACACACACACACACACACACACACACACACACACACGTTCGGGCGCACAAAGAATTATGTCGAGCCTTCTGTTGCTGCGCTTCTGTTGAGTTGCTGACTGCTAGGGAATACGACGGGTGCCTTGAACTTATCATGGTGTCAGAGGCTGCATGCGCATACGTACGTAGTGCAATTCGAATCCATTCCATCCGCAAGAAGCGTTTCCTTTCTCATTACCTTGCAGTCGCGGATGCGCAACTTGGCAAACTTTCTGGTTCTTTTTCGTTCTTTTTTTTCCCTGTCAACCGCACAGCCGGCGCCGCCGCTGTCGCGGATGGATGGTTGCTATGAGCGTGTCAGATTGAAAAGGGGCGGTGGGTTGCGCCACCAAACTCTTCGTATTATTTTGCCTTATGTCCTACCTATCTTTAGAAAAGCATCAAACCTTCTGAACCACTATTGGGAACTTTGTTTTTGTACGCCTCCGTTGTTTGTGGCCGCCCTACATTTCTGCCGTTAAACTTTTAATCACCTCTTACAATCTCTATTGCAAACACGTTTACTTTCCCCCTGCTATGTGTGAAACCAAGGGATTCAGCAATTTATTTATTTTGTGGCGAAAAAGTTGCTTCGGGCACATCGGGAAGCTCTGCGGATGCGCGGAGGCGAGCGCCATCTGGATGTGGTGCAAGGAATCCGGCGGCGCGCACGGCGCGCACGGTGCGCCTACTCCGCTGTCATTGGTTGGACTATTCGGCAAGACAACAGCCAGGCCGCAGCTCCCACGGTGACGAAAGCCGGCGAAGTCCGGAAAGGCTCGCTTTTAAAGATAAATAAATAAATAGATAAATAAATAAATAAATAAATTGTGACGTGTTTTAATTAACAAGCCAGAACGATACACAGGCAGGTCTGTTTATCTAGCGTCAGGCACCGAGCGCGCGAGCTTTTCCTCGAACGAGGCGTTGACGATGCGCTCGGAGCGCACAACGCTTTCCAATGCGTCCGAAGCAACTTCTACGCTACAAAATAAATAAATAATTCAGCCGGTGCCTAGGTGTATCGTGACGAAAGCAGGCACCCTCACGTGGGCTTTCTAATGACCGTTCATCGCCACTTTCAGTGCATTCACGATTACCTGAAAACTTAACAACATACTGATACTTCGCCGGAGTCAACAGGCGATGTATTTATCACAGCACGTAGTCGTTGCATTTAATGGCGTGCAGGACTAATAAGCAATTCTAAACGAAGGTATCTCTTTGAGTGCGGGTTAAGGGAAGAGAAGCGCTCTGCTATCTTCCAATCCGTTGCGTACCCTGCGGATACAATTCAGCCTTGTGCCTCCCTCTCACCTTCCTGCATGACTCGCGGGCTAAGCAACGCCGTCACTGGCGGCAGCAGGCGCATCGACACGCGCGCGTATCCGCCTCGTATTGTCTCTGCAGCAGGGCAACCTCACTCGTGGCGCTTGATCCGCGAGACAACCTGGCACTGGCGCCGCCCTCCGAAACGCGATCGTCGATTACGCTCGAACAAGTATATGGCGCAGTGTGGCCCTCGGGACACCGCAAACGACCTGCGGCGCTGGTGAGACTGCGGCGGCGGCCCGCACACGGCCTTGGATCGTCGTCGCGCGCATACGTTCGTGCCCCGTGGCTCAGAGGCAGGGAGGCCCGGCGGCGGCGCGCCGTGGCGCCAGGGGCGCAATTACGTATGTTGCCCCGTTGACGCGAGCCTGTCAGCGTGGCCGGCACCGAGACGCGACGCAGCACTTCAAAGGAAGAGCGCCCATGCGGGTCGGCCGCCGCGGCGCCGCGTGAGAGCCGCCTTCAAGAAAGCTCTGCGCGGACGCGCCCGTGTTACTCCACGCCGGCGGGAGCAACCTTTCGGCGGAGAAATATGATAATTGTCTTCGGACCCGAGCGCGCCGGGTCCGGCAGCCGCTGCCCGGCGCCGCCGCCAGGGGTCCGTGGAGAGCGCTCTAATGGTCGCGAGACGGCTTTAACGGGAAGACCGGACAGCGCGCGGTTCAACGTCACGGCGCGTGGTAAACGGCACCCGAGGACGTCCAGTGGACGCTGCTCTCGAGCACGCCTCTGCTCCGCGCTCGAAGGCCGGGCGGCTTTTTTCGGAGCCCAAATTGCGACAAATAGCGGTTCTCCTTCGCGCGCGCGGCTGACACCGCGACGCAGCTCGACAGCGAGAGGGAGAGCAGCGGCGCGCGACCATCGCGGTAGCCGAGCCTCCTCCTCTTTTCTCCTCTTTTTTTTTTTTTTATGCAGGTGACAGGAGCCATGGGAAAACGAGGGGGGTGGGGGGGGGGGGTGCGAGTCGAGAAATCGAATTGCTAAAGGCCATTTGCCTGGCGCTAATTAACGCCACAAAGGGAAAGACCGCGCGTGCGCTCCGCCAGGCCTTAATTGCATTTTCTAGCTCGCAAGGGTTCTGTGTTCCACTTCGCTCAAGCGTGATTGACCACCGCCCCGAGAGGGCCCGGCAGCGAAATGGCACCTATAATTCCAACCTTTCAAACGGACACGTAAAAGCCTGCAGTATAGCGCTGACACGCAAGCAGAGATCGTTTGCAAAGAAAGCCTCCACGCTAACACGGACACTAATTACCTGCGTGAGACAAGAGCTGCATGGAGTGGATCGAATCATGAGTAGTTCGCTTTGGCTTATTGCGGTCATAAACGTTGCGTTTCCCTGAGTGTAAGGGAAGAAAATAAAATATATCAACCAGCAAAAGGGGTTAAGCGGGCATAAAATGTCAGATACATCTTATGTCAAGAAAAAGATTCTATCTAGAAAAAATATAGCTTTCGTTCTGCCAGTACTATGTCACTGACTGCGCGATGTTCTGATAGGCCAATTGGTATTTTTTTTATATTAGAATTTCTTGTTCAAGTGTGGTTTCAGCAAAACCATGAGAGCATCTTACTTTATGACTTTTGATTAACTTATGAACACGAAGCCTGCAGCCCGTGACCACATTTAAAGAATGCCATAACTCATGTGAAATTAGATTCTTTTATGGTGTTAATGACAAGGTGGAAAAATCTTTAAATATCACTGCTTAACTCTGATAACGAGTTACTCTGAACACATTCCAACGTCGCAAGAAGGGGAAGAGAAAACAGAAAGGTGCAAACACCGCTTCAAGAGAGCAGACAGCCAGTTACGATGTATGTGTATAGATTACATAAGTAATTGTGCTGAACAATGCCATAAGTGCGTTTTCACACGCTTTTCATTCACACTAGGAACCTCAAATAACAGAAAAAGTATTTGAGCCGTAAATTGATGTAACTTTTATTCTGGAAAACTTCATTGGCCCGTAGCCCAATCCTGAAAACATGCAACAACAAAAAATAAAGAAAGAATAAAATAAAGAAAGGAAGAAATGCGACGACGGAGAAACATGGA
Source organism: Dermacentor variabilis (assembly GCF_050947875.1). Taxonomy (NCBI): domain Eukaryota; kingdom Metazoa; phylum Arthropoda; class Arachnida; order Ixodida; family Ixodidae; genus Dermacentor; species Dermacentor variabilis. The sequence goes on along the minus strand of NC_134568.1, from coordinate 273,456,939 downwards.
GCAGAATTTTGTGATAATTCTTTTACGCGTACTAAAACTAATATTCAGAAAGTGCTTACTCTATATAAAGCTCTTTATCAGAACACATATCCACCATGTATGTTAGCTATCCAATGCCAAAGCCGGCCAACGGCTAAGTGTTCTTCGCCATTGGACGAAGACTACTATCGAAAAGCTTTATGAATTTGGCACTATTCATTTCACCCACCAAACCTAACAGGCGGGACCTGCAGTAGCGGCGAGCACAGCTTCGTGTGAGCAGTGACGAAGGGCAAAAGGAATGGAAAATAACAAGGAGCTGAATTCAAAATGTTATCGCAAGTGATCGTAAGAACTTGTAAAATCGTGAGATTGATCGTGAGATCGTAAGATCACAAAGTGATCGTCAGAATTCTTAATTAGGCGATCTTTGCCATTAGCCCGCCACTTTCGCCAATATGTCCAGCATCAGGATTGACTGGAATTTGCACTTACGAGCAATTCTACCGTAAGAGCTTTCTGTGAATATGGGTCAAGAATCGGAACAAAACATGGATTATGAACTCACAGTCACGAGTATATTGCACTAGAGCTGTTTATAAGAATATATGCTAGCCAATAATGATTTTGGAGAAAATAATAACGAAGGCCGTCAGCCGATGGCGAACACCACGTACGAAGGAAACGTTCTGTGAATTCTCCTGGTCCCGCATCCACAAAAAAGATATTAAGCTATAATTGCTCCTAAGGGTAAATAACATGCAATCGTGATGTTGGACCTATTATTGAAGATGGCTGGGTATTGGGAAACAGCCTTTAAGAAAACAAAAAGAGCTTCGCGAATTTGGCTCCTGGTACCGTATACAAAAAAAAAAAAAAAAACTTCCGTAAGAGCTTCTACTTATGGGCCAACGTTCGAGTGCCCAGCACTTAAGATAGCGGACGGTTCGGCCAGCCTCTGTAGCAAACGCGCACAGCACTTCACGACCTGACATTTCTTGCATACCAGCCACTGTCTGCAACGCCAGTTACATGCTACGGCTATTTCCTTTGATGAGCGAAACCTTTTCGCGAAGAGAATTTATATTTGCTAAAACATGACGCAGTTAACATTCGTAACACAGTAAAATCAACCCAAAGTCGTTAACTTTTTTTTTCCCCAAGAAATGCAGGTATCAAAAGTGGTCGCGACATTCAGAGGAGGAGGCAAAAATAAATTTTCCAATTACCGCCCGATCTATATATTACCCTTATTTTCTAAAGGCTTAGAAAAAATAATAATGACTAGACTAGTTCGCTGATAAATTTAATTTAATCGACGTCGCTCAATTTGGCTTTCGGAGCGGCCGTTCCACAGAACTTGCAATTTCAACTCGGAAATTTTTTTTTAGAACGTTTCAAGAAGCAATTGGTAATAGGCATTTACACAGAACTTTCCAAGGTGTTTGATCATCTGAGTCATCTAACTTTACTAAATAAATTACAACTGTACGGTATTCGCGGGTTACCATTAGATCTCATAGCATCACAACTCCACAGTTGTATGCAAAGAAATAAATGCTCATTTATCCTCACACGAACCCGTAAATACAGGAGTTCCTCAAGATAGAATTTTAGGTCACTTACTATGTAATTTTCATATTAATGATATAAAACATATATGTCTTGTATGTCTCATACGCAGATTACACAACGCTGCTATTCCGTTCACAGAATTCCCAGAGTATAACTAACCAGGTAAATAGCGTTCTCCAAATCCTCAGTAGCTGATCACTTTGAATTCATTAGAAATAAATGTAAACAAAGCAAAAGCTTATCTATTTTTACTCCCCCAGGTAAGCTTCTCACTAATGGACGCCCTGGTTTGGGAAATTCCGCGATAGAAATTGTTCACACCGTCAAAACTCTAGTCCAGTTTCACAAAAAATTACACATATCATCATCATCATCATCATCATCATCATCATCATCATCATCATCATCAGCCTCTTTACGCCCACTGCAGGGCAAAGGCCTCTCCCATACTTCTCGAACTACCCCGGTCATGAACTAATTGTGGCCATGTCGTCCCTGCAAACTTCTTAATCTCATCCGCCCACCTAACTTTCTGCCGCCCCCTGCTACGCTTCCCTTCCCTTGGAATCCAGTCCGTAACCCTTAATGACCATCGGTTATCTTCCCTCCTCATTACATGTCTTGCCCATGCCCATTAAACATCTCAAACACCGCATTTCTCGGACTTCCAAAGCAATAGGTGTACCAGCAAAATCACATTTCTTACTCCCTGCGAGTACAAAACTCCAACTACACATGTATTATTTTTACTGTCAAGCAAGCTACTGTTTTCTTGTCTGCGGTACCATGGCAATAACAAATAGGTTGCACGTATTAGAAAACAAAGCCATCCGTCATGTAGCTGGGCAACACTACAAAGTACACACCGCACCACTTTTCTCACGTTCTTGCATAATTTCTCTTCACAGCTTCTATGCATACAATTTAGCCCCGAGAGATAAAAAAAAGCCTGAAATTTTCTGATGGAACCCAACGTTCATTAGCGGAGCTCTCGCTCAAATGAAAACACACTCATACCCATCCCGAAATACCGACAACTGAGTTAACCATACACAAGTTTAATTATGAGCGAGATGCTATGCCACAAGCTTCCGAATCTTTTAGACTACCTGCTGGAACACGAAATAGATATTGCATCTACAAGTAAGAAAGCACTGAGAAAGTATTTCGTGTCTCTTCAGTATAGCATATCCCTGTGAACATATAGCTGTGTAGCATATACCTGTGTTCTTATTTTGATGTGCACGCTTCTAAGCATTTTCTTCGGTGAACTATACTTACGCATATTGAGTGTGTTTCTTTATGTCAAAAATAACAAGTAATGTCATGCTGTCTGCCTTGTAAGGGGGGCCCGAATGCCCGTCAAGTGAACAAGAGAGAGAGAGATAGATAGATGCAAATGAGAGAAAGGCAGGGAGGTTAACCAGATTTAAAACCTCCGGTTTGCTACCCTGCATTAGGGGAAGAGAAAGGGAATTAAAGATGGAAGGAAGAGCGTGACAAAAATAAAAGCTGGAAAAAAAATGAAAAGGGACGGAATGGGATCATTATAGTCTTTCTAATAGGCGACTGCCACGTAAAAAGGTCAACAAAGCTTTGACCGACTTTCGGTGCCACGACAGTTCATTCCGTCAAGCGAGCAAAGATTCAATGTTTATTCAGGTCTCTTCCATTTTTTTATGCGGAAAATCGAATAAAAAGGTGAATAAAAAAATTGTAATACCGTACGAAAAATTTGGGAGACTTGACAGATAGTGTAAGTTGATCGTTACTTTATACTGGCTCTGCACTTGTTTCAGTTAAATGTGATTGTGTGTGACTCTGTTAAGGCCACTGACAATACAGTCTAAAGAAGTTCTTTTTCGTCCGCTGCCTGCAATATGTTTGTCTTGCGATTTCAATTTTGCAAAAAAAAAATTGAATTTTCTCCACATTAGCACGATTACCGCAGCTGTAAGCAAAGGCGGGAATCATTTGCTCCAGCAAAATTTCACGAACACGCTCCCTGGTCCTTCGCGGGTCCAGCTTTGCACGCGCAACATTGCACGCGCACGGCACCAAGCGAAAACTGGTTTAGGGTCACGCAACGCTAAATCCACAACTCCGTTTCGCTACCGAGTGCATTGACAATTCACGAAGTGTGTGCGCGCAGGCAGGGTTATATGGCGTTGCAACAGTATATATCAAGATACAATGGTTTCTTTAGGTAACGGTGTCCTCTGCATCCTTTTCCACGGGAGCTCAATGGGTAGCGCAGGCGCCCGAGCGTCCGGCCTCCTCGAGACGCGCTGTCGCGTGCGTGGCCGCGAAGGACACCGACCACGAGCGCATCGCCGTCGGGCGCAGGCAGGGAAGAAAACCGCGGCGCGGTCGGAGGCCTGTCGCGTGCAGCAGGTGGCCCCGTCGCGCCGGGGGCGGCTGCCGGAGACAAGCCGATAAGTGGTCGTTGGTCCGCGATGGCGCTGCGCGAGAGGAATGGCGGTGCCGCGGATCGCGCCACCGGACGGACCGGCCAATGCGACCGAGAGCCAGCGGGTGACGCTAATTGAGAAGGATGAGCGGGCCCGCAGCGCTCCGCCCGACCGCAAATGAAGAAATATGCCGATGAGATGGTCGCCATAACTATTCATTTGCGGTCTCGCCGGCCGAGTACTTTGGCGCCGGTGCCGGAAACTCGATTGCGAGGTTTCGGGACCTAGTTACGGGGAATAATTGAAGCGTCCAGCTTACGGACTCCGCCGGCGGCAGGCTCGTGTGGGAGGGCGGAGCTGCTCGTCAACGCGCTGCTCCATCTTGGGCTCGGCGGAGGGGCTACCAACGGCTGAGACGGTATTTCGTCACTGTCCGTGCCTTCACCATGGAGATTTAAGAAGACACAAAGAGAGAGAGACAAAATCAACAACAACACCTCAGTGTTCTGGGTTTGCAGCAATCTCGTTATATACACGGTGTCGGTAACATCGGAGTGCCGGCAGCATTTATTCTTAGTCACAAAGGAGCCCAATTTAACAAATACTAGGAGATCACTAGCTGTGAGGTTAGCAGATTCCGTTTGTGTATTTCAGAGGCTATAGTAGAAATGTGAAAGGAAGCTTAGAGGGTAGCGTGAAATGAGAGTACACGGATTTGCTTTTTAGAGTTGTATCAGCAAAAAAGTGGCTGGTTACTGTCGAAAACAGTGGTCAGACATCTGCTTGTTGAATTCCACGCCCTGAAACGTGCCGATTATTGCATGCTGATATGATGGACTTGTGATATTTCCACGTATTTGAGCGATTTATGCGTACGAAAAGTACACCCACTTTAAGCATTTGCCTATTTTCAAATGTCACGCAACCATCGTATCTTTTCATCTTTATTGTTTCTTTCATTAAATAAAACACAACTTTAGTTCCGGTATGTGAGGACAAACTTGTCCTCACAGATGCATCAACGACATACGTCAGCTCGATGATCGATTTTTACCCTAGGCTTACGAAATAAGAAAAGCTACCATTTGTTTCCCAAAGGATCATCTACGGGAGCATTATTATTTGGCATTCTACAAGCTACGACATTTCTGGCCGAAAGTGCATACAGTAAAGACTGGATGATCTACTCAGATCTAATCCAAAGCAGCTCTGGAGACACTAATGTCATGCTCTTTTCGCAGTGGCAACTTCTCGCTTGGCTACGACATTAAGAAAATATACAGGGTTTCCCAGCTAATTTTAGCCAGCTTAAGAACATGTGAATGCCCCGTTGCTGGACAGAGCCAAGGTTATCTTGTTTGCCGTCGCGTGGAGATACTCAAATTATTTCTTTTTCCTTCCGCCTAATTAGATAACTAGTCTTCCTTAACTAGTCAACTTCTCAAATATTATAATTAGGTGAAAAGCGTCAATGAGAAAATTGTAGAGCGACATGAAAAACTCACGATACAGCTTTCTGTTGCTGAATACGTGATACATAAAAATGTTTTTCCAAGCGTGAAAGAAGCCCGCAAATGCAAGAAAATTGCCGCGCAACTGGCCGCTCGAGGCACTTTGCGTGTATTCGTGGGCAACTTTCACGCTTGAAGAACAACTTTAATGTAGCACGTATTGAGCAACAGAAAGCTGCATCGCGGGAGTTTTTCATGTCGCTCTACAATTTCCTCGTTGACGCGTTTCATCTAACTATAATATTTGAGAAGTTGATCAATTATTAAGATTAATATAGCTAATTAGGTGTAATGAAAAAAACAATTGGAGTATCTCCAAGCGACGGCAAACAAGATTGCTTTAGTTCTTTCCAGCTACGTGGCATTCGCATATTTTTTGAGCTGTGGCTAAAGTCAGCTGGGACACCCTGTATACCGGGTGTTTCAGCGAAAATTTTCGAAAATTTTCTAAACGTTGTCTGTGGCAGATAGCACAATTCTAGTTCATTAGCTGGTCTGCTCGAAGAGGCGGACATTATTCGCAAAAAATAAAATAAAATGCATAACCGACAATTAACATAAACATCACTAATTGTGTTTTTACTAATTACCTTATGGTCCATGCTGCAATTTACAAATTCTAGCCCCGGAGTTCGCGAGACGGATCCATTGAACTAATTCTCAGAATGACACCAGTTTCGATATATTAATTCCCGAGCTTTGCGGAGGAATGCATAGGCGTTTTTGGCCTCTTGTTCTGATTTCAAGCGAAATTTTAAATGTGTGTGCGAAAAAGCGCCACGGCATTATTTTTCACTGGTTACTGAGGATGCCTTGCAACGATTAACCGACAAGGATATACTCCATTATTACACAAAAAGGCGCATTACGTTCCAATTCCATGCTCAAGGACACATGGTTCAAGGCAACTTGGCCTTATGGCACGCACAATGTAATTAGCCACATCGACTAGGAAGTACATAGCGTCTTACACTGCACATCATGAACTATTCGCCACAACTGCGAGCTCCACCTGCTCTTGTCAGAGGTGAGGCGCCATTGCTGTGTTCGCTATGGTTATAGGAGTTAGCTTTACGAAAGCATATTCGTAACTCCTTAGAATGGCTGACAGTTCTGCATGAAATGTCTGCGGCTGCAAAGAGTTAACTGACCGTGCACCTGTTGCGCTACACGTCCCCGATTGCTGAATTGTCACTCTCAACGAGCGCAACAGTGCTGTTCAAAGGAGCCATAAAAGAGCGTACTCAATTCAATTTCCTGAGAAACTTTCACTGTACTGAAGTTGAGATTCAATGACAATTGAGATTCGCGTTAATTTTCTAGTTTCAACTCGGTGAACATAAACAGATACAAGAAATGATTCTGTAATATAGCGGCATCGTGCCTGTGAAATAGTTCCCCACGGGCACTCTGATACTTTCTATCGACAACAGCGGCTGCAAGTGTAATGAGCACATATCGCAAGCCGCGGCAGATGCTATGTAGTGATCTCGCTGTGCGGTATGCTACGAGTCGGTTAAGTCATTGTGGCGCTGCGCAGCAGCGTCATTCAGCGCTGGAAGAAAAAGAAAGAAAATGAAGAAATGCCCGCCGCAAGCGCCATGCATGTATAGGCTGCTTGCGAGAACTATCAGTCGTTCCCGAGAATCGATGCAGGACTCTTTGAGGACTGGCAATTCATGCGCGGTCAAGCGCTGCTTTTGCCTCATTGGGGAAATTAGCGCTTGGCAACACATTAAGCAAGCCGCGCAGGGGCGCGCCGATAGCCCCACGAGAATTACGCGACAATAACTACGGTCGGGTCCGCGCGCAAGGATCCGCCTTTTTGTTTTGACTTGACGCCAGACCCCGCCTGGAGGTATTCGGGGTGTTTAGAGGCCATTATGTAAAGATATAAGAAATTGCGCCGGTACAAGACACGGATCTGCGTTGAAACGCGACGGCCTGTGGCGCGTCGAGGCGAAGCGGCCCGCCCAGATAATTGCCATCCATCCGAACGGCGCTGTTTTACATACGGGTCAGGCGGAGTGGGAAGGTGAGCCCTCGACAAGACAACGCCAGGAGAGTCCAATAAATGCCCTATTGCCAGCACCAATGGTAAAGGCAAGGAATGCCAGCTAATGACAAACTAATGCGGCATTTATAGGCGTTTCGTCGAGACGTGTTTCCGCCTGCGTTTCGATGCACCGACCATAATAAGACGCGCGCACGTCGGCTCGCAGACGAGACGCGAGTCAGCGCAGGTCTGTCGGCCGGGTGACGATGGTGCGATCATCATTCGACAGGTTTCGTTTCTTGCTCGCCGCCGAGGCAGCTGGGCAAGGCAGAGAAGCTCGTGAGCCGGCCGCATTCGTGTACGTGCGCTGCAGTATTCGAGGCGTATACGAGGAAGTTGCGTTCGGCGGGCTGCGCCTCGGAGGACACTAAGGCCGGAGCACGCCCACAGACATCGCTTGTTCGGTGCACTAACTTTACAGGACGCGCTATTCGGCCAACATAGCCGCGGGCTCGTTTGGGGTTCACATGTGTCATGGACGCTCTGCTCCTATAATGTTGCGCCAAAGTGCCGACATGAATCATCTGCATCAGCCCTTCTATCTAGCGGGCTTTACGGGCGCTTTGCGTCACCTTGTCCATGTTCCGTTCGGTTTGCGGAGCAAGCCTGCACCCCCAGCGTACAAAAGAAGTAAAAAAGAAAAAGAAAGGAGTAGAGCGGAGCTTCTTGCGTCGAAACGCGTGCGTGTGTGTCAAGATGCCCCACACTCGCCAGCAATGGAAGTTACGACGCCATCAGCTCTACTTTCGAAGCTTTTCGCTCTGAGCAGCTATACACGCCCTGTGGCACACACCATAACAAGAACATCCTAACCAGCGTGCAGCGAAAACATCCGCGCACACGGGCGCTGCTTTTAAGACCGCATGAAAACGCGCCACTGCCTAGAGCCCTCATACTGATTTCCCTTGGCGCAGAGCCGTAATCACTGCTCCGTCGGTCAAGCGACCACTAAATCAATAATTGTCACTTATGCACGAGTCCCTTCCTTAACCTCGCCCCCTTCCCCCTTCCGCCATAAAGAAAAAAGAGTAACGACACTCAAGAGCAGCAACATTAATTGGGAGTCCGCTTCTTTTCAGCCCAAAGCAACGAAGATTCTTGGACAGGGTTATGGTGCGTTTGGGCACCCGTCATTTGCCACGCGCCACCGAGGGCCTGGTCGCACTTACGATAAGTCGTGCGAAGCGGGGGAAATGAGATCGATAGTAAACGGCAACAATTAAGGCGCGCTCCGCCTCAAGATTGCTCTTGCTTCTTCGGAGCATTAGGCCCACCGTCGAGAAAAAGAGCACCCATTTGCGCCCCGGCCCAGACGAACTTATTAACTCAAAGAACAAAAAGAGCGTTCACTAGAGTGTTCGACAGAAACAGCAGCCGGACAGCACGAGATACGATCTGTGCGAGCGTAAAGTTTAGCTTGAAGGAAAAGCAAGTCGTAAAATACGCGCACGCACGCGCGCTGCAACCGCCGACGGTCTTCGAGGAATTCTGCGGGGGCAACCACCGCCGACAGAGAGGAGGGGTGCCGTTAGGTCCGTGTCACCAACGGAGCTGAAAGAGATTTACTCACGGAGACGATGACAGCGTGCGGGAAACCATGCCTATACCAGAGGCGCTGGCGAGGCCGTGTGTCAGTTCAACGCCGAAGCAAAGAAAAATCGAAGCAGCAGCCGTGGCAGACTTAGTTCATGCTTCGCTTCCAGCGCTTGTCTTTCAGCAAGAGAGAACTGAGATAAGGCAAGTGTATGCAGGCGCAAACGCTGAGCGCATACATCGAGACTCCTGCTTTTGCTGCCATCCGAGTGGCTCCGTTTCCTTAGAGGAGAGCTCTCCTGCGAGCTCATTTATAGGGAAATCTCTCTCTCTCTCTCTCTCTCTCTCTCTCTCTCTCACACACACACACACACACACACACACGCATATATATATATATATAAACAAAATTAATAAAATAAATAACATTGAATATTTGTAGCAGTTAACTTGCTCTGGAAGCGTGCGCTTGTCAGAGACCATGCACACGTCATTTTTTGTCTGCGGTTTTCGGCGTGATGCAGCCGCGTTAAACTCCGCGACTGATTGTATTTACTGAAATTTACACCCGTACTGCTGCAAGCGTTCGTGACCGCCATACTTCCTAAAGGAGAGTACGAAGCCCACCATGCTAGACTCAAGGAATATCAGTTTTGTCTAACGAAAAAGTTAGATTTTACGAAACTAAAACACTTGTCATTTGCGAATTTCTGGGCGTATCAGCATGAAACATTGCAGGAACAAAATCTGGAGTAGAAGAAACACGTTGAAGCAATTTCAGTGCTGCTTGAATCCTTGAATGCATATACAGAGCAGCCTCTGCGGTTAACATAAATTGTTGAAATACATTGCTATAGGTTCAGAAGCATAGGGTCACCCGTTTGTTAAGCAATTAGTTAACCGACTGTTAAGCACAGTTAACCGACTGCAGTGAGAATATCCCTTCATATGCGAGTCAGATGTTCTAACCACGGCAACCCGACAGTTGCGCGGAAGTGATGGGTTTTACAGCTCACTCCAAGACATATCATAAAGAATAATAGTTGCCTGCGCTGGAATCGGAAGCTGTCACTGTCGAGTCGAACGACGGCGTAGGAAGGCGGAACATATCAGAGGTAGACCTCTGGAAACCCTCGAACAACGTCAGGGTCGTTTAAAACGGGTTGACCGAAGCACAGTCTTTGTCGTAAAGTTAAATGCGAAAAGTTAAAATGTCTCGTTGTGAAACGTTATCTCTTAATGTGTAACAAGATTTCGAGAATTTTTATTGCGCAAGCACATTTCGGCGATTTTCTTACTTTGCCAGATTTCGCGTTATCGTTGCGGAGCAGGATTTGCGCCCTCATAGCTCCCGCCATTACACCTAGTTGCCGTCTTATGCGCAGTGAGTCCTGTAGTTCCTTTCTTTTATTTATTTTTTTTTGCCTTAATTTCATTACAATCATGACCCCACAACTAAAAAACCTGTATAAGAAAAAAGCGGAACGCGGGCTGTTTGACCAAACACGTGACCAATTGTCTACCGTACGCTCGGGAAGATGAGATGGGGAAAGAAAGACGAGAAATAGGAATAATAATAAAAGTAATGAAGAGGTATAGTCAGTGTGAACACACACGCACAAGACAGTTCGCTAACATTCCCAAGCGTCCGTACTGTCCACTAGCCGCCAAGAAGCACTATAGAGCTTTAGTGCTCTCGAAGACTCACCCTGTAGCAGCTGATAAAGTTGCAGTATGCAAATAGCTTACGCAGGAGAGGCAGGGTGTAGAACCGAAATTTTTTCGGGTTTGGTTCTAGTTGGGGTTGATCCTTTTCTGTTCGGTTCAGATTCAGCTCCGGAGTGAAAGCAATATAGATCCGTACCGGTTCGGAGCTTTTTGAACCGGTCAATTCGGGTTCAAACAGGTTCGAAGAAAAAAACATTTCCGTGCCTCCGGTTTACGAAAGAACGCGGGGTGCATTTGGAGAACGGTATGTACAAGTTTTCTAGGGTATCGTGTAGCACTTCTGCGAAACCTTTAATTTTGCAAGTGTGACAACTTAAAAAAATAAATACTGAGGCAACATGCACTGTTTTAAATATATGTCACAAATTGTGCGCTCAAGGTGCTTCGTAGCACCATGTGATGCTTTCCAATGCGCTAACCACCCGCTCCCCTAAATATTTGATTCATTCAGTTCTTGAAGGAGTGCTGACACAAAATTGTTCCACTTTCTTTCTTATTTCTTGTTTTTTTTCTTTTTTTCTTAGTTAGATATAGCTGCTCCGCAATCACGATATGATATAACAATTTGTCGAACGTGCAACTAATAACAAATTATACCGTCATTTAATGCGAGTAATTGAAAACGCGTGCTAAATGGAGCTCGACTTCTTGGCGTAGGATTTGTTTGGAAGGGCTCGAAGAAAAAAAAAACAATACGTGTCTGCGCCCGTTTTGCTTACGTCTCTCGTCTTTGTCCGTGTAATGTTGGGCGTTGCCACGCATGTATACTTACATAATGAATCAAGTCGCTCAAACCAAATTTTTAATGGTCCTTTAGACGTCATGAAAGTTTGAATGCGGTGGTCACGTGGTATCACCTATCGGCGGGTCGGTGCAATGGTCCAAGCCGCCTCATGATCGCCTTGCTCAAAGCTTCACACGGCAGTATAATAGCAGTTACAGGCGGTCAGATGAGCGCTGCGCGTTGTGAGAGAAGCGACAGTACAAGACTAAGCTTATTATCCCGTGTGGAATGCGGAGAAGCTCGGAGACCCGCCGCAGTTACTCAGCGGTTATGGCGTTGCGTTGCTGAGCTCGGGGTACCTGCGATTTTCGTGACGTGTAGAGAAGCCCATGAAAGCAAACCCCGCGCCGAGAAGCCACACTTCATTCATTGAGAGTTTCGGGCAGGCCATACTATAAAAGGGTATAACTAGTGAGCCCTTGTCCGTTCGAGAAATTCTAACACCATATAGTGTACATACTGTCGTTGCGGCGTCAAGAATTTAATACGGCAAAATAAGTCAGACAAAAAAAAGTACTTCGTTAAGGTGGCTCGAGCTCTCTCTCCGCTCTATCTTGTAGCAAACGAATTAATTACCTTCATCTAACCCTTAAATACGCATGTATTACGTGCCCAAATTCGTAAAAAATGAAAGAAGTTGTAAAAGAACCTGATGTTTCATTTTGCAATACTAAGCCCCTAATCACCACTAAAAAAGAACTTTGCAAGTACTTCTTGCATCCTCTTGATGAATCCATGAATTCATAACTGAAATATTTAGAGGAGAGAAATTGATGAAGTAGTGAATTGAGGAAGTAGTGAATATTTCCTAATTATAGCGCGTAGCCATCACAGGAATGCAAACATTGAAAAAAAAAGACACTTGTGTAAAAAATTATCGGAATTTTCTTATGTCGACTGATACATGCGCGTACGTAAAGCGGTTCAAACTGGATGCCAGGAAATGAAGCGCTTGTGAATGAGGAACAACCGCTTTCCGTCGCATGATGCACCATGGCTGTGACAGAATTGAAACAAAAGCGTCACCAGATGAAATAGCGTGCTTTTTGCCTTTAGGAAAAGAAGTGCAGGACTGTAGCCGCACCTTGTCTTAAAGGGAAGCAAACATGATGAGACTGGCCAAATAAAAATTGGCCTGCCTAACTTCCAGACAACACGTTTGCATATAGGCTACCTAACAGTGAAACATGCATACTGAATGACAAACTTCTTGAACAGAGCCATACGAACCGCCACACAGGTCGAGATTACTTGCCCGAAAAGCAACAGCTAAAGTCGTGACCTCGTTTTATATAGCGGTTTTTACCACATTGTGAGTCGTCGTCTGGCAACCTGTGGCGTGCACGTTCGTGAACGCATAGCCCTAGCCGTATCCATATCCGATCGCGTTTTAACTACATTTTGTCGCGTTGTCGGTTCCCGTGGCCACTGCTGTGTTGTTATGGGGTTGGTTGGTTCTGTGGTGCGTGTCGTTCAAAATGAGTAGCGTAACGCGTTGCCAATTTTCAGCGGCTGTCACAATGAAAGTTCTGGAGTATGCTGAAGCCAACGGCAACACGCCTGCTCCACGCCAGTTTGGCGTTTTAGAAAATTACTCCATCAGCAATATTGCACTTGCCGGAACTGATGACGACTCTGTGGGAAGCGGAGAGGCGATAAGCCGTCATCCTCCGATGAACGTGGAGACAGCGCCGAGGAATGAGACTTGCGCTGTTCGTATGCGCTCTTTTCATACGAAAACGGACACATGGACCGAATCTTAGATGACGGACAAGAGATGCAGTAAGTAAATATGACTCTTTTGTCACTTTTCAGTTAGGAATTTTTTCCGATTTTCTCTCCTCCTTCAAGGTGAGCGGTCGACCTATATTCCAGGCCGCCGACCTATATTCCGGTTTATTCTTTGTGTTCAATTCAACTAACGTTAGCCAAGCTGATAAACAAAAGAAAGATTAAGAAGCACGATACAAGATATAATTATCAAACCTACGGCGTTCGTTTGTCAGACTTCTGACGACCTAACGCCATATGTCTTAAGAGTTTATCTCTCACCGTGGTTATTTATTTTTATTTTTAGTTGAACAGCTTGGGCTAGCGTTAGCTTGGGCGCCTTATTAGAAGTTCTCTGTCCCGTGCGTTCACTCACAATCTGGTGCCCCATTACGAATAAATATGGGGGTCTCGTGCAGCAGAATAATTCAGAACCGCCCTGACTTTCATTGTTCTCTCCCAGTCGAGATTTCAATAACTGTTGTTATCCCTTATATTCCAGCTAAAAGGAATATTCAAAAATATCGAGCAGTGAGGTCTCGAATTGAATACGGATCGAATGGCAAGGACCTGTTCGATCCATATTCCGAGTTTTGAATTTTTGCACATCCCAACTTTTTTATCATTCCATAACTATACATGTCTGTTCCCGGATTACTCCAGAGTACTCACGCCAACTGCCTCAAAACAAGGGATACCACGTAAAGGCTGCAGAAATAGTTTATATAGATTCGCGATCCGGTTACTAATATCTGAGCACCACGACCCTCTTTCCTCCTGTGTCGTTCGTGGAGAACCGAAGACAAAGCAGGAACTGCAACACGCGTATCGGACAGCGCAGCCAGTGACTGAACACAATAAATGCACTGAGCACTAGCAGTACCTTCAGCAACGACGCAACATCGGCTATCAAAGTTCTATCAATGTCCCCCGACCAGGCGACCATGCCTAGAGTTTAGTGAGCGAATGAGAAAATGTCGCAAGAGATATCGTCTGCTCTCACAGGTTCTCAGCAGCGACAATTATGTACTGAACCTGCTGCCGAACCGTTTCGGAATGGTTCCACCAAAAAGTTCCGGTTCCGGATCAGCTCCAAGATGGCTGAAAAAATATCGGTTCGGTTGGGTTCTGGTTCACCTAAACATACCGGTTCAGCTCCGGTTTCATTGCGATAGCAATTTTATGGATACTCCAGGCGCATTTCTGCAGTCGTCACGAGGTTCCGTATATAGACCAAGGGCGATAAAATATAGACGCCGCGCACCTTGTGCTGCATGTGCGAGTGAAAGCGTGCAAGGGTGAGCCGGCAAATGCGGCTCGATTGCGGCGCAAGCGAGTGAAGCGGGGAGGAAGCACGCCGTCTTCCGTCGCGTCAAGGATCCGGGAGAAGGGCAGGGAAGGGTAGGGGCGTTCTACTCCGGGTCGGCCCGGGTCGCTGTATCTTTAACGCCATCGGTGACGGGGAGATTCCGGCCGTGCGCTGTGTTTTCGCGGCTTAGTTCGCGTTGGAAGCGAGACGCAGCACGAAGTTCAACTCGTTCGCTGCTGCTGCCGCGCTTCCTCGCTCCAGCGTTTTGACAGCGATTTTCTGTTGTCATCGAGTGAATTGTGTTCATATTTGCTTGTGCATGCGTGATACCATGCGTGTTAATTTAGTTAGTATGCTTATGTTTAGAAGTGTATACGGCCAATAAAATTTCTATCCTTACTTCGTATAGCTAGCTGCCCACTAATTTTCTATCGAAATCGATACTTCGACTTTCGGGTGAAACTGCGATTTTTTTTTGTTCAGTTCCGGTTCGGTTCGACACTCTGAAGACAGGTGACTGGATATATATATATATATATATATATATATATATATATATATATATATATATATATATATTACTAATTTGCTATCCCGAGATACGATCAGTCGATGACTTAGCACCAACGTAATGTATGAGCCGAAAGTTAATATCAAAAATAGTTCTTACAATTCTCGTGCGCTCTTTTCCCATTTAATCACTACTGTCACAAAATTCATGCAGTCATTAGTGATAATGGTTTCTCTTGCCCTTATTATCCATAATCAGAAAGACTAACGAGTTCACTGTGCAAGAAAAAATGATGAAAAAGCAAAGTAATTTATGTTCCTGAGGTAAATACAGATAACGAGCGCCCGCACAACGATAAAGATATTTTAATAATTATGGAAAAGCCAACGCACCTTGTGCCCCAACTCAATAATGCTAGCCTACAGACGGTCGTCTTCGTCACGACTGATACGAGCCGCAGAAGTTATCTTGCTTATGAGGAGCCTACATTTCCTTTACGTTCCTCAACGGAGGGAACTTGGATGCAATTAATCCTGGATGGCACTGCGTACTTAAGGGATAACTTCATCTTACGAGATGCGCGCAGCAAAACAAAGTTACATGTTACTCTGCATATGAGATAACAATGAAGCAATGTCTTTTCTCTCTCTTTTTTGTTGTGTCAGCCGGATTCTTATTCCTTATGCCATGGCTATCTTTCAGCCTGGCTTCAGTGTCGTGTAATATATATATACATATATATATATATATATATATATATATATATATATATATATATATATATATATATATATATCTTAAGCGGTTCAAGCTTAAAAAGAATGTATATATATATATATATATATATATATATATATATATATATATATATATATATATATATATATATATATCTTAAGCGGTTCAAGCTTAAAAAGAATGTTGACGATGGACGAGAAGTTAGACCCCCGCAATTGCTGGTTTACTTCCTTCTTTTTTTCCCCTTCTTTTTAAACTCGAACAAGATTGCACGACAAACGTGAACAGTACGCTACGTACTACGTTACTTTGTAGCAACAACAATGTAGGGACAGGAAATAAAGAAGAACACCGAGTTTAAATGCATTAAACGCCGGCCATAAACGAGACATCTCGGAAAGGCACATACACTAGACGGTGAATTAAGCGAGCCTATTCTAAGTAATACCTGGAGCATACGACTAAGTTGCTCAATGTTTTACTAGAAATTTTCTATATAACCCTCTTCCCGCAGACCAAATTACATCTTTTTTAAAGAACTCTTATTGTACGTAACCCATCAGGGCAGATAAACGCATGCAGCTTCTCAAGACGACTCGGCCAGGCGTTACGTACGTAGACCCCTGCAGATAGCGTTTTCTTGATGCCTTGTTTATGCTGTCAGGATTGAGGGCTCAATCCCATCGCTCGTGATCCGTTGTCAAGATTGGAGTCGAGCATGAATTCGAAGGTAGCTGGCCCATGCCGTCGTCCAGCTTATTCACGCTGAGGACGTTGATGAAGGGAAGGACTGCTTCTCATCGAGAACGAGGAATATGGGTTTATTTACAGTATCTACATCAGTCTAGCATCACTGCTTGCGAAAATGCATCAGTCTAACATGACTGCTTGAGAGAGAGAGTGTATCAGTCGAACATGACTGCTTAAGAAAGTGTCTCGAGCATCCGCACAACTGCGGCTTATAAGCACTTGGTCCCCCCTTGATTCCAAGGGGACGGAAAACGTTCGTCCAGTCATTGTAAACACACCGCCTCTCCCCGGGACGGGTTGCGCGCGCGCGCGCGCGCACACACACACACACACACACACACACACACACACACACACACACACACACACACACACACACACACACACACACACACACACACACACACACACACACACACACACACACACACACACACACACACACACACACACACACGCGCGCGCGCGCGCGCGCGCGCCCTTTCCCGAACTGACGTCAGAGGGGCTTCGTAGAACTCGGAGCCGAACCGGGTAGCGCATCCGAGTAGCACATTGTCTTGCGTCTTGGTCGGCGCGTGGGAAGGAGCCTACGACGACGTTCCCGCGGCAACTCCCCCACCCGTAGCAGATCCGGTCCGCGTTGGGGAGTTCGGTAACAATAATTGGCCCGCCGAACTCATTCAGTCACAACGGCGACGAGGCTAGAGCTTAACGGTGGCGGTTTCAGCACAAAGCCTGCTTCGTCAAACGCGTCGTAGCTGAAGTGACGGAGAGTGGAGGGCGCGCGTATTGTTCCCGACACAAAGTCGACTTAGTCACGCCGTGGCTAGAGGTTGGCGGCGGCGCTCCTGGAAAGTTGCGGCCACTGTTGCAACTGGTTGGCAAAACTTGCACTGCAGCTGGCCGTTCTTAACAACGCCCGCAGGCAATACATAAAGTCTTGTGGTGCGAGACTCCATGCTAAAGAAGCACACTGGCGAAATCAGCAATACGACTATGAACTTTCATTCGGACATATGCGCTGATATAAAGCTGAGCACCCCACCCAGAAAGCAAAATGTGTCGTTCGAGATTTGATTACTCGAATTGTAGCCTTTCAATAAAAGAGGGAGTAAGCGTACAGCAGCATCACTCGGGTTATCAGTGTGGCAGCATCCGCGAAAAGCGGTTTCGATCACACGAAGGTGCACGTAATGGAAGATTAATTTTCAGATTATACGCCAACGTTTCATTTCATTTTATTTCATTATTTATATTCGCACCTTAATGGCTCAAATGCCTCGCCAACAAGGAGAGCCGAATGGGTAAGGGGATGATCACACACAGTGCAGGAAAGTAGGAACAGATTTTATGTGACAAATAGGTTATGACTTATTATAACGACGAAATGAAGGATATAGCACGATTCAACCGCACCAATTTGACAGGTGTTAAAACTAAATGAGCAGATATACAGTATACTTTCTTTTAATTAAGTGTTAGCAAAGAGATGTTGGTGTCTGTTAGACGGCGCCGGCAACTCCCCTTCCTTTACTTCATAGATCAGCTCAAAAAAAAAAAACATCAGGTAGTTTAGAATTTGAAATATCATACACATATTTGCGGTGAAACAACTTCTTGGGCAGCATGTACACACACTGTTGGCGGTTAGAGAGCTTCTCGCCAATTATTCTCGCAATTATTCAAACTATATAATCGAATAAAGAATAAATTAATAAATTACAAACATACCATATAAAAACAGACAAATAAAAGCATTTATCAGTAGTCTTAGAACACTTTCAGCCAGTGAATCCATTGCATCCTTTTCTGTCAGCTCTTCCGATTTCTACGGATACTGGGAAAAGAAGGTAACTCATCGCCAACGTGCGACCATCTTGCGCGCTATTGGGCGGCTGTCGTTCAGGTCAGAGGATAGCTTCGGCACTAACTTAAACAACTATGGTATAAAAGAATGTAAAAAAAATCAATCTTTCCACTAACCTCTTCAGGTTTGAAGACGCGCACTTGCGCATGGGCTTTAATGGCTCGGGGACGTGAAAATTCACCGTCATTATGCGCTCCTTTCCTCAGAATACGGATCGTGTTGACTCCTCCGGGCCTCATCCTAATCGATTTTTCTTGCATTTGGCTGGCAGCAAAACGGTAAAAAACCTGCAATTCCCATGGTTGCATTACACTCCACGCTCGGTCTCCTTACGCAACAAACTTTTAATTGGTCCAGTCGAGGAGTAAACTTATTGACGGCAAGCGGTTCTGTGGCGGTGCTGTTTCCCAAGCGGGGTTGCCACGAAACATCGTCAAAGCCAGTTAAGACAAGTGCCTCGGCCCGCCTGTACCCGTAAGCAATAATTAACGACGCTTGTAGTACGTGCTTCGAAAAACAGCAGAATGAGACAGGTATAAGCTCAAGTGACCTACACCGCACAGCCGAGCTCTTAATGGAACTCCGAGGCCCTTTATTTATTTTGTAATGTAAAATGATTATGCTTTTATTTTTGTATAATACCGTCGAACTTATATTTGTGCTTTTGTTATCCTCGAGTAGACGAGAAAAATGAAGTCTTAGCGCCCCACTATTCCAAGCATTTTGCTTTATCTCCGTCGCTTATTTGGGACACTTAACATTGCTAGGGTTTGGCATTTCGAAGCAACGTTCTTGATACACAGAAAATCAATACACAACTAGAAGAGACAAATAAGAGCTTCATGAGTAGCTTTAGAATACTTTCAACCACCTGAAGCCTTCGCAGCATTTTCTGCCAGCTGTGCCGATTTCTACGGATACTGTGTCACTTTTTAATTATTTGCACGTTTCACCCACATTCGTCCGCCGTTTCTACATAAATGTTCAATAAAGTGTGGTTTTGACCGAATTGTCCTTGCATTGCCCTAACCAAAGCACATAGAAACTTGGACAAAGGACATGTGGAAACGCAGCTAATCACTAATTTTCAAGTTTGGCATGCGCTAAACGTCTACCAATACTACGTGTAGTAAGAGGAGAAACAGACGGAAAGACAGGGAGGTTAGCCAGTTCTCGAACCGGCTGGCTACCCTGTGCTGGGGAAAAGAGGTAAGGGGAATAAAAGATAATAGAAAATAGATATTACAAAAAAAGGAAATAATGAAATAAGAGCAAAAACAAAAGAGAAAAAAATTACCGACGATTACGTTACTTCCTAATGCGAAATTTGAGCGCAGCAAATAAGCTGTTTCACCTTTTCGATAGATTGAGGCAAAGAAATCGAGCAACACATGTATGCGCTATCACAGAATTTTTGCTGGCAGATAATTTCGCAGTGGCGAACGGCAGCGGCAATTTCGGCTCGGGCGGTGCACATATACAGATCCGCCGCCACCGATCTGGCTCTCTGATTGCCACCGCACAGGGGTTGCATTGGAGGAGGAGCGAAGAAAGGAATTAAGTTCGAGCCGGCGCTTTGACAACCGGAGACTCGCAGGAAGAGGGGGGAGGGGGGCGGCGTGTACACCCAGCGGCAAACGATGGGGGCAGAAGCGCGCGCAGCAAGCGGACAACGCGATAAAGGGAGGAGGGAAGAGATAGCAGCGACTGACTGATGCCGCTGACGCCGATACAGGGGGGGGGGGACCCTTTCCTCCTCTTTCTGCATGGCGGCGACGGTGTTCTATGCAGTCACGTTATCTTGACTCTCTAGCGGCGTCAGCGGCATCCAGCGGTATCAGTCGGTCGCTGCTAGCGCTGGGGGGATGAAAGGGGGGCGGAGCTGGTTACGAGGCCGACGACGACGCGAAACCCAGGAACGGACGCCAAAGAGCTGCGCTCTAAAAGGAAAGGCCCGCCCCCCCAAGGCACTGCTTAAACTCTGTCTCTAAGGCCAGCGCTCCGCAAGAAGCGCAGCAACGCTTTCAAACCCTTCTCTGCCGAGGACGGTCTCAGCCAGTGTCCCAGGACCTTTTCCTCCGACAAAAGGTGCTTCTCAAGACTATAACACTCTTGAAAGTTCTTTCCTGGGCGCACTGAAGCGGGGACACTCACAGAGAAGGTGGGCGATTGCTTCCTTGCAGCTATAGTTATCGCATGTAGGGCTGTTGGCCATTCAGATTTGAAATGAGCACGCATTCGTGAAGGCCGCGCCAAGCTACAAGCGGAACAGAAACGTCTCGTCAGCTCTAGGTAGCCCTGAGGGAAAGCGGAGCCGTAGATTCGGATCCAAGTTGTGTAGACGAGCGTTGGTAAATTCCGTCGAGTTCCACTGTACGAGTATAAGTCCACGTGCGCGCGAACGAAGCACTGTAGCTGCATCTGTTCTCGATAACGGTGTAGCTACACAGTGTGGGGACCATCATGAGCAGATTTGGCGGCCTCATCTACACGGTCATTCCCGTAGATACCGCAATGGCCCGGTATCCACTGATATGCTATGTTGTGTTTTTTCTCTATTGCCTGGTGGTGAGGAAGTCTTATGTCAGTGGCTATATATGCTCATTCGGTAAATGACGAAATGGCGATATAATGCACGGGAGGGCGGCCTTGGAGTCGGTGAAAATTGACCATGCCTGTGACGGCTCTTCAATTACGAACTCTAGAGCAGCGCGGAGAGCGGCGAGTTCTGCAGCTGTCGATGACGTAAAATGCGATGTCTTGAATTTTATGGTGACAGACTTCGCGGGAATAACCACTGTTGCTGCTGAGCTTGCGGAAGAAACTGAACCATCCATATAAATGTGGATGCGTCAGCTGTGTTTCTCGTGCAGGAGCAGTAGTGTGGCTTGTTGTAGGGCTAAAAATGATGACTGTGTTTTCTTTTAGATTCCAGGAATGGTTAGGAGGGCTTCGAGGGGATGTAGGCACCAGAACAGTAATGGTGGTCTTGCTGCAGGCGTGAAGTTCGAGGAAAGCACTGCACGATGCGAAGCAATAATATTGCTGAATGCAGAGTGTGGCCTACAAGCAGGAAATGAGGTGAGGTGGTGTGATGGAATCCAGGCGATATGCCTGATGTGCTTTCTTAAGGCATCGACGCGAATATATGTTGTGATTGGCTGATCACTCGCGATGACTACAGTGGCTGCTGAAGATACACATCTCGGGAGGCCAAGGCTTATTCTCAGTGCTTGGGCTTGAACCGACTGGAGGACGTGTACATTTGTACTTCGGGTGCTGCCCAGCGCAGGTAGGCTGTAGCGCATAAACCAAAGGAAAATTACAGTATAATGTTGAAGCATGGCTCGCGGTGATGCACCCCATGATTTTACCGCAAAAGATTTCAGCATGTGGGTGATCAGGGTGAGTTTCTTTTTCATGTAGGCAATATGAGGGCTCCAAGACAGGTCGCGATCTATTATTACTCCCAGAAAGCGTTGGGATTTCTCATAACTAATAACCTGTCGATTGATTTTAATGACGTATGGGCACATCGCATTGTGTGTGAAGGCTATCAACGAGCACTTCTCAGATGACAGCTCTAGTTCCCGCCCTTGAAGGTAGTTTGACGTCAGTGTAGCCGCTCTCTGGAGCCTGGAATGTACGTGTAGACGCGTCACCCCTGATGCCCAGGTGCAGATGTCGTCTGCGCATATTGACGGATGCACGGACCGTGGAAGTACATCAACAAGGCCGATTAGCGCAAGGTTAAAGAGAGTGAGGATCAGGACTCCACCTTGAGGCACACCACGACAAGTACAGTGGTGCGTTGTTGTACCATCTTCTGTCTGTAAAAAGGAGGTTCTGCCCTTCAAATAACTGTAAATCCATTGGTAGACACGGCCCCCTAATCCAATGTTCCCCAAGACGTCCAGAATAGCTTCATGCAATAGATTCTCGTATGCGCTTTTCACGTCCAAGGACATCGTCGCATATAATCTCTTTAGGCTTTTTTGTTGCTGTACAGACGAGTCAAAGTCAATCACATTATCTACAGAAGACCGTCCACGCCAAAAGCCGGTCATAGCATCATGGTATATCTCGTTATGCTCCAGGTACCATTCTAGGTCCAGTCAGTACCATCCTCTCCATCACCTTTCCAAAACAGCTGGTAAGTGCGATGGGGTGATAGGAGGCCAGGTCCAGGGTCATATACCTGATTTGAGCAGAGTAACGAGGCGGCTGGACTTCCACGAGGGAGGAATGAATCCGCTGCACCGCGAGTGTATACGGTTAGAAGGATCTACCGAGCTGTTTGGCCGAGGTTACACAGGGTCATGTAGGTGACACCATGAGGTGCAGGTAATGAGGAACGCCTGTATGCTGCCAAAGCTGCTTGAAGCTCCTCTACAGAGAACAGATTGTCCATCTGGAAATCTCGTGACATCGGTGCGTTTCCTAGATTACTCGCGGTGAACACGGACCCCTTACCGGCAACCCACGCACAGAAGTATTCTGCTACTTCAATTTCGCGACGACCTTCGTAGAGAGCAAGGCACTTGAAGGGGCGATGTTGCTATGGCAATGTTCGTAGGCCACGGACAATTCTGCTTATTTGAGATATAGGCTTTTGTGGATCAAGCGACTTGCATAAAGATTTCCGTCATAGAGATTGGAGTACACTGATTCGGCGCTTAATCTTCTTTTGCAGCCATCTCGCCTCCCTGAAATTATAGATGGATTTTGTGCGCCTATACCGTTGTTCGGCATGACGACGGATTGCTCGGAGCCGCTCCAATTCCGCTTAACATTCTCAAAACTGTGATAAAGCGCAAAATTAGAGGCAGCATTTTGAGTAGCAGCTTTGATTATGCCTTCTAGGCTTTCAAGAGAACCTTCTTCATTTTCCTGACACCGCTTCTCTGTAAGTAACCTGTGGCGCTATAACGTAAAACTATTCCAAACTTTTCTATTCCAATTCTGCTATCAGCCCTCCATGATTGGGCAAAAACTTTTTTCGACCACCCCCACTTCACCTGTCTGTCACACGACGTCACGAAAACCGCGATACCTCCCCATCTGATATGATGTGTACACACTGATTATGCATGATTTGACAGAAAAAAGAAAAACAGTTATTTCTGATTCGATCCTTTGTCGCCATTAGCCCTCGGCTATTGGTAAAAAGTTTTCGGGCTTCACCCACTTCACCTGCCTGTCACGCGACGTTACAAAACCGCAAGTACTCACCGCGTCCTAGTGACGTGTACGCGATAAAGATGCATTAATATGCCGAACAAAACTGAATTTTCTTCGGAATAGCCGCAGGCTGCCCCGTTCCGAAAACAATAGAAGATGGCTGCCGCCGATCGCTCAGACGCTAGCTACTCGCACCTGCCAGAGAGCATGGGTGTATTTGCGAATAATAAAACTTCTTGCGTGGCCGTGTAACGTTTTCGAGCACTTTCGGCACGTTTACACCCTCATTCTGCCAACTCTTCTTTGCTGAGGGTCCATTTTAGCGTCATTCTTGAGCTTCCGTTGCATGCCGCCGCGATTTTCGACCAGCCACCGCAAGCTAAGTAAGGGAAAGCCGACCAATCGTAGACGCCGGCACCACCCTTTTCATCCGGTTGTCGACTTTCAGTGCAGTGGCTCGGCCTCATCGAATCCCTCTCCACTTGAGCGTTCTCCTCGCCTCTTGTCAGCCAATTAGATACGACAAGCCGCTCAGTGTAGGCAATGTTATTCGTTTTTCAAGCAATCAAAAGTGACCTCCTATGAACGAGGAGAGCGTTTGATAGGTCTGTTCAAACAACCCTGCGGGTGACCGCCCGGTGCTTGCGTTGGTAGTTACGCAAATTTGACGTCAGGAGATTGGAATAGAAACATATTGGAATAGTTTTACGTTATAGGGCCCCTGTACTTTGACCAGTCGATGTGTGAGGAAACGGTGATTTGCTACTTGCCTGGGCCCTTGATATATATATATATATATATATATATATACACATATATATATATAAGCTGACGTCTCGTTTACACAATACAGTGCATGATCTGACTCAAAGGAGAAAAGTCGTCTTCCCCGATGATCCATCTTATGGCTTCCCCATAGTGGATGATGAGCGTTGAAATCGCCCGTGTTATTCCTCGCCCGACATGTCGCTGATATTAGAGCGCTTAATCTCGTCGTGTCAAAACGGCCTTGAAGGTGAAATACACACACCTACTAGCGTTACAGTGAGGTTATTGCATTTTACTGTCAGGCACACGCATTGCTTGTTATCATCAGGTGTTACTGGATGCTCAATATAAGTAAGCTCGCGCATGATTTAAACGATGACTTTACTGTGGTCGTTGCAGGTAGCAGACCTGGAAGCTTCGTAGCTAGATAATTGTATGGCATGTTGAAGGCGTGGTTCGCAAATGACGATAATCAGAAACTGGGCCTGCATCAACAAAAAGTTATTGCGCTAAAAGCGCTCGTGCCAGCCGATAGTGATGTAGGACATATTATTAGCGAAGGCGATCAGCCAATGGAAAACAGCACTTCAGAAACAAAAAGCTTTGTGAATTCAGCCCCTGCGGTGGAATTCACTAAACGAACTTACGAACAAATTTTGGCGTAAGAAATATCTTGCCAAAAAACGAATTCACAAAGCTAAAGCTGTTCGTAAGATCAGCAAGCTTGCGATGTGCGCCGCTGCAAAGGCGAACGCTTTGATCGAAAAACGTATGTGTGTAATGTAAGCACGGGTACGACCTTCAGTACTTGCGCCAATAGTAAGCGTAAGTCGATTCACAAAACCTAAGAAACCGTCGCAGCTGCCGACTTAAGACATTTCTACGAGAGGTGGATAGTAGGCTTACGAGCCTAATTATGTCTATCTGCACCGCTTCGAGCTGACTCGGGTAAGCGTAAGAGTACGCTGTAGCGGCCGATTGGAGAGAGGCCACAACTAATAGCGTGCTTATAATTTTGTGCCGCGCTCTGATTTGTCATTTCAAATGCATTAAGCAGTTTTAGTGCATAATTGTATTGGGCGTGCACTGCTGTGTAAGATTATCGCTGTGCTGCGAGCGTCTGCTGAATGCCTGATAGACTGTGTTTCCCTATGCGCGCAATCGCCGTATTTTTCGTATCTTCATGACACCCTACTGGTTAGCAGCAAGTAGAAGTGGAGTGACCGGCGACGATAACCATCAAATTTGTCATTATCTATTTTGGGCATGCCTACCATGTTTTATCCGAGTTAAAGCTTGCCCACGCTGATGGGGCTGCGGATGATTATTTTTCCAGACGATTTTGGGGAGGCTATGCTTTTCTATGTGAGATGAAAGAACGACTAAGCACCTAAGCCTCCCTAATTGTCAAAAGTTGTAGCTGGTGGACAGCTTGCTACCGTTCTGCATGTTGTTAGCCCAGTTTTTATTAGATTGCTGATCGTTTCAATTCAGCGCTAATGCGTCACTGTAGTTTCTGCCAACGGTTCCGCTCAAGCTGCACCTGACGGAGCGAGGGAAGGTATATCCATAGAACGCACGGCAATCGTGCCTATGATACGAAACGGGACGTCACTGC
The DNA here is from genome assembly GCF_050947875.1 of Dermacentor variabilis. Lineage (NCBI taxonomy): Eukaryota > Metazoa > Arthropoda > Arachnida > Ixodida > Ixodidae > Dermacentor > Dermacentor variabilis. Next base: position 273,430,850 of record NC_134568.1, on the reverse strand, counting down.
GATGACATATGAAAAAAGAAATGGCGAATAAAATTTTGTACTACCATTGACATGAAAATCACGTAGACTGTCAGAACAAGCTATGAAATAAAATACAGCTCATGAAAGGGACGAATCATCGTCGCATGAGTTATCTTGCAGGTAATCGTAGGGAAAGCATATATGAGTACTCTTTTGTGTGGATAAGAGCTTTTGAGTGGACAGCACTTGTCGGGTTGGATTAGGTCACTCGATTCCATTGCACTACAAAGATTAATGTTGCCTTGAAGCAACGTGTAATAGGTCAGCAGGGTTACGTAGGAAAACGGCCTGCCATCCAATACACAGAATTGAACATGACGCCAGCGATTCATTGGTCCAAATGTGCCGTTCGGTGTAAAAAGAAATACACCCAATAGGGTATCACCTCATATCGGGGCACTTATGCGCGTTTGCCAGAGACATATAATATCCACCTATTTCTAAATCTTTGTTTTTATTTAGCATTGCGTGAAAATGCGCATATATGGTTATTTAAGCATGTACAGATAAGTCCTACCAATTTAGTGAGCCTTCAGACGTTGAGTGGATTGAGTGAACGAACACACGCACGCACGTTATTCGTCGGCTAACACACGGAAGTTGTATTTTCGTTCACTTTCGTTTTCGTTAGCCTTATAATTTCTACGCTTGAAATACACCAACAAAAATTTCCTTACGGCGTCCTCTGCTTCATTGTCTGTGGCCATCATATGACGGCGGCACGCGTCCTTCAGGTCTCCTTTTTCTCGTTCATTCACGTATATAAATAATGATAGTGACGCGTATCATCGGAGGCAGGTTCTTTTCGCTAAGTATTTATTTATTTATTTATTTATTTATACATACTGCAGCCTCAATGAGGCTATTGCAGGAGTGGGATGAACAACAAACATACAAACAGTTGTAAACAAGCTTGTGTGAATTGTTTCAGTGGTAGTGAACGGATGTTGCCTGGTAATGAATTTCACACTTCGATTGTTGATGGCAAAAATTGTTTTTAAGGGAATCAGTGTGGGCACAAAAGGTTTGCCGTGAACGCCAATTTTCAAGGTTTTTTTCTGAACGGGAAACCAGACGAAAGAGGCCTTCATTGGAAGGAGTCAACGGTGGCTTGATGGAGTCGCGCCGCAGAAAGACGTGCATGGTTGTGTCCATTGTCGGGAAACTAAACACAGGCTGCGCGCGGGCGATACGTGGGGGCGTAGGTCGAAGCTGGTCGAGCCAGGAATGTAGGCTCTCTAAGTGCTGCGCAGCCGCTGGCGGAGTGCGTTGCTGGGTGCCGAAAAACTGGCCTGGAACGCGGATTGCTGACCCATAGAGCAGCTCGGCTACGCTGACTCCGAGGTCATCCTTGATTGTTGTTCGCAGTCCCAGTAGTACTCAGGGTAGCCTTTCCACCCAGTGCGGTCAATGACGCCTTCACTTGTCGGTGGAGACGCTCGACCACGCCGTTGCTCTGTGGGTAGTAAGCCGTGGTGTTATGAAGGCGCGTGCCGAGCAGTCTCACCAGGGCAGAAAAAACGAGCTTTGGGATTGCCTGCCTCGGTCAGAAGTTATACGTAAAAGGCAACTGTATCGCGACACCCACGTAACAACAAATGCTTCTGCCACTGTTTCGGCTGTGGTGTCTTGTAGAGGCGTCGCTTCAGGCCACCTTGAGTACCGGTCGACACACGTGAGGAGGTTCCTCAAACCTTGGCAGGGCGGAAGAAGCCCCACCAAGTCTAAGGGCCCTATAACGTAATACTATTCCAATATGTTTTTATTCCAATTTCCTGACGTCAAATTTGCGTAACCACCGACGCAAGCACCGGGAGGTCACCCGCAGGGTTGTCTGAACAGACCAATCAAATGCTCTCCTCGTTCATAGGAGGTCACTTTTGTTTGCTTGAAAAACGAATAACATTGCCTACACTTAACGGCTTGTCCTATCTAATTGGATGACAAGAGGCGAGGAGAACGCTCAAGTGGAGAGGGATTCACTGAGGCAGAGCCAGTGCACTGAAAATCGATAACCGCATGAAGAGGGTGGTGCCGGCGTCTGCGATTGGTCGGCTTTCCCTTACTTAGCTTGCGGTGGCTGGTCGAAAATCGCGGCGGCATGAAACGGAGGCTTAAGAATGACGCTAAAACTGACCCTCAGCAAAAAAGAGTGGGCAGAATGAGGTAGTAAACGTGCCGAAAGTGTTTGAAAACGTCACACGGCCACGCAAGGAGATTTATTACATGCAAATACACCCATGCTCTCCGGCAGGTGCGAGTAGCCAGCGCCTCAGCAATCGGCGGCAGCCATCTTTTATTCCTTTCGGAACGGGGCAGCCTGCGGCTATTCCGAAAAAAATTCAGTTTTGTTCGGCATATTAATGCTTCTTTATCGCGTACACGTCACTTTGATGCGGTGAGTTTGTGCGGTTTTGTGACGTCGCGTGACAGGCAGGTGAAGTGGGTGCAGCCCGAAAACTTTTTACCAATAGCCGAGGGCTAATGGGGAAAAGGGGTCAAATAAGAAATAATCGTTTTTCTTTTTTCTTTCAAATCATGCATAATCAGTGTGTACACATCATATCAGATGGGGAGGTATCGCGGTTTTCGTGACGTTGCGTGACAAACAGGTGAAGTAGGAGGTGATCGAAAGAAGTTTTTGACCAATCGTGGAGGGCTGATAGCAGAATTGGAATAGAACAGTTTGGAATAGTTTTACGTTATAGCGCCCTAAATTCACGTGATCGAAACGGCTCTCTGGTGGTCGAAAAGGCTCCACCGCTGAGCGAGTGTGCCGGGTCACTTTCACGGCTGGACAGGCAGGCAGCTTCTTTCCCAGCTTCGAACATCTTTGTTGATCCCTAGCCAGACGAATCGGTCTGTGGTTAGCCTTTGTGTCGCTCTGATGACGGGATAGCTTAGCCCGTGGGCACGAACGGGAGAGGGGCTGCCTGTGATGTGTCGCACGTGACCAATGTTGTTGCGTAAGGAAGCGGTACCTCCGCAAGCTGGAGCAACGAGCCTTTTTCCCGCATTGGCGCAGCTCGGGGTTGTTTTGCTGGGCGGAAGTTAGAGCTTGGAAATCCACAGGGCCAGCAGGCAAAGCGCCGATTCACGACAGTGCGTCAGCCTCTGTAATATAATAAAAACTCAGAGCGCTAGAAACGCAACGGGCGTAGAAGGAGAAACACACACCCCACGCACTCACTCACAACTGATATTTAATACACGTATGGAAAAATACATATGCAGAAAATGGATGCTTCGCGCATGTCAAGACGACGTACAAAAACAACGTGAATCTAAGGCGCGGGTGAACATTGACTAATACAATTGAATTCTTTATCATGTAGTAATAAGGATGGTTGGTTTACACACAGCGCGGCGTTTTTGGTAACATGATAAGCTCCGAAGATTTCTTGTGTGGTTTGAGTATGGTGACGGAACAAAATGATTGTGTTTTCGAAGATAGGTTTACAAGGGCACGATTTGCAATGTACGGCGAGATGAGAGGATGGCGCACCGTTTAATAAATTTCTGTGTCCTCTGAGGCATATGCTGACACATCTGCCTGTTTGACCTGTGTACATATGACCGCAGCGTAGGGGAATTTGTATACTACTTTTGAGGCACATCATACCTTGCTGGTGAAGCAGCGCACTGACACGGACACAGTGAAGACAAACAGGAAAAGACGACACTCGCTGCATCGAGTGTCGTCTTTTCCTGTTTATCTTCACTGTGTCCGTGTCAGTGCGCTGCTTCACCAGGAAGGTATGATGATCACTCATCAACTAGCCCAACTTTCCACATTACTTACCTTGAGACACAATCTACAAACCGATCCACATGTTTCTGGCTGCACCTTGTATCACCCAATGACGTGGCCTGTGTCCTTCTGTGCGCAATGAAGCAGATGCGACTAAGCCTGTGTGGTGCAGAAAATACCACCCGAACACCACAGCGCTTTGCCACATATTTTAGGCCGTGTGAAATTTTGTGTACGTAGGGAATAAATGCCAATTTTTCGTTTCCTTCATTTTGAACAGAAGGACGACGCCCGCATTTTCCTTGCTGTGCAATGCGCACGAGCATTTGAAAAACTGATGTGATGAGGTGAATGGGGTAACCTGCGGCCTTTAGATCTTAAGCGTCTATTTTTTATACATGTATTTTTCCATACGTGCATTAAATATCAGTTGTGAGTGAGCGCGTGTGGTGTATGTTTATTCTTCCAAGTCCGCTGTGTTTCCAGTGCTCTAAGTATTTAGTATAATGCATTACCAACTAGCCCGCCCATCCATCCTGTTGCAATGAATTTCTGTAAGTTTCAGGCGCTTTGAGAAGACGTCGAGTGGCCTCCAGTCTGTGCCATCGTGCTGCTGCAGTACTGCACCCACTGCCGTGGTCGACGCGTCTACCTTAAGGCGAGTTGGCGCGTCGGGAAACGGATGAATCAGCAACACTGCAGTTGTCAATCGCGTTTTGGCTTCCTGGAAGGAGTGTTCGTGCTCCGAGGACCAGTGGAAGGTAGTTTTTTTTTTTTTTTGAGTCGCGACGCAGCAGTTCGGCAAGTGGCTAAAGAACTTGCGCACAGGATGGTATGTCGCGCCTGTGAAAATTTATGAGCCCCAGAAACTCGCGCAACTTTCGGAAGGAGGTTGGAGAGGTCAGGTCCTCGAATGCCCGCACCCGTGATTCTAGTGGCTTGATGCCTTGGGCGAAATACGATGGCCGAGAAAATACATGCCTTCAACTGCGGAAATGCCATTCTGGGGCTTTAGGACCGGCCCGTGTCCATCCAGTCGCACAAATAGAAGGCGAAGGTGCTCTTCGTCTGGGCGACTTGCAACGAGAATGTCGTCAGGCAGACGAAAATGAACGGGAGTCCACGCGTAACCTCGTCCATGAACCTTTGAAAAGTTTGCGCCGCCTTCTTGAAACCGTAAGGCATACGGACAAACTCAAACAGGCCAAATGGAGTAGTGATTGCTGTCTTTGGAGTGTCGCTTGGTTCAACAGGTGATGGTACGTGCTCATCAAATCGATCTTGCTGTATATTTCGGTTCCTGCGAGACGGGCGCGGAAGTCATGTGTGTGGGGAAAGGGATGTTGATCCGGAGTAATGACGGCATTCAAAGATCGGTAATCAGCGCAAGGCCCCCAGTTGCCACGGTCTTGTTTGGAACCAGATGGAGAGGTGAAGAGCAGTTGCTGGAGGAAGGACGAATAACGCCGAGCCGAAGAATGTGTTCGAACTCACGGCGGGCGACTTCCAACCTCCGTCTAACGAGCCTCCGTGGCAGGATGGCGACAGGTGGACCGGTGGTGGCGATATGATGCGTCACCTTGTGTTTCACGGGGAGTGCATCGTTTCGGGGCATCGTGAGTTGCGGGTACTCAACAAGTATCTTGTCGTACGTTGAGACCCGCCGAAACGTATGGGTGCTAGACGAGGTGAGGTTGGACTGCAGGCCAAGTACATCGAGGGATGTGACGTTATCCTTCAGGCACCAATCCCGAACACTCACATCAAGGTTGAAATGGCTGAGAAAGTCCGCTCCCAGTACGGCAAAGCTGACATCGGCGATAACAAACACCCATCTGTGCAAGCGCCGGAGTCCGATGTCTAGCGTTATTGACCGGATCCCATACGACGCGATGGCAGTGTTGTTCACTTCGCGGAGCGTGGGCTTGCCGCGTTGGCGTTCTGCGGCCCTGGCGGGAACGATATAGAGAGCTCGGCTCCGGTGTCGATGAGGAGGGTGGTGCCGGTGATGCGGTCGACTACGAAGAACAATGGCTTGCTCGAAGGCCGATGTCGCATGCCGCCGTTAACGACTGGCCGGCGCGTTCCCTGTCCACGAACAAGGCAGAGTGCAGCGACTTGCTTCTTCGCGAAAGCGACGGTGGTACCAGCACAACTGCCTCCGCGAGTCTCCTCGAAGTGCACTGAAAGTACTGGACGCCTTAGGCTCAGTGCTTGAGCCTCTCGAATAGAGACATGGCCAACCATCGCCCATTCTTTCTAAAAGAAGTCAAGGCAGCGTCAATCATCTAGTGGAACGCAAGAGGACTAAAATCACGAATTTCAGTCTTTCGTCAGTATATATATATACTAATTTGTTCCCAATCATTGTCATATGTGAGCCTAGCGTGTCAAAACCAGTCAGATTATCGGGATGCGAAGCTGTTATAACCGCAACAACTGAGGCATGCAGCAAAGTCATCGTTTTTCCTCGTCTAGAACTGACCTATGTTCGCCAGCCGATTCCGCCTCATGATAACAATCAATATGTTTGCCTAACAATTAAAAAGGGCAAACTCATGTTTATACCTGTAGGCATTTATATATTGCCTTCAAGTAATTTTGATCCCAAGAGATTAACGAACATCTTTTCGGTGTGCCCTGCTCCATATGTCATCATCGGAGATTTTAATGCGCACCATATGGCATGGGGAAGCACAAGGACAAATGCAAGAGAGCAAGAACTTGCAAATTTCGCCTGCCTTTCACTCCTGAATGACGGCAGCCCAACGTTTATACGCGGCGTGAATTATGGCAGCTGTCTTGACCTATCTTTCGTCTCCAGCTCTTTCACAAGATGTGTTAAATGGTTTTCGGATATCGAGACACACGGAAGTGATCATATTCCCACGTACATTGTCATCGAAGGGATGTCCAGGTTCTTCCCACGGAACACCATTCGATTAATTGACTGGACTAATTTTACTTCCACCATAGAAGATGCTTGTCGGGAGGGCTTGTCCTCTGGATTAGAGGTAACAATCAAGTCTGCAATACGAGACGCCACGCGCACGGTCACGGTTTCGTCGAAGCACACGGAATTGGATATAGAGTTGAAGCGACTTCGTGCGCTCCATCGTCGTGCGGAGCAGAGTTACCGGCGTACAAAATCCATCGAAGACCTCAGGACAGCCAGATGACTACAAAAAAAAATCAACGTCGCGTGGATAGATTGGCATGTCGACGTTGGACAATGTCTTGCCAGTCACTAGACCCGCGAAAGCCACTTTCCCACATCTGGAGAACCATACGTGGTCTGCGTTCCCTCCCTGAACAACGCTTCTCATTCAAAGCGCTGGTGCCCTTCCAGAGGCGACTGGATGCTGATGTTGCAGATGACTTTTGTGCAACGCTCGCTGGCCACGCAACCGGTCGAGGCTTTCCAGCCCCCAGTCACATCCCTGTTTCACGTGACTGCCGCATGAATCTTCCTTTCATAATGGAGGAACTAGAAGCGGCTCTTGCTCTATGCAGGCGTTCTTCATCTCCGGGACCAGATGGAATATCCTACCACGCCTTGAACAACATGAATAATGGCGCATGGAGAGAACTGTTACATCTACACAAAGTATCTTGGCAAGATGCATGGTACCCGAAGAATGGAAGACAAGCCGCTTGGTCCCTCTCCTGAAGCAAGGCAAGTCCCCACTTGAACTCACCTCATACCACCTAATAGCGCTGGCCAGCTGTGTGGGAAAGATAACGGAAAAGATGATCCCTGCCTGCTTGGCGTTGTACCTGGAACACTACATGTTACCAAATTGCATGGCTGGTTTTCGTCGAGATCGCTCATCAGTAGACAGTGTTGTTGATCTCGCTACGTATGTCCAGCATCAAAAGTCACGCAAAAGATTATCTGCTGCTTTTTTCTTGGATGACAAGGGGGCATACGATAACGTATCTCACGAGGCTATCCTCGATGCTCTTGAGATGGTTGGCCTAGGTGGTCGAGTTTTCCAATGGATTTCTCATTACCTTTTTATGAGATCTTTCTCTGTGTACCAGCGATGGTGAAACCGCACGACACTACACCTACCGAGGTGCACCTCAAGGCGGTGTACTAAGCCCTACCCTATTTAACCTCACACTCATTGGTCTCGTTGATCATCTGCCAGCACCGATCAAGATATCAATGTACGCAGACGACATATGTATATGGACTTCACGTGTGACACGTCCGCAGATACTTTATTAGAGCTGTAGGACGATCTCACCGCTGGCATCCAGTTCTAAGGTTTGTAGTCGGGCATGAACTCTGTGGTACCTGGCCCATGCCGTCGTCCAACTCACCAACGCTTGGTACATGTTTGTAGGGAGGAACTTGCTCTCATCGAGAACTAGGAGTACAGGATTTATTTAAATGTTTAGATTAAAACAGGAGATACATTTCAACAGTATAGCATGACTACCAAATGGAGCACGCAAGACGAAGCACACAGTACACGAGCTACAAGCACTCAGCACACTCACTTGTCGAGCACACAGCTGCTTAAAAAGCCTCTGTCCTCCGTAGAGCCCTTGGGGAGGGAAAACTACTTGCCAACCTTCGTCCAATCGGACCGTCCACAGTCGTTGGGGCGTAGTCGACGCACCTTTGAGGGGGGGGGGGGGGGGGGGCTCACACACTCACATACGCATTTTGGATTCCCAGAACCCCGAGAGTTGAGCGGGCCTCGTAGCCAGATTGTCACACTTGACCCCAGCCGGCGCCTCTTAATTCCAGAGCTGACTTCTCCGGTAGCGGCCACGAGTGTCAGCAGACTGTGACGAATCCTGGAGCCCGAGGATAAACGCACCGCAAAACACCCTTTTCCGAGAAGCTCTCTTGCTGCAAATAGACCATGAAGGCGACGGCGAATAAACCAATAATACTCGGTCCACCGAACGGCTAACCTGGCCGACGCCGCTGGGCTGTACGAGGACGCGCATGGTTAATTAACTTTGCCATGATCTCTAGTTCTCCGAAGGAAGTGCATGGTCGGTTAGCGTTGTCGGTGTCGCCGGTTCTCTGAAGGACGCCACCCCCGCTTGTCGATCGAAACAATTGCAGCGGGCTGATATAGGTTTGCAGAGCAGTACCCCTGATGGCCGATCGTAACAACGTGCAAGACTTCAAAAAGCTGCTACTCTGACCGCAACCAAGGTCTTGAAATCTCGCCAGACAAATGTGCACTGATGGCATTCACTCGCAAACCAATACTCTACGCCATCTCAATAAATGGCCAGAAAATTTCTTATGAGAAGACTCACAGATTTATTGGAATAATCATTAATAGAGATCTGTCATGGAGCCCACACGTGGCCTACTTGAAACAGCGTCTTACAGAAATCTCCCAGCTTTTCAAGTTTCTGGGCGGAAAGACTTGGGGAATGTCAGTGCATGCAATGTTGGAATTGTACAGGGCTCTTTTTCTGGGCTTCTTGAGATACAGTTTGCCCGCACTGACCAACACTAAAGCCCGTCTATACACGTTTCCGCCGACCAGGTTAAGTACCGCCAACCTACCCTCCTCCTCCTAGCGCTTCTCCCACTCATCCCCTTAGCTTCCGGCGTCAAGCGGAACTTACGTAGCTGCAGCTTCCTGTTCCGAGTGGAAGTGACGCTATCTTTTTTTTGTGTGTGGTTTTTTTAACGCTGTTGACTTTTGCATCGATGGAGAGGTTTTAATTGTACAGGCTGCGGTTTAAACTGTGAATGCGATTCCATTCAAGAAACACCGCCTATTGTAATCAGCGATCTGATCGTGTTCACTGCTTCGCGTCAACCTGCGTCGGGTTGTGCCACGAGAGACAACGTACAGTGGAATGTAGTGCCTGTGCGCTTGGAGACCACTGCCGTTTTTCGTGCATTTGGAAAACAGCGATCGTGAACTACTACTTCAGCGGAATACACCACCTTGTCCTCTTTGCATCCTTCTCATGGTGAATGCCACAGCTCTGCTAAGCACGCGTGGGCGTCTCACCATCGTCTAACAGCAGTCAAAGTGCAAATTCCCGCAGTGCAACTCCAGGAAGCGGAAACGCCGGAACCGGAAATCTTGAAACCCGAAATGCCGGAACCGGATTTGGTGTAAGGGGAAAAGGCGGCTCACAACAAAGGTTGTCGCTACTTAAGAAAGCGGCGGTGGCGCGTGGATGGACGGGCTTTAACCAACACTTGCCAGACGAATCTTCGTGCTCTACAGGCTATCCAAGCTCAGGCTCTCTGGGTTTGTCTTGGTTTGCCAAAGTGGACATCGACAGCAGCGACTATTGTGATCTCCCGGGAACAACCCACACAAACACACATTGCGGTGGAAGAGTTGAGAGTTCACATTAGGCACGTTGCCCGTGCCCGTTTCCACCATCTGGCAACACTACCGTCAGAAAAGCCGCAGGCATCATTTTGTACTACGATTTCAGATTATTGCACCTGCCTTCCATCAGGCTTCACCCCCGCAACTAAGCTATCGATTCCTCCATAGTGTTTGGCTCGACCAGCAGTGCACCTCACCGTACCAGGAATCAGAAAAAAATCTGAGCTGTCATCACCTGCTCTTAAACAACTAACTCTGCTCCTTTTGCACGAGAGGTACGCCGACCATGCAGATATTTATACTGACGGATGGGCAACTCTCCAGTATTCCTCTGGAGCCGTGGTTTTCCTAGCGAAAGCCATCCCCATCAGTTTCAAGACATGTCACCCAACGACACCGATGGCTGCGGAACTTGCACCTCTTCGCTCTGCACTTCGTCTCGTCAGCCACGAACAACCTCGAAGATGGTCAATATTCAGTGACTCGAAGGCAGCACTGCAGTATTTGCTATAAGCCATGCGGCGTGGACCACACGAACAACTGGTATTCGAAATTAGAGAACTAATCCATACCTTCACTGAGAAAGGACACCACGTGACATTTCAGCGGCTTCCAAGTCACTGCGGCGTCATAGGGAACGAACACGCCGATAACGATGCTCGGTCGGCTCCTCAAGGCGACGAAGAGGAGCCGATACCATTACCAAGGACAGATGCCGCTAGAACAATCCGAATGCTTAGCCGTGATATCACGTTCTCCTTGTGGAATGCAGGAAGTTTTCAAAACAACCGGCTGCACAACCTAAACTCTTCTCTACGCCTTTGCATTCCAGCTGGACTCTGCAGTCGCGAAGCTACCCTGCTTTGTCGAATATGACTAGGGGTGGCGTTCACCAAGTCTTTTGCTTTCCGAATCGGATGGGCCGACGACGCCTCGTGTGATGACTGTGGTAACGAGGAGACTCTTCAACACCTTCTCTGTGACTGTCCTCGCTATAATTTACAGAGACGATCGCTCGCAAAGACGATAGCGCGCTTTGACCGAAGACCTCTAACAGAGAAACTTATTTTAAAATGCCGCAATCACAAACCATCGCAACAGAGGGCGAATAGGGCACCATTGCAGTTTTTAAGGGCAACAGAATTGGACAAGCGGCTGTAGCATGAACAGATGTTCATAGTACTGCAAGTGCTACTGTGCTGTGCGGTGACAGTGACCGACTGTGATTGCATGTCTATGCTCCTTTCTGTCTTTATCTCTGCTTTGTTATCACTTTACCTTCCTCTCCCCTCTTTCCTCAGCGTATGGTAGCAAACCGGATATTCCCCTCTGGTTAACCTCCCTGCCTTTCCCCTTTCCTCTGTCTCTCTCTCTCTCTAGGTGCATTGCGAGACTATGAAGCCGAATGGTTGCGCCAAAGTTGGTCGTCAGTGTGGCCACCAGTCGTCAGCTTCTCCAGTGCACTGGTAAGGCGGGCTACTCTTTATTCCAGGCGCCAGTGTCGGTCTCCTGGCTCTGAGACTCCCGCAGCGGCGATAGGTAGCTGCGCCGAAGACGAGCAGTCGCATATGCGGTCAGCGAGTGCAACTAGCCACTCGACACTCATATTGTCGAAACCCACCAGTACCATGCGTGCGGACTCTAGGAGGCGTTGCAGGAACAGCTCGCGCAAAATTGGAAGCTGGCTCTCGTTTGCGGAGTGCTCACTCAGTAACTAACGCAACTGGTACGGCAGTTGTGACGGTCGCTGGTAGCCGAGTTCCTCGGAAAAGTGTTGTTGGAGCCTATTCTGTTGCGATGGCTCTGGGCGCTGCAGGACCGTCCGTTTCAGGTCGTCGTATGCGGTGACCGAAGGCGTACCCGCTAGAAAGTCGTCTATGGCATCGGCGATGTCGGAGGGTAGCGCGGCGACGACGTGCTGGTACTTTGCTCTCTGTGAAGTAAAGCGCCGGAGTTGAAAACGGGTCTCTACGTGCATAAACCCAATTCGGGCCGAAATCTGGGAAGCTGAAGCTCTGCGGCGATGACAGGAGACGTAATCGTGGCATCTTCTTAGTCAGCAGGAGTAGGAGCAGCGTTGTCCGTGGCTAGTGTTAAAAAAAAAACGTTAATGTCTAGGGTCACCACTTGTGGGAAGTTCGGTTTAGCGGAGGCAAGGAATAGACGTTTTGACAGCTTGAGAACGAACAGTCGACTGGCTTTGTTCAAAAGTAAAATCGGGTTTGCCGAGTGGCAGTGGTGGCGCTCGAGTCGTGCAGCCACTTCTGTTCCAAAAAAAAGCAGGGACAATGACCCGCATGGCGAGGTAAACTGGATTTCCGGAGCAAGGGGGCAATGACCCCCACGGCAGGGACAACGAAGTGACGAACAGTCACTACAATCCTGACATAACCTCATATTTTAGATTTTCTTTTGTGCAGCGATTCAAAACTTTGCTCATGATTTACTTTTGAAGCAAAATAAATTCAGTCTCGTGGTATCAGAACCATATATTCAAAGAATACCCCATGCCGTCGCATAACCGCTAAGCGAAAGTTTTGCAATTATCACAATTATCATCATGCGGTTATCGTGATATGAAGTACAAGACGTGACGTGGTATTAGTACGTGCTAAGGAGGTATTTTTTTTTCCTTTTGACCACTGGTGTTGAAAATAAGTCAAAATGCTTTATGTGGTGTACTCGAAACACAACGCAACCATAAAATTGGTATTATTGTTGGGAGCGGATGGTGCCGAGGTCACACATCGCGCGCTCGGCACGGGCCGTTACTGTTCTCGCTACAGCGGAAAGACGACAGCGCAATATTAAATGCTTCAGTACATCATCAAAAAATTCATTCGAGCATTTGCCTCTATGTTGCAGCCATGGAAGAAATTTCCTTTAAAAGATATGCACGCCGAATACGTACATGTAAGCACGCAGGGCCTAGCAGAGGACGCGCGGTGCATTCCACACTCATGGCCTCCGAGATGGCGAGCTGGCAGGTTTTGCTCCGGCCATACCATTCGGCGCGCTCCCCAGCAAAAAGTATAATGTGGCGCGCGCGCGCCCCGCCGCCCCTGGATGGCGCTGTTAGCCGAGCGCGCCGGCGCTCGGGAAGTTGTAAATGTGGAAAGGGGTAATGGTTCCAGAACTTACTTTTGGAAATGCGGTTGTTTGCTTGAAATCAGGGGTGCAATCAGGACTCGATGGGAACCAAAGGTCAGTGGGTCGCCTCGCATTGGGCGCTCATGGGAAGACTACAAATGAAGCTATGCAGGGCGATATGGGCTGGACTAGATTTGAAGTGAGGGAAGCTCACAGTAAAATTGATTATGAAGAACGACTGAGGAATATGGAAGAAAGTAAATAAGCTCGGAGAGTGTTGATGTATTTGTACAGGTAAGACATTGATTCACAGTGGAGGAAGAGAACTGGGAAGGTTACCAGGAAGTATGCGGCATGTAGGGTGGGCAACACTTCAACAAAGAACGCCAAGCGGAAAGTCATAGAGGCTGAAATAATATCATGGGTGGCGACAATGGAAAAGAAACCTGCCATGAGTAACTACTTAAGAGGAAAAAACGAAATCAAGAAAGAAACAATTTATGATAACTCAAAGGGAAGCTCATTACTTTTCGAAGCGAGATCCGGATGTCTTAGAACACGCACCTATAAAGCGAAATATAAGAACGAAGAAGAAGCATGTGCTTGCTGTAATAAAGCTAGGGAAACGATGGAGCATGTTTTATTAGAATGTGAAGACATCTGCCCAGCGGTCGATTTAGGCACCACTGGCCTGCTTGAATCTCTTGGGTTCAGTGAGAGCAGGGAAAAAGTAAACATGTCCACAATAGAGATTAGTAAGATGCGCTTGGAAGACTGGTGGAAGAAAAGTAGGGAAACGACAAAAAACAGAGACGTACAAAAGCAAAGTTCGCAATAGGGGGTCAGAAAATGTGGTTGCGAGAGCTCATAGTGCTTTTTTTTGTTTTTTTATTATTTTGCCTAGGTAGGACATTAAGCAGTATAATAGCAAGAGCATGGTGGCGCAACCCACCACCCCGTTCCAAAGGGGACGCTCATAACACCCACCCACCCACGCACCCACCCATCCATCCATCCATCGATCCATCCATCCATCCATCCATCCATCCATCCATCCATCCATCCATCCATCCATCCATCCATCCACCTATTTGAAGCCCCTAGCCTTATTGCGATTCGTTTTAGCGCTAGAAAATCAGTTGTTATGGTATTCAACGAAAACAGTGAACAGACAGATGCAATAGAGGGCCAGGAAATACCTCGGGTAAAAGAATATAAACACCTTGGTATATGGATAAACGAAGGCAATAAATATATATATAAATAAATATAAATACGGCGGCTGGCCGTATATACAGTCTAAGAAAAATGCCGGAGAAAACGACAGTAGCTGGACAGTTAGTCCTGAAACGGGCGCTTTCGCCCCTCAGGGGACTAACTGTAGGAGTATGCGTGCCGTGTGCAAATTTCGGAGGCTAAGTGTGTAGACCCTGGCCGGAAAATGAGGAACGGGAGGACGATCGGCAACAGTTACTCCCCATGCAGTCCGCTGTTTTCCTCCGCGTCGTGGAGTAATGCGGCTAAGATGGTATTCTCTATAAATCGCGAATAAATTGAAGTTCGTGCACTGTCTATTGAACTACATGAAAAGCAGTAATTTACCTCTTCGGAAGAAATTAGCGCGAAATTCAAAAGGCGGAATCTGAAGAGTCATGTACTTCATGTGCACACTATAGGTGAACGATACACATTAAACGCGCAAGTCATTGACGGACTGCCAGATGTTCTTGGTCTATAGTACCTAAGTTATTTCCGTTCCATCGAGATTATAAATTTAAGTGAAGCGATGTGTAGCTCAAACGGGGTGTGCTAAGCGACAGAGAAGTTGGCCTTCTCCGTCGTCTTTTGGGCTCCGTAAGGGCTCGCTACACGTACATCACGTAATGTGTCTTAGTTTAAGTAATACTAAGAATAATCTGGCAGCTTTCTTTTACAGCCAAGCTTTGTATAGCTATGTGCCCTCCGGCGGTGGTCGATGTCCGTCCGCCTGCGCGTCGCGTCGACACGGAAAAAAAATTTCGTCTCCACTTTCTCGCGAATCCTCTGTAGTTCTTCATCTAATGTGTCTTGAAAAAAAATCGTACTGAAATTGGCCGCTAAAACAACTCTATCATTACGCCGAGTTTCATTTATTTATCATGATTAGTTGACAATGAAGTTGCAAACGTTACAGAATTCCCAACTACTATAGATACATGGCCGTCTACGGAGGGAGTATGGTTACAGGAAACGGCTGTAACTCTTGTTCTATCGAAACTACCCCTAAACAAATTATATGACAATTAGCCGATAAGACGAATCTGACAATACGCCCAGTTCAAACTACATTTCATTGTTACGTAGTTCACAGTGGAGTTGTAAATATTGTTACGCGAACGAAGGATTTAAAACTGGAGACTATTTACAAAATATATTTACAAGGGATAATGCAGCGCTGGCCAGTTCAGCCGACAGCTCGAGAGCCAGAGAGCGTTCTTCCTCCTCTTTTCTCGAGTGATGGCGCCCACGCGCCTCGTTCAAACAATCAAATACCACCACACGCGTGTAGCAATATTGTGAAATTCCGGTCTGCCATGCGACTGTACTTGCACGCGTCATACTTGATAAAAGACTAAAAATAAATCACTCCACGGTAAAAAGGTGTATTCGTTGTCTGTGTCCTTCAATAATAATAATAATAATAATAATAATAATAATAATAATAATAATAATAATAATAATAATAATAATAATAATAATAATAATAGTACATAGATACTTCGAGTGGGATAAGACAGCCCACAGCTTCGCTGCTCGTCTTTCTTCACAGAGTGGAAGGGCTGATGAATTTTTTGCAGTCGCTTGTGGTTGCAAGTACACCGAACGTTAGACTCTCGCCCCATAGCATACACAAAATGCCAAGTCTATTCTGTATTGCTGCAGTTGCGTTCAGATCCTTAACCTGATCTCAGTATCCTGTCTCGTCAACCGGGCTACTATGGTGTAGTGCAACACCGTAAGTAACACTACACCAAAACTTGCATGTCAGATCGGAATACAGAAACAATTGTATCTTCGCAGCCACACGTCATTCAGATAATTTCACAAGTGAAAGAACTTTGTGATCAAAGAGACTTCCAACCAGACTGGAATCCATTGTTGATGCAGTGTATCCCTTTGCCTCCCTTTGAGAGAACTGTTTACGTTTATAATTATGGTGTGGAGTGTCTATTTTCTGCTTGTAGACACGGATATCACTGTTCATGCCGCTATGTAAATACCTTACGCATGTACGTATGATATTCGTAATAAATACCATGAAATACGAAAAAATAATAATGATAAAAAAGCTGCCATGTTGTAGTGGTTAGAGTGCCTGACTTGTAAGGATATGAGTTTGAATCGCACCGTTCTTTTTTCTTAATTCAATAATTTTTTATCAACGTTCAAATGTCTAATTTCGCTAATACCGTCTCTGAAAAACATCGGAAAGAATGACCGTTAGACCCTTGAGGAGCATCGGAAAAGAGCAACTGTTAGTCCTTGAAGGAGTAACCGCATAGGGAGTGACAGTCAATCTCCTCGCAGTTACCCCCCAAAGGGACGAATATAGCTGTGGCAGGTCAGTTACTCCCCAACAGGAGTTACCTTGATAGCCCCATTTCGTCCTTTCTTTTCTCACAGTGCTGAAGAAGGTAAACCGCGCGAGGTCTCAACGTGTTGCCGAAGATTGTCGCAGGATATATCCCTGGAATTTTTTCGTCTCTGCCTCGAACATTTTGACGTCTCAACCATCTTGTTCTCCAGTGACTTTATATTTCCATGTACTTTTCTTATTCTTATCCGTCGATTTTTGTAGTACTAATGCCTAATAATCTATTTTCCTAACCAATTTTGTGTGGGTTCACACACCATCCATTGCCTCTGCGCTTGTACCTTATCGCCGATGGCAGAGTTTAATTGTTATTGCCTTGTCTTGCTTTCTTTTAAGCATGCAGTGCTTTTAGTTCCCGTTGTCAGCGACCTTCAAGTGACCTTGAACCAAAAGCCCGAGCCATTATATGGACACTGAAACGAGAACATCCGAGAAAGTTGCTAGAACGGAACGAGGCCATCCGGGCAACCATAGAAGACCGCAATACATACGCTAGTTACATCCCGAACAAGTTGCAAAAAAATATTGCTTCCGAGTTCTCCCTAATGTTTGTTCACAATATCACTCAAGCTGTAACTTCTAGTGTATACGCTGAAGTTTGATTTGTCATTTCCAATGGCGACGTTCAAAAGGCAGATACAGGGCGCCATACACTTGACTGTCACCTTTCGGCGCTGCGCGCTCTTTTCAACACCAGCGGGCCGTGAGTGCCGCGCTCTCGTCCGGCGCACCGCGAATGGCCGTTTGAGCGAGAGGAGACTTGCAGTGAGGTTCTGTCTGTGACGGGAAACTATTGCAGCCATATGGACCAGTGCACGGCATGGCGTGGTGCAGTGTGGTGGCGGGTGCCGTTGCGAACATGCGCTATACACCCATTTTAAGATTGTGGCTACTATCATCTCCAGCCAATCTGCTTTGCTAGTAGCCCATTTCATGCTTACATCTATTCTAGATTACGGGAGAGCCAGTATTATCTTTTTTCGTCTTTCTTTCTTTTTTCTTTGCTTTTCTCGTCTTTTCTTACACTTTGCAATGCGGTGATTTATCCATTCACATGACAAATCTCGCGTTGAACGCGTATACTCTGTAGTGCGATGACCTTTGTGAAATATCTACTAGTATCTTGCCGTACTTTTTCCTGTTTCTTAGTTTCCATTTCAGTCGCACTTTTTTGTATTGACTGAATTGATCGCGCACGCTATTATGTCGTGCCGTTAAACTTTTTGTTACGTTAATGTAATCGTAGTTTTCCTTTACTGTGAGGTCTGCACACTATTCACAAATAAATATTTTTTTCTTAAAATGAATATTTACGCGGATGAAAGGTACGCGTCTTTTTTTTTTTTTGTTCGGTGTAAATAACACCTAAATCATACTCTTCATAATTATACTAATGTGTGCTTGGAAGGCAACTATAGCACACTAAGAAACGGGTAAATGATTGCACAATTTATCATATTACGCTTCGCGGACAGTCTTTCGTTCTATCCAGCCTTGAAGCTGCGGCACGCAGCAGGCAATGGCGCGCAAACGCACGCAGCAGAGCACAGCGGTTTTCTTTAATGCGCAATGAAACGTTTCATAAAGCTTCCTGCGTCTGAACCGAAACATTCAATGATTGTTTGCATTTTCAGTTATACATCACTTTGAATATTTGCCTTTGAACTAGCACATGCAGTCCTGCGAATTATGTTTGTACGTTCCCTAACAAAGCCAGCGCTAGATATGGAGTTCAAAATCTCGATGAAAAAGGCGAGTCGGTGGCTGTTCATACTACAAGTATCTACCCGTGTCATGACGGAACTCTTTCAGAGATATACCACGTTTGCATACACACGTGACTGTAGTGAGAGAGTATGTGCATAAAAAAACACTAAAACACTAATACGTTTGAGAATAAATAGCTGTCAGCACAGCTTTACCCCTCGTACACCCTCAGCCGTCATTTGCTAATCAGTAAGGGATCATATAGCAGAGGAACATTCTACTTTTCTCGCCTCATCCAAGCCGCAGCAACAGTACCGGAGCCCACGAAAGCCTCCTTGAAGTATGAAAAGCCATCGGCTGCGAGCGACCCGGCCACGCCCACCATTGAACTTTCACTCCGTACAAGTGGGACGGCCGGAGCCAAACCTGCGAGCGAGCGCAGATCTGGGAGAGGCTATGCCACCTATGCGTGCCCGACAGGCGGCTACTTCGCTCGATCTCGCGGCCATATATTGATCGTCGGCATTGGCGTTGGCACGTGCATCTGCGGTCTCCCGCAGTTTCATTACCTATTGTGTTCCATAGCGGGTCTCCAGTAACTGCGCTCAGCACCAGCCGGTTCGTCACCGTGGTTTCTTTAGCGTGACAGCGTTAAGGTACCCGTGTCGAAGAAAACACGGCGTCGACATCCACCGTCGGCGGTGTTGTCTGTCAAAAAAGTCATCCCGAACCACAACCTCGCGGGTCCTCCGCGTGGCGCACAGCCGTTACCAAATTAATTGAATCTCTCAAAGTAATATACGCCAAAAAATTCGTAAAGTCCGACTTACACACAACCTACAGACATGATAGCGTCGGATTTTAATTTGAATATACGAGAAAACACAATTTCGTTACGGGGAAACTCGTACACAACCCCCGTTTTCCTTGCTTACGGGCGTATGAGCCATTTATGAGTCACTGCTCTGGATCTTTTTCAGCCTGTTTTATACACTCATGCTGCATACGAAATTTACTTTTTTTTTACACGAAAGTGTCATATGCCGGTCTCCACCATCAACTTCCTGCACCAGATGTGACGTCGGCGCTAAATCGTAAAATATGCTCTCTCTTAACGGGGATGGCGCCGCCATCTAGGAGTGGTGTAGCGGAGTACTGCATCATCACACTCATGAGCGCCGACAGTGAGCGCAGCGGAAGCTCCAATGCGGTGTAGCCTGGTGTAGGCGGTGTAGGCCTTCTGCTCAGGTAACGATGAATTTTCCGCACATGGTTTGTCTTTCGCGTCCGATCGTCGCCTTCGGCGGCGGCTCCGCCTGGCACGGCCGTGAGCACCCTATCTTGAAAGCGATAAGCAATGGAGACAGAGCGCGCCGAGTGGTGAAAGCTTCGTGCGCGCTGTGTTCTCGCTGCTTATTTCGCATTGAAGCGTGGGGCAGCACGGAGGTCAATTCGGTCGCTGCCACTGCCGCGCTTTCTCTGTCCAGCGTTTTGACCGCGGACATGCGCTCTCATCTAGTCAGATGTGTTCGAATTTGCTTGTGCGCTTTCTTGATTAGCAAACTTGATGTGTTCAAGTTTGCAAATGAAACGTTTAGTTTCATAAGCCATTGAGTATACCATGCTTGGACGTAATTAAGGTCAGCTTGCAGTAGCAGTGTGTCGCCTGGTTCAGTTATCTCCCACTAAATTACACAATCATCAGCAAAAAGTCTAATTTGTGAGGAAACATGGTTAGGAAGGTGGTTAATATAAATTAGGAAGAGTAAAGGCCCGAGAACGGTCCCTAGCGGTACACCGGAGGGCGCAGAGTCACATTTGTTTGCTGTGACATCCTGCTTTCGATTTATTAATAATTTAAAAAAAAAACTCGATCCACTCGAGTACGCTGGTGTCGATGTTAGAGATTTTAAATATTAGAAGAGGAAGGCGGTGAGAGAGGGTATCAAATGTTTTCTGAAAGTAAAAAAAAAAAAGATGCAGTCTACGACTCACGATCGAGGACGTGAAAGAGGTCGTTAGTAAAAAGAAGCTGGGTTTCACAAGCGTAATGTTTCCTATAGTCGTGCTGATGCGTACAGAATAAGCTGTTACTTTCAAGGAAGGTTACCAGGTTGGAGTATATTGCATCGTCTAACAGCTTGCACGAAATGCTGGTTAATGTAATGGGTCTATAGTTTTGATGGCTGGATAAGTTGCCTTGCTTGGGAACTGGTAGCACCCTCGCCTCCTTCCAGTCGTGAGCAAGCTTGGAACACTGCAAAGACTGAGTAAATATTGGTGACAAGATTAATTGTGAATATGTCCCAGTCTTCTTCAGAAACACAGCGATGATTTCCTCGGTACCAGTTGAAGATGATGGTTTCAGTGCCTGTATAAATTTGGCTATACCAACCCAGTCAACCAAGATTGGATCCATCAGAGCAAAAGAAGTCAATGCAAGCTTGGGGGCAATAAAATCGTTTTGGAGAACAATACAGCACTGATTGCTTGGTATGACATCACCTTGCTCATCGCATAGCTGAATTTCCTGCTTTTTGGCCCACCCACAATAATGCAAAACTTCTGTGGATTGGATTGTAACAAAGATGGAAGTGTACAGGCAAAAAAAGATTGTCTTTAGCTACCCTAAGTGTCTGTTTATACTTTAAGAGGGTGTTGTGTTACACCGCCCACCTTTCACTGCTGTCATAACGTGACGCCCCCCGACACAATCTCTATTGATTCTTGCGAAGGCGGTTCAGCGTACACGTATACCAAGTGGACCGGAAAGAACAGCGAACACAACGCCGTGGAACGTACTTATCTATTAGTAATGAAACTTGGTCTTTGAAGATAGACCTGTTTTGTTCAACCGAACGCTGTGAAAAGCCGCGTAAGAATTAGTAAAAAAAAACTTCCATTTCGGCGTTAATTGAGTCGAAGTTAGCCTTTTTGTATTCGGAAATTACCTTAGTAGATTGGGCTTTCCGTAAAGATGTAATGTTACACTTGAACCAGAGAATGCAGTGATTGCTAAGACCGGGCAGATGTCTTAAATCGCGATCTTGTCAGGCTATGTTGTTAGAAATCAACCTAACAGATTTGAAGAAGTGGTACGCGTGGGCTGTTTCACAAGCGGCGTTATATTGAAGTCCGCACAAGTTTATGAAGTGCGTGTCCGGACGTGAGTGACGTGTAAGGGCCACTGTTTTTATCCCAAGAGATATATGGAAAACTGAAATCCCCAAGAAGAATGATAGGAGATAAAAGGTACCTCCCAAGGTAGGATAGGAGAGGGAAGGTACCTCCCAAGGATGATAGGGGAGGAAAGGTTTTTATCCCAAGAGATATCTGGAAAACTGAAATCCCCAAAAAGAATGATAGGAGAGGAAAGGTACCTAACATTAACATTGCGTAAATCATCATGTAGGGCGTCGCAATAGTTAGATGAGGAATTTGGCGGACGGTAACAAGCCCATAAATTAAAATTTTTCTCGCCTAAGCGAACACATGCGCCCGATAGTTCTAAGGGGCACGGGACTTCGATGATATGGGAGGGCAGGCGCACTGAAACTGCGATTAGAACGCCGCCGCATATTCTTGATTCATGGTCAGACCTGTAGAAATTGAATGTGCTTGCACATTGAAGAATTTCACTATCACGCACTTTGCTCGAGAGCCATGTTTCACATAGGGTGACAATATCGGCAGCACAATAGTCGATAACAGAAGCCCGTACCTCATGTTTGCGTATTACGCTTCGAATGTTGGCGGAAAGAAAACGAACGCTTTTCTTTTTTTAGTACTCCTCTCATCTCTGCCTCGAAATTGCTATGTTTTGTTCCCATTACGACTCTGAGCGGCATCGAGGGAAGTGGTGCAAAGTTTCCGACGTGAGGATGTATTTTCCTTGACTTCACATTGTTCACACACACTGTCAGTTATAGGGTAATAAAGAAAACATTCCTTGTTTATGCATACTTTGTTATACCGCAGTGAATATTGCTAGCCTGTTGCTTTACCATATTCAAGAAGTTTCTTGCGTGAGCTGCGAGTCTTCTTACAGAAATCTTCGCTGATGCTTATACCTGATGTTCTCAAATTTTTCTTGCTTGCAACAGTAAAGTCCTTGAATTTATTAAAAGAAGGCTGCACTATTATCGGCCGGCATTTATTCGTGGTGTAACTGCCCAATATGCGAGCTCTATAGAGATAACTTCATCAGGTACGTTCACGCAAAGAAAAGACTACAGTATTTTCGTGAACTTTTACTTCTGATTGTGACAATGTTTCAGTAGCGGAGTCAGCCACGCCATAAAATATTAGATTTTCCCGCCTAGACCTGTCCTCAAAATCATCGAGGTGGGCATTCAACTGAGGGTTTTCGTCGTCTCACACGACCGAGTTTTCTTATTGATCAAAGGTGTCAACACGGGCTTCAGCGGTCGCTAGTCATGTGTCAAGTTCACATGCGGTTTGCTCAAGTTTTTACTGGCTAGATCTGACATCATCAAGCATTTTTGGAGCTCTTCGTGGCGGGTATCCATGTGAGTGGTAACAGCTTTTACAACGTAAGCCAGTTCCTTAGGTAGCCGACATACATCATCATCGGGACCTGGATTGAGTTCTATGTCTACGCACATAAAGAGCAATCTAACAAATTGAAAACATTCATAAATGTTTAACCACAAAGTAGTTGGCCATGGGAGAAGCAGCAGAAAGACCTCATTTAATTTCTTACAGTGGTACGATGGAGCTGAACCAACCTGTGCAAGAAAGCAGAAGGGATTCATTGGCATCTGGATGTCAGCCGCTCTCCCGTGCCTGCTGAAGGCGCCGCGGTTGGAGACAATCCTGAATTGGAGGCATATGTCATGCATTGTATTAGGAAAGGTGGCCAGCGCATGGCCAGGAGCACTGGTCGAATGGGTAGCTTTGTTAATTCAACCATGCTGTGGGAATGCACCATTAGCGAGCAGCAGGAGTCTCCGACGAACGGGGCAGACATGGCAGTCTCGAACCGCGGGGCGCGTTGGGAGGCGGCCCTGCTCAGCCATGACCTCGCCGGTCAACTCTGGGCCGTCCGGCACGCCGAAGAAGCCGCCCGTGTCCAAGGACTCAACGGCGTCACCTAGGCTGGGGTGCTTATGGCCCCACTCCGCCCAAATCGCCGGACATTTCAAATAAAGATCTCACTCACTATTGCGCCCCCGTTTAGAGCAAGCGTAATTAATCTCGACCCCGGTTATCCCCTGTCGGCGGGGCTCGCGCCGGAACTGTGGGTATGTTTGCGTGGTAGCTGAGGAGAAAGCCATGACGAAGGAACACTGGCGCCATGCATGCGAGAGGAACAGGCTAAGCATCATATCTCGGCCATTCGTTCCGCCAGTTATTAGCTGTCTAAGAGAAGAAAGCTGAACACTCAAGTGGCCGACTATCTCAAAATATTACCCAGTCAAAAAAAAAACACACACACACACACAGGTAACGTATTGAGAAAAAAAATCGCACAGTTGAAAAAAGTCCATGGTTAACGAAGAAAAACATAGGCAGGAAAAGGCTGTAACTTGGCAAGAGCACCACCTACTTGCACACGGGTTGGTCGGTTGATCAATAGGTTTGATTTTCTTTAAAAAAAATAAGGGGGGGGAGAGGAGAGAACGAAAGAAGGAAAGAGCCATGGGCATCGTTGTCTCACCTCTAGGTGGAACTTGAATTCAAACGTAATGACATCAAAGCTTTGTTTTTGTTTCTTCTGCTTCACAAGCTAGAAACAACATCCACGAAACACAATGACGAAATTACGAACACTGCATGTCTACATTTATTTGTTCTCTATCTTTTGCTACCTTGTTTCGCTTTACCAACAACAGGCGCCCGGCGTGACAGCACAAGCCTGTACAAATCACCCGGCATTCAAGAACGGGGTCCGTGCGTATCTCCTTTCTTTACGTATTGTTTTGTAAGTATAACAGCGTGAGCATTTTCACGGCTCGTTTGGGTCAGGGCAACTAATGTTTATGCGCCCCATATATTACTTGAATTCCTCTTGTGACAGCACACTGATGTGTATTACTTTACCGTCAGAAACCAGAACGGTGTGGTTAAAAAAAAAACAAGATAGAATGTATAAATTATCGCATGCTCACAAATTTTCCCTTATGGTTAGGAATAAATGTTGCATACGCCGCGTTTAAGAGAAGGCAAACCACAAAACTTGTGATAAAGTGAAGCCCTTTTCAGTCCACTATTTTATGTTTGTTTTTCTCAAACGAATTCCGCAATTCCTTCTTAGAATACTTCGCTTGTTTTTGATTTCCATTGTTCTTTACTTCTAGTCACCGTTTCAAGCAAAGGAAAGCACGCTTTCTTGCACCGCATGTCATACCAATGATTCGGTGAATTTGTCCCCAAACCACCGTTTACGGTACGGCGCCGTTATGCATGGAGAGACGTTCGTTAAGCACTCCCGAGACCGGGACATCTCCAGCGTGGGCGCGCCTCGCCACCGTGGCGCGTAATAAGCTGAGGAGACCGCATCGTCCCTGCACTGTTGATGGCGCTTCTAACAAGCAGGCGGCCAGAAACATTCGGCGTGCCTGCATTGCGGCCATCCAAGAGAGCCATGACGAGGACAGACCACCGCGGCAGCGGGAAAGCTGCTCTTTTCGCCCGCGCGGTTCATCCAATCCGACTGGCCTGTTCCCACTCGTCCCCACCGTTTTACTCTGCCTTTTAGTGATATTAATTTTATTAATTCCGGCATCGGCCGCCGAGCCAATAAATAGCCTCGGTGCACCCCTTCCTCACGAGAGCCGACCGTCGGCACCGCGGGGGCGGAATAGCGCCGGCGCGCCGTAATTCCTGGCCGGCTGCGTGCGAGCGGAACCCCCTTCCCTCTAAATGTCTGCAGGATGCGCGATGTCGTGCAGGTATAACGGCGCATAATTGAGGGCCCAGGCTTGAGCCGACCGGGCCCTAAAAGCTCGCGAGCGGGGGAACTTGTCCCCCGACCGCACTTGGGGGCCGACGTGCACTCACGTCCTTCCGGGACGCCGGGGAGCTCTCCCGAATGGGGACGCCCGGCCATCGAGGCGCGCACAGTTTCGCCTCGGCACTCTTCGATCCTGACAAATCGGTGGCCCCGAGTGACAAAATTCGGAGCAGTGACGTGCTCCAGGTGCGCAATGGCTCCCAGATCGACGTCCCCGCTCGCAGCCCGGGCCCGCGCGCCGCCTTTCCGTAATGGGCCGCGTAGAAACAGCTTGGCCGTCCCGTGTGTTCCGCGGACCGCCTCGCGCCCTTTATTGGATTCGCGCGCGCAACACTCGATAGCGCCCCACGGTTTCCCGTCGCTCGCATGTGCCGCCGGGGCTCGTTCGTAGAATGCCCCTCTCGGTCGGGAGAGCACTCGCTCGCTCATAAAGGCCACCCATCCCGGAACCTGGCCGTGCGCAGAGTCGCACAAGAAGAGGTCGTTCCATTATTATTCTATTTTTTGCCTTAGCTGCAGGACTCAACTACTTTAAAAGCGGCGCTCTCTGCACCGTGACGTCGCGAAGGCGCGCCGTCACCGTAACATTGGCAAAGGAGCGAATGTGGGAATCTCGATGCTGAACAACTGAGCCCCATTGCAGCGCCTAAGTGAACCGGCTCCTCCATAGTTATTTATTCATGTTGCTCGGGAAGAGGAAGAGCTGAGCCAAGCACTTGGTTGGTTCACGGTGGTTAATAGTAATGAAGTAAAAAGAAGTAAATAGCCCGAGCTGCAAATTTTCTTGTCTGAGGTGCCATGGTAGAGAAGAGGAAAAAGGATAGCGCATTGCTGCAGAGAAAAACTTCAGATAAATTGAAAACATTGAGGCCGTAACTTCCTCCTTTCTAGGGTGCCTCCTTCAAGAGAAAATATCTACATTTTGTGCTGAAAGCTTGGATATTGAGAGTCTGATTTTATTTCAGTACAGTTAATTATTTATTATTCTTGTTTTTCAAGCACGAAAGAGGAGTTGCGCTTGTGGCACTTTATGGCACTATAAACAGAAAAGTGATGTGAAAAGAAGCCTCTCCGAATTTCTTGCAAGGACTGCACTTGACAGGAACATCATGCATGCCAGAAAATCGTCTGGGCCAGTGGAAATCGTCGCTGAAGTGACATCCCTGTTTGGTCATCACCGCTGCAATCGTCTCGTCAGCACGGAGTAGCTGTCATAAGTTACGTATGCCCGAGCACCGGTCAACAAGAAAGTTTGCTTACGTACGAGAACTGCAATGTGCCCGGGTTGGTAGTCATAAGGCTTCTCTTACGCAAAGGCCGTCCGCGATTGCCAAATATGGTCGTCATACTATCCTGCCGATCGGTAACATGAGTGGCGGGCGCCCGAGGCAATAAGGAATTGCAATAACGTGGGAGAAGTTTTGTGAATACGAGCCCAGTGTCTTTGGCACGCTCAGGAGGCAGAAATCTGCTGCAAAAAATTCACCGACGATTACGATGCCCCCTTATGCGAAATTTGGGCGCAGCTGTATACGCGTTTCCATTTCGCGATATATTGGCTGGCGCGGACAGTCTCGCGCGGCACGTTGCAAACGGAGCGAAGTGTGGCGTGACTACCTCGCTAATCGAGAGATCGCAGGCGGAAGCGCGCGGGTGACGCGTAGGCACGATTCACAGCAACCGCCGCAGGCAACTTCCGCTCATGCAGCGCTTTGTTGCCATACAGAAGACTACTCGCGCTACTCTGGCGCCATCTCGTAGCCATCGTCGTCGCAGAGCCCCTCGTGCGCGGCACTTCGCTTTTCTTCTAACGCTATCGCCATACCCTCCTCCTCCTCTTTGCTCCTCGTGCTCTTGGCTCTCGCCGCTTTTTATTGCGATAGCAATTACTATATGGACAAGCCAGGCGCATTTCTACCATTGGCGTCGGCGTCGCCGTGAAGTTCCATATAAAATTCAAAGGCAATAAAATCGTCACCGCCCGCTGTATGCTGCATATGCGAGTGAAAGCGTACGAGGGTGAGCCGGTGATCGCGGCTCACTTCCTGCCCGCAGGAAATCGGGGAGAAACGTGTCGTCTTCCATACGCGCAAGGCTCCGAGGGGAGGGATGGGAGAGGTGGCCCGGGCGGCGGCGCGCCCACGCAGGCCGCTGTATCTTGAAAGCTGTGTGCAACGGGGTCAGAGTCCTCCGCGCGCTGCGTTTCCGCGGCTTAGTTTGCGTAGATGCGAGAGGCAGCACGAAGGTCAATTCGCTCGCTGCTGCCGCCGCGCTTCCTCGCTCCAGCCTTTTGAGAGCGAGTTTCCGCAGTCATAGAGTGAGATGTGTTCATGCTTGCTTGTGCGCGCGTCACATCATGCTTGGTAATTTAATTAGTATGCATATGTTTACAAGTTTATAGAACCGATGAAATAACTATCCTTACTTCGTATAGCTGTCCTCTAATTTGCTATTGCAATCGATGCTTCGCCTTTCGGGCGAAACTGCGGCTTATTTTTTATCCCCGCTGCGCTCCGCGTTCACTCTCATCTGTCTATGTGCTCGTTCGCTCGGTTGCAATGTAGAACGCCAACGCCGACTCACGCCGCAAGAACGGGCGCCTAACAGGTGCGCTCTAAAAGAAATGAAAGTGCTAGAGCGAGGTGATTAAGGCTGCTTGAAAAGCCCGCTAAAGCGGGTATGCAAGAAGTATGCTACACATTGTCGCCTGTTGGTACAGAGGTGTCACCATATTGGTAATGCCCCGACAGACGTCCAATCAGAGAAAGTGAACTCTGCAAAGGTGCCAAGCAGGGACGCATGCGCAATGCTGCATCGTCAGTCGACAGATAGCTCATACTATTGAGGCTATATTTAAGGTGATTAGGATAGTAAACTCAGCAAGTTGCTAAGGGATCCAATGCCGACAATACATCGTGAAGGCAGAAAGGGACCGCAAGGAACAGCACTAGTATAATGCCTCTTCCATCCCTATCAACTCGCGGAGAGACAAGACGACTGAGTGGACTCGCGAGATAAACGCTTAATATCAAATAATTTTATTAGAAACGTACAGTATGACCAATTGCAAAATTGGTATTATGGGGCTGCCTACATCAACGGTTTGTCACAAAGGCCTCGGCGATAATAGTTAGCAATATATATGCCTACCTAACGCGTCACATCATGTACTCTTGTCTTATGAAGTTCATGATGCGTTGATGGTATATTGGTATCGCATGGACCATTGTGATGAGTTTGGATCGTCACGTTGCAACGCGTGTCACGCGAGGAAGATGGAGAAGACGGTGCATGATTAGAAACACACGACAATTATATTAGAAGACGGCACGTAAACATGAATATCTTCAACTATACCCACACATACAAAGTTGTTCGTAAACAGCAAAAATTTAGTCCCACGAGGTTGCGGCTGAAGTCCGGAGTGTGGTGAGACGTAGAGTCCTTGAGGTGGAACACTCGCTTGTAGAGTGATGACCGGCGTGGAAGAGCAGACCCAGCAGCACGGGGCCGGGAAACGTGGACGGCCCACAGCTCCGTAGACGGGAACAGTCCACTCTGAAGTTTCGAGCAAGACGGCCCAAGGTGCTCGTTTCGATGACGGACGCCCGGTCACCCGAACCTCGCGCGTAGAAGTGGGTTCCGAGATGTCAGCAGGCCGACCTGAGGCCTCGTGCAAGGCGATGACACGAGGCGCTCCTCTTCTCGATGACGGACGCTCGCTCTCCCGAACCTCGCGCGTAGATGCGGGTTCGAGGCTGCAGCAGGCCGCTCCGAGGTCTCGTGTCGTGCAACGACCCGAGGCGTTCCCTGTCCCGAAGACGGACGCCCGGTCAAGTGCACCTCACCGGTAGATGTGGGTTCCGTAGGCCCGGCGGCCCTATTCGCGCCGGCGTTCCAACGATCTCCGTTGCGCGAGCCCCTTCTCATTCGTTGCACTAGCCTCCCTTGTCTTTCTTTTCCTCTTGTTGAGGACAGCAGCAATGTCGTCTGATCTGGTGTTCCGTACTTTGTGAGTACTTCTTCACAACCATAATGTACATAAACATGCAATACTCAACACGGTTGCAGGTCAGAAGTGGCATGTCAGCGGCGCTGAAGAATGCGCATTATACAAGCGCTCAGCAGAGATGAAAAGACATATTCAATGTTTATTACAATTATCATGCTGTCTGAAGTGCTCATTCATGAACTTTGACCTCTTGTCTATATACGCATATATTGTAACACAGATGACACGAATATGCTTCACCCCCGCTGCTTGGCAGACAGAGGTCGATATGACGTGATTGACTGTAAGCGAGCCAAATTTACATTGCATGACGGCCCACAATTTTCCCAGTTTATTAGTAAAAGAACAACGTAATACTAAGTACTTGCGACTTTCCTCGCTTTGTGCGAGAAACAATACACATACGAATCACAAGCGACATTTCTTCAGCCGGTTCTCAGTTGCCCCAGACAATTTCGGGCGTGTTGCATTTTGTTCCGCTCCAAATACGTGATATAGTTTGGGCCGGTAAACGGATTGTCGATTGTATATATTTGTTTAGGAACCTCGTACATATATACGTTTCTAAGAAAAACCTTTCAAGTGAGAAAAAGCTCTCGTTCCGTGCTCATCAGGCGTCTGGAGTATTTTTTTGCTTTCATAATTATGAATCTATAGATAGATAATCTGCTCGGCCGATTCGCCATTTTGTTCAGTTTTCTTCCTTGCGTCTTCCTCCGCTTCCCTGCTATATTTTCAACATAAATGTTGTTGTTTTTCGTATTTTCAACTATATGTATATATTATAAGTATACCATGAGCGTAGCGAACGTGGCGTTTTTGCTGAGAGGTTCTTAGGCGAGGTGCACATGTTTTGTCTGTAATAACCGCACGCTTCAGCAGACTAATTAAGCGAAATTCGTTAATTATTTTTATTAGAACATTGGGGATAGTTGTTAATATGGCTAACCTGGAGGCAATTGCATGCTAATACTAATGCACAAGGGTCACGATGCTTGCACGAACGGCGTTCCAGAACCAAAATGTTAGTAAGATATATATATATATATATATATATATATATATATATATATATATATATATATATATATATATATATATATATAAAGTGGGTGGGAAAGGCACTGGGAAGGGGTAGGGGGAGACGGAACGATCTTTAAAGAAAGAGAGAAAAAAAGTGCACACACATGAAAAGAGAGGGCGGAAACATTGAAACGTGAATTGTTCCGTGTAACAGCTTAGGGGCAAATTTATTGCCAAGAATTATACAAGTATAAGGCCCCCAGTGAGCTCTATCTGTGCTCCTTTTTGAAATGTGCCACCTAAATAACGCTTTGCTCATATCTTGCGTCACTTTAAGGAAAGCGCCCGTTCCTGATGTCTGTCTGTCATTTTAATTAATCTTTAAGGTACACTTGCACTGTATCTCATCGCACTTTTCGAGGGTTTCTGCCTGCTGAACACGATCAATTGAAATACGTATAAGTGAGCTAAGAATGACTGCTCTTGTGCCTACCCCCCCCCCCCCGACATTGTTACGTCTCGTGAGGGCCATCTTCACGACGATGAGTATGGCGCAATATGCGATGTGCGAGATTTTGAGTTCAGAAACCCCATGACTGGCGCGAACACTCCTCCCGACAAAGACAACGATGTTTAATCAACGGGCAAAGAAAATGACTTCTGGAAGGTCCCCTTCGGCAACTTGGATTGGGCATTACGCTTCCTGTGGTACTATCTCTTGGGGCGTCAGCGCTAGGAAACTGCCATAAGAATGTATGTGATGCCATATTTAATTTTATAGGTGCAGCAAAGATAATGCCTCGTTAATTTTATCGTTTTTATTTCCCCTCAACATGAAAATAAGAATATTGACTTCAAATTTTAAAATAATATAACCTGAGAACTGATAATAATGATGTGTATTCATTTAATACCTCATTCTCAACTTACCGAATTCCATTTAAGTATTCTTCCCTATTTACTTACTGCTGCCCTATTAATGGCCGGTCCACCGTAGTGGGTTGAGCCATACCTACAGGCACCAAACCAAACCAAACTACTGAGCCTTGTGAGTCTCGTGACCTAGCTAGTTTATGGCTCAGTTCATATAATCTCCATCACCATACGGAGCGACCCGCGGTTCAATCCCAGTAAGGTAATAGACGGATTATATCTTAGGCAGAGGAGCGAGCGCGCTCATGTACGCACGTAGTTGCACGCATGGTTCTCCAGTGCACACGTACGAATGCGTAGATTGTGTCGCTAGCTCGCGGGCGCCGAGAAGCACTCAAGCCTAGCGTCGTATATTTGCGTCCTTTGGATATGACGTCACCTTAAGTTTTCTTTGAACGAAAATGTAGCCTTATCACACAGACGGCTTTTACATCTATTTATAAAACGACCTGGTTTGTTCTGCGAGCGCCGGGGCGGGTGAAATGTTTATTCGTGCTCGAAGGGGCCTTTGCAGAATAATGATGGAAGTGTAAGATTTATTTGCGCGACCATGAACAAATATTTATCTAAAGAGACAGCTGTGCCCCATTCTATAGCAAGAAAAACTTTCGATTCTTGAAGCATCATGTCGACATTATAGCTTGTTAAGCAGCGTAAGCCCAGGAAAATAAACCACGGAACAGCCGACTACCTCGCAGTCACAACAAGCAACGTCATGTCTAGTCTGGCCATTGGTTTGAAATGTGAAAAGCGAAGTTCGCTTCTATAGCAGTGGCACTTGTTGACGCGATATGCAGCAGCCGCTGTATTGCTCTTCAAACCAAGGTACAGTAAGCACTTAGAAATGCGAACAGTCAGGCGCACCTTTCTAAAGATCGCGTCATCAGTGCCAAGGAGAAAGCGACTACCAAGCAAACACAACGTAATTTTCTTTTTCGCTTGAGTGAAATCACAGTCCCATTTTTCTGTCACCATCCTAATACATACACTGACGCCGTCAAAACTGTGGTTTAAGCGAACATTGCTCACCCAGAAGTTGACTGGGGACATTATTGAACTCAGGTTCAATTGAACTCAGGCCCGAAATATCCAGTAAGGAATGTCTCAGAATGCAATTATTTTTTTCTCAAGAAAGCCAGGCAACAACTATCACTTGTAGCACTTCATAGATAAAAAGAAATAATGGTTGCATGGAACAACTGAAATTACCTTTATCCTTTATATTATGAAATAATTTAAAAGAATAGTGCCGAGACAACGAAAATGATTCGATTGCAGTGTTTTATTTAAAAGCCATTGATGAACTGAGGATATGCTGGCAGTAAATACCGTCACTTAGGCCACTTAAGCATAAAAGAAGCGTCAAGCGCAGAACCAGGTGAATGCAGAATACTCAGGCAAGCTGCTTATATGGACGTGTATGTTATGAAGAAAGTAACCTTCAGCACTTTGAGGGCTTTAGGTTTTGTGCAACGTGGCTCTGAATACAAGCTTGAAATAAATAAATAATAAATGGAACAGTTTGCTACGCAGCAGCTCGACGCTTAACTGTGATATTATACTAAACCAGCGCATTCACTCGTTGTACTGTAGTACTCTTGCTGAAAAGAGAAAAAAAGAAATTGCTCGGCCTTGTTTCGGTGGACAAGCTTTGCTCTTCAAATCACAGCTTATAAAATGCTCCATCCGAGCAGTGCCGCTACTGAAGAGAGCGCCACATTTCGCCCAGGGAATGATATACTTGATGGAGCGCACTTTGTGGTCGTAAGGGCCGTAGCGGTTTTACGACAAGCTCATAGGTCGGCCCGACAAGCCTGCGGGGACGGGGAAGCGCGGAGCATCGCCCATAAACTCACTTCCCGCGCCGCCGCTGAGCGAGCTAGGAAGCATGGGGTTCGTTGCCGTGAGCGGGCCACGCACGTAAGCGGCATCATATCGTTCCCAATGCATATGCATGGCCCAGTGCGAGGAGTGCGGCTCACGTCCACGCCGCCCCCGCACGTGGAATGGGGCAATTGAAGCGCAGGGGACGCAACCTCGATGGTCCGGCCAACTCGGCATGGAGCGTGCGCGCGGATGAATGCGCGCCGCGGCGATGCCGTCTCCTCCTCGGCGATCGCGTTTAATGGTGTACAACTATAGTCCTTCGCGCTCGCCCTGCCCGCAGCGGGCTCGCGGTAATCTCGTCCGAGACGTTGCACACGTTGCACGTTTCGCCGGCGCGGTGTAACTGCGTGGACGAAATCGCCTGGAAATGTCTTTGAAACAGTAAATCTGAATCCCCCCCCCAGTGGACGCCGCTTGTAAACTTCTTGAAGGTACGCCCGCGAGTGATGCGCGCGCCAGTAGCGGTGAGAACGGTTATGCTTGAAACGCAATAAAGCTCCAGCGTACAACCCTTAAAGTTCGGGTTTTGTCGTTTCTCGTCGCAGAAACTGTGCGTTTAAGATGAGTTTGGGACTGCCCCGTCTAAAACCCTCGTAACGTCTGTATAACGTCTGTGTTTCGAAAACATCAGCGGAACTTGTGTTTTTGATTATATCGTTAACTAGTGTCATCGCTATACAGGATTAGAAAGAACTACTGTATAGTACGTAGCGCGCTTTGGTACCGCATATATAAGAAAAAAAACTATGTTTTTTCTGTTACGTACATGCTTATTGAGTGGCTTACAGAATATGGAGCACGAATCATCTGCGTGTGCTTTGTTTTTTTTTCAAGTAGTTTGGCGTTTCCTTTGCCGCACTACAACGTAATCTGTCAGACGCCTCATTAATTATTTTAACGACTATAGCTCGCTTCACATAAAGTGTACAAACGGTTTTCACAAACCGAACATCCTTGACAGACGTCGTCTAACAGCATGCACAGTGCTTGGGCCCATCGTCATGCCCTGATAAGCAGAGGCGTGCCGTCAGTGCCCATCGCGACTTTTTAATATACACGCTAATGTATATGACTGCCTATGAGTGATATTACCTGATTCGTTTGCTCTGCACTGTGCCTCTTGTTCTTCAACGTACTAAGATCGTGGTCGTGTGGTCCCTCGAGGTCAAATTTATATGTAAATGTTAATGCTGCGTCATTGTGGCCAATACATGTCGTAAGAAAAAAACAGGGGTCATACAAGAAATGTAGTTGATTTAAGATGCACAAGATAACAAGGCATATCGCAATATCAACGAGAATGGAAATGCAAACCAACTGAAGAGACCCAAGTCACGACGTCACTCCTTAGAAAAATGTTTCCGCAGCTGATCATGGAATGATTGATGGTGACAGATGGATGCGATAGAGTCGGGACTATCATTCCAAAGAGCAATGGCACGCGGAAGTGCCAATGAATTGAAGGCTTGAGTGCTTCCTTGCATGCGCTTTATGCTAAATTGATTATGTAGTCAACGCGAAATGCGTGAAGGTGCTTCCAGAGGTAATGGAGACAGCCTGGTTCTGTAATTATATTTATGAAATAGGCCTAAAAGAGCGATGGAATGACGAAAATCCAATGGTTCGAGAGAGGTATCAAGTTTGATCTGCGTTATGTTCGAATGGGGACTAGTTCTGCGTAATAAAACGAGTGGCTCCATTTTGTACAGATTCTAGCATGTATGTATGTATGTATGTATGTATGTATGTATGTATGTATGTATGTATGTATGTATGTATGTATGTATGTATGTATGTATGTATGTATGTATGTATGTATGTATGTATGTATAAACAGCTAGGCCTCGAGTGCGGCCTGATCCCGGTGACCAGAACCGGTAACGCACTCCCTCAGCAGAGCAGGATTGGTCACCTTGGTGCAGTACTTGGACACAACCTCCTATATGAATGCAACAATCAAACCTCGGCCCTCAGTCCCCAGCAGCTGCGAAGCAATTGACCACGGTGGCGGTCAGACCTGCTACGCAGCAGAGGGGGCTGAAAATTCCTGGGTCCGGACAGGCCGCCATTGGAATCTGTACCTGGCAACGTTTAACGCTAGAACGTTCTCTAGTGAGGCGAGTCTAGCAGTGCTATTGGAGGAATTAGAGGGCAGTAAATGGGATATAATAGGGCTCAGTGAAGTTAGGAGGAGAAAAGCAGCATATACAGTGCTAAATAGCGGGCACGTCCTGTGCTACCGGGGCTTAGCGGAATTCATACATACAGGAATTCTATAGCATTAACGAGAGGGAGGCAGGTCTTGTTGTGAAGCTTAATAAGAGGTACAAATTGAAGGTCGTACGGGTCTACGCCCCTACATAGAGTCATGATGGCCAGGAAGTCGAACGCTTCTATGAAGACGTGGAATCGGTAATGGGTAAAGTCAAAACAAAAATACACTTACTGATGGGCGATTTCAACGCCAGGGTAGGTAAGAAGCAGGCTGGAGACAAGTCAGTGAGGAAATATGGCATATGTTCTAGGAATAGCAGGGGAGAGTTATTAATAGAGTTTGCAGAACGGAATAATATGCGGATAATGAATACCTTCTTCCGCTAGCGGGATAGCCGAAAGTGGACATGGAGGGGCCCAACGGCGAGACTAGAAATGAAATAGACTTCATACTCTGCGCTAACCCTGGTATCATACAAGATGTAGACGTGCTTGGCAAGGTGCACTGCATGGGACCATAGGATGGTAAGAAATCGAATTAGCTTAGACTTGAGGAGGGAACGGAAGAAACTGGTACATAAGAAACCGATCAATGAGTTAGCGGTAAAAGGGAAAATAGAGGAATTCCGGTTCAAGCTACAGAACAGTTATTCGGCTTTAACTCAGGAAGAGGACCTTAGTGTTGAAGCAATGAACGATAATCTTATGGGCATCATTAAGAAGTGTGCAATAGAAGTCGGTGGTAACTTCGTTAGACAGGATACCAGTAAGCTATCGCAGGAGACGAAAGATCTGATTAAGAAACGCCGATGTATGAAAGCCTCTAACCATACAGCTAGACTAGAACTGCAGAACTTTCCAAGTTAATAAACAAGCGTAAGACAGCTGTCATGAGGAAGTATAATATGGATAGAAGTGAACATGCTCTCAGGAACGGAGTTGGAGGAAGCCTATAGCAGTGAAGAAAAAACTGGGAATAGGCAAGAATCATATGTATGCATTAAGAGACAAAGCCGGCAATATCATTAATAATATGGATAAGATAGTTCAAGTGGCTGAGGAGTTCTATACAGATTTATACAGTACCAGTGGCACCCAGGATGATAATGGAAGAGGGAATAGTCTAGAGGAATTTGACATCCCACAAATAACGCAGGAAGAAGCGAAGAAAGCCTTGAGAGCTATGGCGGGAGGCAGCTGGGGAGGATCAGGTTACAGCAGACTTGTTGAAGGATGGTGGGCAGATTGTTCGAGAAAAACTGGCCACCCTGTATATGCAATGCCTCATGACCTCGAGCGTACCGGAATCTTGGAAGAACGCCAACATAATCTTAATCCATCAGAAAGGGGACGCCAACGACTTGAAAAATTATAGACCGATCAGCTTACTGTCCGTTGCCTACAAAGTATTTACTAAGGTTATTGCAAATGGAATCAGGAGCACCTTATACTTCTGTCAACCAAAGGACCAGACAGGATTTCGTAAAGGCTACTCAATAATAAACCATATTGATACTATCAATCAGGTGATAGAGAAATGTGGGGAATATAACAAACCCTTATATATAGCTTTCATTGATTACGAAAAAGCATTTGATTCAGTCGAAACCTCAGCAGTCATGGAGGCATTACGGAATCAGGGAGTAGACGAGCCGTCTGTAAAAATACTGAAAGATATCCGCCGTAGTCCTCCATAAAGAAAGCAACAAAATCCCAATAAAGAAGGGCATCAGGCAGGGGGATACGATCTCTCCAATATTATTCACAGCGTGTTTACACGAGGTATTCAGAGACCTGGATTAGGAAGAATTGGGGATGAAAGTTAATGGAGAATACCTTAGTAGCTTACGATTCGCTGATGATATTGCTTTGCTTAGTAACTCAGGGGAGCAATTGCAAAGCATGCTCACTGATCTGGACAGGCAAAGCAGAAGGGTGGGTATGAAAATTAATCTGCGGAAAACTAAAGTAATGTTTAACAGTCTCGGAAGTGAACAGCAGTTTACGATAGGTAGCGAGGCACTGGAAGTGGTAAGGGAATATATCTACTTAGGGCAGGTAGTGACAATGGATCCGGATCATGAGACTGAAATAATCAAAAGAATAAGAATGGGCTGGGGTGCGTTCGGTAGGCGTTCTTAGATCATGAACAGCAGGTTGCCATTATCCCTCAAAATAAAAGTGTATAACAGCTGTGTATTACCAGTACTCACCTACGGGGCAGAAACCTGGAGGCTTACGAAAAGGGTTCTACTTAAATTGAGGACGCAACGAGCTATGGAAAGAAGAATGATGGGTGTAACGTTAACGGATAAGAAAAGAGCAGATTGGGAGTGAGAGAACAAACGCGAGTTAATGACATCTTAGTTGAAATCAAGAAAAAGAAATGGGCATGGGCAGGACATGTAATGAGGAGGGAAGATAACCGATGGTCATTAAGGGTTATCGGCTGGATTCCAAGGGAAGGGAAGCGTAGCAGGGGGCGGCAGAAAGTTAGGTGGGCGGATGAGATTAAGAAGTTTGCAGGGACAACATGGCCACAATTAGTACATGACTGGGGGAGTTGGAGAAGTATGGGACAGGCCTTTGCCCTGCAGTGGGCGTAACCAGGATAACTATTATTATTATTATTATTATTATTATTATTATTATTATTATTATTATTATTATTATTATGTGCGCTGCATGATCAGATCGAATCGCTCCCTCCAAGCCATGAAATGTTCGGTCATGTGATGCCTGCACCAGTGGCGTAGCTAGGTCGTCTGGCACCCGGGGCCCATAGACCTTCTGTCAACCCCCCCCCCCCCCCCCCCACCGGGTGTAGTCGAGGAAGGCGAGGATATCGACAATTTCCGGGTTTCAGCACCAGTACAGCCGTCTTGGATACCGCGCACGTCCCCCGGGTCCCCCTCTCCTTCGCTTTCTCTCCCAGAGATGGCGAATGCAGCAGGTATACACGCAGTTTTTTTCTGCGCCAAATAACACAGGGTGCTGCACTGATAACTTGTGATAAGCGCATGTGCACATACTCTGTCAGACTGTAAGGCTTGGCAGCCAATACAAATGCGGCATCGTGGCAAATACGGCTCAAGTCACAAGTAACGAAAAATATCTTTATAAAGTTTTAATTACCAATTTTAGCGGCAACGTTGCATTTGCAAAATTGAAGGTCGACATTCATATCTTGCCCAACAACAACTTCACAAAAATCCTCGTAGACACTATATGGCGCGCAGTATTTTGGCTGTGGGCAGCCCTGAACGTAAACAAAAATTAAATTGTGTGTCAGTGATGCTGATCCCCTCAGCCTCTTAGAAAAACGGAAAACGCCACCTGCCTCCCTGCTGCGCGGGCGCCAATGCTATGACAATTACGAGTTCTCTTCATTGTGATCAATAAATCCTTGTTTTTATTTGTTGCTATACGGACAAACGTGATTATCCGAGCTGCGGTACCACCAGAAGATTGGGAACAGAATAGAGCACGCTTCGCGTCGATTCTTGTCGTCACCATAAAAAAAAATAAGAAAGAAGAAGACCGCGATGAAGCCCGTGCCAGCGAAAGCTTGCACTATACTGTTGGTCTGCACTCGCAATGGAAAGGATAGAGAGATCAACGTCACTGGTGCACTTTTTCATATTTCTTTCGGTACTGCCATACTGGGCACCGCCCGCAGTGCCAAAGTACTGTAGGTTGTAGCACCCGAAACGGTTTTGTTTAAGAAGTTTTTGTTGAGTTAATAATATGACTTTGAGTCCTCAATTCTCGAATTGAAGTGCTTCCTCTATAAGTACTAATTAAGGGATTATTAAGGATATGGTTAGTACTTATCTGCCATATTTTTCACGCTACCGAGTTCCCACTAATCACAAAAATACATAACTTCATAGAATATCGGGAAATATCCTTACAAAATTCACCTTTCTTTTTTTATAAAGTTCTGTGCAGCTGATACAGACACTGTACCTGTGACATGAAGTCACGCAACAACAACAGTTTTCTGAAACTTTCGAGGGTAAGAAGGAAAGCGCGAAACATAACGGCATGTTTCGCAGCGGCTTCTCGGAGCGAACGGGAGAGGGGAAGTAAAAGCGAGCCAAACATCGCGGCAGGCCCGCGACTACAGCCTGTCGAGTCATACGCCGCCAAACTCTTCGGCCGCACCGAGTCTGAAGACGGCCCAGAGAATCCCATTCGCGACTTTTGACGGTCGCACCTATGCAACGTCGCTCTCAACGAACGCTTCGCCGTAAACGCGAGCGCCGGGTGCGCTGGTTGAACGCCCTCTTGCTGCTGTCTTTGTTCGTCTTCGTTGCGCGTTCTGAGCGGAAGAGGGACCCAAGAGCCCCAACGCCTTACAACGCCTCACTGTATGTTTAGCGACTCCTGCTCCCAGCATGAACTCACGGCACGAGCGCACCCCGCATGAAACGTTCCGCTAAGGCGAGTAGTTTAGTGACCATTATGAGAATTAAATTTTTTAGCCCGCACATTCGTGTAATTATTTCGTGGGGTGTTGATAGAGCTGCAGCCGACAATTCTGCGGCGCAACGCATCGGGTGCATGAGCTCGGGCTACTGGATACCGGAGCATTCTTTGCAATTTGCGCCCAGTCAAGCCGGCGGAAAGAGGGGTGTCTTCAGGCGCATATGACACCCCCCCCCTCCCCACTGGCCCCTTGCACCCGGGGCCCCCGGCACCCCGGCCCCCCCTGTTGCTACGCCACTGGCGTGCACCCAACTGAAAACCGCCAAGGGCCAGCTGATACACTATTGTACAGGTGCGACCACAGTAGGGTGGCTTACTCAATTTAAGAAACAGACACACAGCTATTACCAGAACAAAAATTGACCTTCCTCCAACACTCTAAAATAGTTTGCACCCTTTGGGGTGTATATCTGCCGCACAACGATGATCGTCATCCGCCTTGATGCGTTTCCTTTCTTGAAAACGCGCCCGCTACTTTCCTGTCAGGAATGCTATGTCATGCTGATAACGCTCATGCCGTTCGTTACTGGGAAGTACCGGGCTCGCAGCGTTAAAGAAAGGAAACGCATCAAGGCAGTGACGATTATCGTTGTGTGGCAGATATACACTCCAAAGGTTACAACCTTTTTTAGAGTGAAGCGTACGAGGAATCAACGCTAGCCAGGAGGCGCTACGTTAGCTTGAGCGCACAACTAAATTATGCTGACACTAAGGTAAGGAGGCCACAAATGCGGCACGCCATTTTCAACGGTAACAGACGCGCGCCTGTATGTATACGCATTGCTACCGCCCGCCAAGTCCAACCGATCGTAGAGTTCCCAACAAAAATTACACGAGGGAACTCTGGCGCTGTAATCGTTCAGCTGCCATAGGAATGATGATTACAACTTGTATTTGTCTACGTGCTTGTGACCTCAAACGTTCTTGTGATCTTGTTTATTACACTTTATGTTTCCAAATTTTCAAGCACTAGTAGTTTTCTAAACTCCGTAAGACAATTAGACCATGCCAACATATGTAATAACTGCGAATTGTTGCATTCATAACGCAATATTTTGTTGAAAGTGGTCAATTTTCTAAGTGACAAAAGCTGTTTGACGCCAGGAGGATGAAGTTTATGCAAAACGTACGCGCTGTCAATCATTCCCATACTGGCTGAACTGCCATACTTGCAGCTCTCGTAGACACTACACCACCAGGGTTCCCTCTCGTAATTTTTGTAGGAAGCTCTCTGCAGCCACGCTCTGTCCATGGCCGTGCGTGGTGCGATGAGCGCATGCGCTTAACGTACAAGCACGCCGGTGCCCAGTGAGGCCAGAAGCTGGGAACATGTACCTCAAGGTGAGCGGTGAACTTACCGATGCGAAGTCACAATGTATTCTGAAATCTGTTCCCGCCACTCGCTTGGCTGTGTGTCGGCGCTGCGGTTGGCAGGCGAAGTTTCAATGCTGGTTGCCCATAGCACTGTCCGCCCTCTTTCCTTCACCCCCCTCCCCAACCTTCATGTAGAAACAGGGTGTACCACCTAGCATGCACCAAATTTTGAATAAGTAGCGAAAAACGCTCGTTTGCTTAGATTTAAGGTGCACCTTAAAGAACGCGAGGTCGTCAAAATTATTCAGCAGTTCTCCCCCACTGCATACGGCGTGCCTGGTTGGTTTTTGGTTCGTATATTAATCGTGGTTCTGGCAGTTAATATGTCCGAAGCTATTTTTTAGTGCTGCTTGAGAAACTCGCTGCTGGCGAACTGCGTACCTAACTTTGTGGCTGCATCGATTTGACGGGGCGTTTATCTTGTCTAGCGCTAAATTGCCGCTAATGGCAAGCTTCGCGTCTGGCCTGGGCATGGGACGGTTTGTTACAGCGATATGCAACCTGCGAAAGCCAAGTTGTCAGGAACCGCGGCGCAGACAATTAAAGCCGCGTCAGGCCAACAGAAGCAGCGGCACGAATGCAGCATCCACCTCTGAAAAGAGGCTATATTTCATATTTATGACAAGACTGACCATTGCATACAAATTATTTGTTCGCTGTGTGTTTTAGAGCAGCAGTATTTTCGCACGCGAGTGGGATGGCGCGCTGGCTTTTCCTTTATATTATTATTCTTTGAAGTTTAGCATGCTTTCGCTTAAACAACCGTAAACGAGTGTAATAAGGGTCACGGAAGGAATCACACGCAGCAAACAACTCAAGCTGGTGTTTTCAAATGCGCTCGATAGTGAGACAGTGGCCGTAAAACCAATCTTTAAAGCTTACGTTCGTTAATAATTGCTGACTGGTAAGTAAATAAAACAATAAATTACGTGACTCTGGCGTATCTCGGACGCGAAATATTTTTCGTATAGATGCTCATGCTAGTGCTAAATGTGTCGAGGTTACGTGGTGTGTCCTTAAAGGAGATCCAGAACCACCTCCCAGGCTTGGTGAAAAAACGCAGTCCTTGGATAGGAAACGCTGCTGTGAACATCTCAGCAAAATTTTGCTGTCATGCGCGGGGCGTGAGCTCACAAGCGGGCGTCGAGGACACCTTTTTCTCAAACACTCTCTTTTCAGACGAGGCCTTCTCGTCACCCCATTCGAAGCTGCCAGCGGCTTGCATATATCGTCATATGCAAGATTCGTATAGACGGCTGCTATTGGCTCATAATTGACATCAATAGTGGTTGGATCAGGGCACTTCTTCCTGCGGTTACTGTGTATATTTATTGAAACAGTTTAATAAACAGGCTGAGGAAAGGAACAACTTGCGTTGCAAATTTCGATAAGAGTTACGTACTTCCGGAAGAAGCCGACTATCGTCTGCTCACACTCGGGAGAGGCCACTGACGTAGGAATTAAACTTTGGCCGCACTGCTTATAATTGTAATATCCATTCGGTTTCGCTAATTTCGACTAGATTTGAACGCTCATCTAGCCTCTAACCACGCGAAAAGTAAGGTAAGACCACACGTACGCTTGCCAGCACGCATTCACTAATTTCGCTAATTTCGACTAGTTTTGAACGCGCAACTAGCCTATAACAACGCGAAAGGTAAGGTCAGACCACACATACGCTTGCCTGCGCGCATTCACTCCTGGCCGCTCCTGGCCAGACGTATTGGCAGGCATCGCTTCGTATTAAGGCGTAAGCCTTCAGTGGCTCATGAGTGTCCCGGCGCAGTCCGTGGTGGACGCAGGAAAGCGGCGATCACCGGCGAGGGGAGCAAGGAGAAGAGGCGCCATGCCGGTAGCGATGTGCGAGTGGGCGCGTGGTAAAGCGCGCGTGGGGGTGCGCGCCCATCGGCGACAAACCTTGCAGCCATATCGCTGTGCTTGCATCCCATGTTCGCGGCCACGGCAACGTCGGTTCACAGAACAGTTCAGACAACAGCAACAAAGGCAGTCATAGATAGGCTTTCGCCTATCGAAGTTTAGCTCAGCAAAGTACCCATAGACTTTTGAGCTAGTGATAGCGCTTCAAAATGCGAAAGTTGGATGTCGCTACTATTCGTTGTTCAAGCTGGTGCAGAACAAAGACGGCCTGCGCCACCTAGTACGGCCATACTGGAGCCCATGAGCGCGAGCACGTACTCCAGCCCTATCGTGCAAAAAGCAAACATTGCGCTTGCGCACTACAGTTGCGCCAAGTGTAATGCGATAGCGTTATCACGATCGGTCCACCCACGCCTTGAATTGCACTTCCACCAGTTCAGGGTCGGCCCACCCGCGTCACAGACTACGTTAAAACCCTTGCGAGGCCACATATAAGGCGCTCTTGTCAGGATTCACCCAACCAGTCATCTCAGTCATTACTATTTAATATGTGCGTCTCTGAACTGCGCCTTTTAAAATTAAGATCAAGAGTCTTCCAATATGCAGATGACACAGCATTAGCACTAGAATTCACTGATTTTGATTTTTTGGTGCAAAATGTTTCAACAGGATAAGTGCAGGTTAA
Source organism: Dermacentor variabilis (assembly GCF_050947875.1). Taxonomy (NCBI): domain Eukaryota; kingdom Metazoa; phylum Arthropoda; class Arachnida; order Ixodida; family Ixodidae; genus Dermacentor; species Dermacentor variabilis. Next base: position 273,386,839 of record NC_134568.1, on the reverse strand, counting down.
TAGACTGGCTGACGCAAAATTCAATATATCTATATCGGCAAAAAACAAAGCTTATCTGTTTTAGAAACCCACACAAACGAAGGCTCCTAAGTTAGTCTCTCTTTTTACATAACTCACATTGCAATCAGTGCACATGTAATGCAATACCATTTGAACATGCGATCAAGCATCTCGGAATAATATTTGATGAGCATATAACATTGAATGATCATGTGCAGTATATATGTAACAGGCTTAGAGTTGTGTCTGCGATGATGTACAACCTAAGAGGTAAAACTTCGATGTACTTGAGGCGCACCATATATATGGCACTGGCTGAATCTGTTATAACCTACGGTATTACATTGTATGGAACTTGTTCTGATCATAAAATGGGAGCCATAAACCGCATAATAAAAGAATAGTAAACAGTGTAACCTACGGAACTATGCTGCAACAGGCTGACAAGGAGGAACAATACAATAGGCTTGGCATACTGGAAATGCGTGAACTATTTTATTACACTGTGCTCACACATAATTACTATGCAAAGGATTTCAAAGTACCTGTCAAGAAAAACGTCGCCCTAAGAAAGAAAGAAATATACATTAAGCCACAATGCTTTACACATTATGAGAAAAAGATAAGGTGATATTACGTGGCACAGATATTTAATGAACGTGGAGAAGCGTTTGGAAATTTCGGAACTAAAAGAAAAATGGCTAAATAAGGAAATGGAGCTCATTTTTGCAGTAAATCACTGATGGCCTCTTGCATGTAGAAGGTTGCTGTCTTGGTTTGCGCCGTAGATGTTCTGTGAGTTGAGATATGGCTCATTTTAAGCTATTATGCTGACATTTATTTATTCATTTACTTAGTTTAATTTTTGCTCGAGTTGTACTCATAAATGCTCATTATGTCTCTATAATTTTCTTTAATGTGCATAGTATGCATTAGTATGCCTTAGTTGATTGTTTTGTGGTACACATTCGGTGATTCACTGTGCTGCCTGAACAACCAACAAGCACGCTGTGCTTAGGTTGGACACGAAATGAAAATATATGTACCAAATGAAGATGAATAAATTTTGATTTGATTTGATTTGATCTTGATTACACAGTTTCGTTGGGATCGGCCAATTCGACCCGGTGAGACACACAGATGATGACGCCCCAAACACCGGGGAAGCTGGCAAAGGAAGCTTCGCTTGAAAATTGTTAGACGGTTCTGCCGGGTTTCTGCTACGATAGCAGAGTGTGAGTGTAGGCGAGTTGGGGATTCATATGTTGGGATGTTACCGCAAGGAACACACGAGACTTGAAGAAATGGACAACACGAAGCGGTACTGACAACTGATGATTTAATGGAACGGACGCCGAGATTATATATATCAGACACACGTGTGCACCCGAAAAGCAACGTAAAAACGAAAACCACAGAGCGATCTTAAACAGAGTGCGATACAAATACTAAGATAAAAGCAGTTTGACTACTGAAGCACCGAACACGTGTGTATCACATGGAAAGAAACAAAAGTTCTTTCTGAGAAGGGGCAACTGACGGTTAGCTAACGTGATCAACATCCTTAAAGCGTCGCCATGGCCACTGCCTCTACAATCTCTTTCCAGCTGGCCATTTTTTCTGCCGATAATCTCAGTCTTTGAAAACAAAGGAGAGCAGCCCGAGCAACTACGGCAATGAATAGCCAAGTTCGACGCTGCAGCAGCCCTCAAGGAACGTTCATGCTCACGCAAGCGAATGTTAATGCACCTACCGATGATCACCTACCGCAAGAACATATTATTAGTTTGACTTGTACAGAAAGCTTCGCTATTTAATAAATCTTGCTGCATGTTAGCTGAGATACCTGTGCACCCTTATGTAAAAGGGCACCGCAAAACCTCTCGTCGACGACGTGTAGCTGCTACTTCTTTTGCCTCGCCCTCATTCCCCCCTGCTCGTAGCAAGTTATTTGAATAGGGCTCTACGCAACATTTGCAAAGGCCGCGGCATTCGGCGACTCATACTTCTACCGACCAAAACAACGTCTGCGAGGAGGGCGTAAGGTTGATCGGCCGCATTCCAGGGGGCAGTCAAATCTGGAGCCTAGCATCTGACAAAGTCACAGGAGCACATGGGGCAGGTTCCTTGGTCAACTTCTGTCGATACCTAAGCCAACGTGGTGGATCGTGTAAGGGCCACTCCTGCGCGAAGTCTCCGAAAAGATACTTCCTGCGTTCGGGTAAAGTAAGCAGACACACATGCAAATTAAGTCCCGTCTGAGGACACACAGGGCATTATTCAATGGCTATAGAACTTGCAGAGCACCTCGGCCATGCAAATAGAAATTACCACAATGTCACCTTTTAGTGGATGCCTCCACACTGTGGCGCCATAGGAAACGAACAGGCAGACGCTGAAGCGAAAACTGCTTTAAATAATGCTTCTGAAGTACGCATTTCGTTCTCACGAACAGATACAAACGCCCTACTTCGTCGCGTAATACGCAACCGTACGTTGGAACACTGGACCCAACCAGATCGACGACACAAACGAGTACACAAATCGGATCAAGAAATGAAATTTTCGTATGCCTCACAAGCTCAAAAGAAGCCAAACAAGCATGGTGCACTGGATTTGCCTTGGTGTCGCATTCACCAACCGTTATAGACATCTGATATGTTGCAGTGATACTAGACCAAACCGTGAATACTGTAAGGTACCAGAAACACGTGATCATATATTTTGCGTCTGTCCCACGTACGCGCAAGAACGACAGCAACTGGTCTCGTCCATTACAAACGTCGATAAGAGGCCGCTATCAGACGAGTTTCTTTTAAGTCCTTGGCCTAATGCAAACAGCGCAACCCTGATAACAAGTGCTGCTATAGTCTGTCTGCTAGCCACTGCGCTGGACACACGGCTTTAGAGATGCCACAAGCACTGAACTTGTATATACGCATCTCTTCCTCATACCATCATCATCATTCATCAGCCCTTTTCATCCGCGTCTCTTGTCCCCAGTGTAGAGCAGCAGGTCAGAGGAAGTTATAGCTCAGGCCGACCTATCTGCCTGTCTGTAAATCTCTCTCTCTCTCTCTTTCTGTCTCTCTCTATCGCTCTCTCTTGGAAATTAAGGCCCCTGTGTCCTGCAGGAGGCAAGATGTCAGTGCTTGGTGGAGAGCACGCAGATGCAACTGAATGGGTGCAAGTGTCTCAGATGAGGCATGCGATCGAGAAAGTCGGTCTGACATATGACTGAAACAATGCCGACCATGCTCCTGCATCCACTGCCCCTCAAGGTTGAGAACCTATGGAGCCCGTGTATTTCTTGACAGATTTGTGGCGCTTTTGTAACTTGCTTTAGATGCTTCACTGCCCTAAGTGAGTCAGTGTAATCTTGCACGTCAAGCTATTCCAATCTATTTTTATTCCATTTCTGCCATTTGCCCTCCCCAATTAGCAAAATATTTTCGAGCTGCGCCTACTTCACCTGTTTATCACACAACGTCGTGGAAAGTGCCAAAAATCCCCGTCTGACACGACGTGCACATACTGATTATGTATTAAACGGAACAAAAGAAATGGAAGTTATTTCTAATTCTACTCCCTTTTCGCATTTTCCCTCCGCTATTGGTCAAAAATTTCTCTGGCTGCGTCCACTTTGCCAGCCTGTCACCCGACGTCGCAAAACCGCGAAAACTCACCACGTCAAAGTAACGTGTGCGCACTAAAGATGCATTAATATGCCGAACAAAACTGTTTTCTTTTTCTTTCTTATTTTGGCACATCTGCAGACTGTGCCGTTCCGAAAGCAACTGATGACTGCCCGCCGATCGCCCTGGCACTGGCTACTCGAAGTTGCTGGCGAGAATGGATTTCATTGCATACAATAAATACTTTGGGTGGCTGTACAACGCTCTCGAGCCCTTTCGGCACGTATGCGATATTGCCCTGTTAACTCTTTTTCACCGAGGTCCCGTTTCAGGCTGCATTCTTAACTCCTCGTCTCATTCCGCCACAGTTTAGCCGCAGCAAGAAACCGCAAGCTAAGCAAGGGGAAGCGGACCAATCGCCGAAGCCGGTACCACTTTCCCCACTCAGTTATCTACTTTCACTGCGCTAACTCGGCCACGCCGAAATGCTCTCCCCTTCTTTTCACTCCTTGCCTCTTGTGAGCCAATTAGATAAGAAAGAGTGCAGCAGATCCAACGAGTTGGAATCCATGGATATACAGCGAAGCTTTGTGTCAGTGCATAAGGAGTCGAAACACGAGTACATGCACGCACGCACGCAGTCTTTTGTTAAGCGAAGTTGCTGACTACTATCTATATAGTACGACGGACGCCTTGAACGCATCATGGTTTCAGAGGCAGCATGCGCATACGTACGTAGCGCTATTCGAATACATTCTATACGCAAGAAACATTTACTTCCTCATTACCGTGCAGCGGCGGATGAGCGAAGGTGAGCTTTCTGGTTTTCTTTATTTATTTTTTTACGCCCGCACGGGCGGCGACGCCGCTGCCGCGGATGAATGGATGGATGGACGCTATAAGCGTCCCCTTTAAAACGAAGCGGTGGGTTGTGCCACCAGGCTCTTGTTGTTATTTTGCCTAATGTCCTATATACCCATATTTAAGAAGAAGGAAAAAGAAACAGAATTCCGAGCATCCGGCTTTCTTAACCACTATAGGGAACTTTGTTTTTGTACGCCTCCATTGTCTGTGATATTCCTACTTTTCTGTCCCCAAATTTATAATCACCTCTTACTAATCTCTATAGCAGACATGTTTACTTTCCGCCTGCTATCGCTGATCCCAAGAGCCTCCAGGAGGCCAGAGGAGCCTAATCCGACCTCTGGGTAGTGTTACGGTTCACTCTGCGCGGCAATGAGTGGAACGGATGTCAAACGTCTTAGACACGATGTGCCTAATCGTCACGCTCGTCAACACGAAAGGACTTGTCCGTCGGGGGTGTGCGGCGGAATTATGCACCAGTGCAAATACTACTCTCCTTTGTCCTACGTTCACCCCGTCTACGTCAGAGAGTAGTTTTTCTCTGTATTCCTCTGTGTGGGTTGACCCGACGTGAGCTGACAAGGTCCTCTACCAGGGAGCAAGAGAGAACGAGGTTGCTGGATGGTGGAGGATATAAGGAAACCAGCAAGCCGCCACGTAGAGACGCACCTTCTCTGCCCTCGCGTGCAGGAGCACGCACGCCGACCATTTCTGTACGTTATGTCTTGGAGCGCGCCGCTCACCCTTAACATTCTATTAAACTTCTGTTATCTGTTTCTACATCATCACGTCTTCTCTGCTGGACCATCCCTCTCCGATGGTCAACCTGGTTCGAGCTTCAACCAAACGCTGTTGAAGGTTGCCGAAACCCCGTCCCCGTAACAAATGGTGGCAGCCCATAAAATTCTAAAAAAAAAAACATGTTCCATCATTTCTGTAGCTTTACCGCACTATGGGCATGCTTCTTCTTCCTTGTTATACCTCGCTTTATAAGTACGAGTTCTAAGGCATCCTGATCTCGCTTCGAAAAGTAAAGAGCTTCCCTTTGAGTTATCATAAATTGTTTGTTTCCTGATTTCGTTTTTTCCCTTTTAGATAGCTACTCAACGCAGTTTTCTTTTCCACTGCCTCCACCCATGAGATTGTCTCAGCCTCTCTGACTTTGCATTTGACGTTCCTTGTTGCCACGTTATTTACCATATCGGTCGGATATTTGCTCGCAAGCTTCCTAGTTCTTTTCCTCTATACTATGAATCAATGTTTTGCCTGTACGAATATCTGAATACTCTAGCAACCCATTGGTTCTTGCCGGAATTTCTTCCCCGCTTTTTTTTATGCTGGCGACCGGCTCTTGAAGGCAAACAGCCAGAAATCATCATAATCATCATCATTAGCCAATTTTATGCCAACTAAAGGACAAAGGCCTCTCCCTGCGATCTCCAATTACCCCTGTCCTCGCGAACCGATTCCAACTAGCGCCCGCGAATTTCCTAACTTCAACGCCCCGCCTAGTCTTCTGCCGTCCTCGACTGCGCTTCCCTTCTCTTGACACACAATCTGTAACGTTAATGATCAACCGGTTATCTAAATTACGCATTACATGACCTGCCAAGCTCTATTTTTTTTTTAAATCTTAACGTCAATTGAAATATAGGCTATACCCGTTTGCTGTCTGATGCCGAGCAAACGTTATGCTCGGCATGCCGAGCATTCTTCGTTACATCGTTCTTTGCGTGGTCCATAACTTGTTCTCAAGCTTCCTTGTCAGCCTCCAAGTTTCTGCGCCATATGTCAGCACTGGTAAAATGCACTGATTGTACACCTTTCTATGCAATGATAATGGTAAGCTTCCAGTGAGGAGCTGACAATGTCTGCCAAATGCGCTCCGACCAAATTTTATTCTCCTGTAAATTTCCTTCTCATAATCAGGGTTCCCTGTGATTAATTGACCTACAGGTAAACGTACTCCTTGATAGACTCTAGAGGCTGACTGGCGATCCTGAACTCTTGTTCCCTAGCCCGGTTGTTCATCATTAGTTGTGTCTCCCGCATATTAATCTTCCACCCCACTCTTACACTCTCTCTGTTAAGGGCCTCAGTCATTTATTGTAACTCGTCTCCAGTATTGCTGAATAGAACAATATCACCAGCAGACCGAAGGCTGCTGAGATATTCGCCGTCGATCCTTATTCCTAAGCCTTCCCAGTTTAATAGCTTCAATACTTCTTCCAAGCACGCCGTGAATAGCATTGGAGAGATTATGTCTCCTTATCTGACCCGTTTCTTTATAGGTATCTTCCTGCTTTTCTTGTGGAGAATTAACGTAGCTGTGGAATCTCTGTAGATATTTTCCAAGCTATTTAGGTAAGAGGCCTGTGCTCCTTGATTACGTAATGCCTCTATGACTGCTTGTATCTCTACTGAATAAAATGCCTTTTCGTAATCTATGAAAGCCATACGGAGAAGCTGATTGTACTCCGTGGATTCCTCGATTACTTGATTAATGATGTGGATGTGATCCATTGAGGAGTATTTCTTCTTGAAGCCAGCCTGTTCCCTTGGTTGACCAAAGCCCAGTGTTTCCTTATTCTATTGGAAATTATCTTGGTGAATATTTTACATAATATTGGGAGTAAACTAATGGGCCTATAATTTTTCATTTCTTTAACGGCTCCCTTTTTGTGGATTAGTGTAACGTTTACATTGTTCCAGTTCTCTGGGACCCTTGGGGTCGATAGACAGTTCGCATAAAGAGCCGTGAGTTTTTAAAGCATTACGACTCCTCCATCTTTGATCAAATCGACGGTTATTCCATCTTCTACTGCCGATGTTCCCCGTTTCACGTATGTCCTGCAAGGCCCTTCTAACCTCATCGCTAGCTATAGAAGGAGTCTCTGCAACCTGTTCGTTACTGCTCGGAATGGAGGTATTGTAGAATTCTTCCGCTGCTTGTACTAAACCTTCGAGATCGCTAACGATATTACCCTGCTTATCTTTGTGGGGTCTTCGTCTCTCGCAGGAGCACCTACCATCACGGGTTCGAGCTTAGCGAGCCGCAGGGCCGTGTCAGCCGTCAGCCTCTAGCGCCGCTGCGCGCAAGCTCAGGCCGCAAGGGGCTACCGAGCGACGCACGCAAGAACACATTTTTACCCTGAGTTAACTGATACCGGCTATTGTATCCGACGTCACCCGACACTGGACAAACGTCCGGTCCCGGTGCGGTGGGGAACCATGGGGGTCCAGCAAAAAGGGCGAAAAATAAAGTCAAGGGCGCTTATAGCGCATCGCTGCGAGAGTACAGGCTCAAGCTGGGATACGCTGCTAGAAATAGTCCCGGCAGTTATGCTACTTGCTCTCGCGATAACCAATGACCCAACTCGTGAGATTCTGAGCTTAACGTTACAGCCCAAACACTTAAGACGAACCACAAAAGGAAGACACGACACACACTGGCGCTGACTAACAACTTCTTTATTTCTTCCTTTTGTGGTTGGTCTTAGGTGTTAAGTTCAGAATTATGTACCAAATACGCCCAAATGAAGTTTTACTGCAACTCGCGAGAGCTCGGGCAATCTCCTTCGGCTTGGGCCTCCGATAAGTGCGGCTCGGCGTGGTACGACCTCGCGCAAGCACTACAGGCACCCGTTATTCGGCTTAGCGTCGGGACAGCATCAACACAAGGTACGCGTTCCCCTCACGGGCAAAGGCACTGTGCGTCAGCTCAGTCCGAGTCAGAAAGGTGTCGGCGGACGAGAGGAAGCATGTGCGTACCCGGCGCAGTCCCAAGGGAGAAGAAACACGCTAGCGCCACGAGAGTCGCCGCCAGGGGCACCCTCGTGACGTCTTAGGCCCTTCCTCACCGAGAACCATCGTGACTGAAACGCCACCGCTGACAACTGGTTCGGAGCGAAGACGGAGTGAGGCATAGGGATGGCAGAACAGGTGACTGCGCCCACGCAATGGCGCGGCGAATTCCCCAAACACCCACGTCTTTCAATGCGTACATCTTGCTTGGCTTGTCCTATGCCAAGTTTCCTTCTCACTGATTTCATGCTGCGTCCATTTTTTACTGCTTCCTCAGTCTTTCTCACGTTATAATTTCGAATATCCCTTATTTTCTCCTTGTTGATCAGTTTTGACACTTCTGCGAATTCCAGCTGATCTCTTGAGTTGGACACTTTCATTCTTTGTCTTTTCTTTATTAGGTCCTTTGTTACTTGAGACAACTTGCCGACTGGTTGCCTTGGTGCCTTACCTCCCACTTCAGTTGCTGCCTCTGAAGCCAGCCTAGTTACGGTTTTATTCATTACCTTTATTTCATCTTGATCTCTTTGTTCTAAGGCTTCATGTTTGTTTGCAAGTAGCAGCCTGCATTGGTCTGCTTTTACCCTTACTGCGTCTCGGTTGGCCTGTTTCTTCCTGATCAATTTTACTCTTTCTCTCTTCAAACTGAGGTGAAACCTAGACCTCACTAACCTATGATCACTGCCCTTTATTCTACCTGACACTTCAACATCCTTCACTATGCTTGGATCGTCAAAAAGTATGAAATCTATTTGGTAATGTCACCTGCGTCCACAAAGCTTGGTGTGAAAAAAAAAAGCTTGCGTGCGAGACTATCACCAACGATTCGTGAAAACGAGTCCGGCGATTAGTATTGTGGCTGAACGAAAACACGACAGATTCAAGTTCAAGTTCAAGTTTATTCATCATCAACGATGTCAGTTTTACAAGAATTGTATGCAAAATTAGCACTACACAGGGAGTCCCAAAGTTACAAACTGTCAGGGGGACTCCCATACATGAACAAGATGAAAAAAAGAAACGATACAAATCAAGCATTGGTTACGGTGGCTCTCTACTCTCTATCCAAATGATTGACTGCAATATTATTCCTGCAGTCGTGTGTTCTAAAGCGCCGTTCTGTGCTTTCTAATGATTCGCGTCTGTAACTGTGTCAATCGTATGTGATTCTATTCGCCTTTTCCTTTTTCATGTGTCACCACAGTGATGTCTCGCTTCGTATCTTGGACAGAATTCCCAATCATCCGTATGCGTGTAGGTTCCCCCTCCGTAAGTAACACGACATACTGCATGCGGGCATAGATATTGCGGCTCTGCAATTTAATTTTGAAATGCGTAGACGGAGTAAGGTAATAACAGACTAGGGCTAATAGCACTCAGTACGATAGGAAATTGTTCAACAGCCACAAGTTCTGACAATCCGAGACGTTCAAGCGTGTCTTTCTTTTTTACTCGTATGGAAAAGCTTAGCATGGCAAGTGGTTGACTAAACTAATGTACACCCTATCAGCGTTGGCAAGCTTACTGCCAACATACAACACAGCTAGAAAACCTTGCAAATCACTGACGAACTTCAGTGATCGTCACAGAGGAATACCGCGTTTCTACCGTTTTTTAGGGGTAGATTCTACTCAGAATCTACCCCTAAAAGTACACTAGCCTATCTAAAGCCGAGACAAACACAACTTGCCGGACATTAAGCGTGCATCAGCTGACACTGTAACCATTTTCCCTGCAGCGATGGGAGTAAATTGGTCTTCAGCAGCTGCGCATGCCTTAGTCAGTAATGCCTTAAAACTGTGCTGCACGCTTTGAAACTGCGTATCAGAGCGCATAGGCAACACAAAAGCACCTGTCCTCCTCAAGTAATGTCGAGGCCTCTAAGCCAATCACTTGCTTTTGCGAGTTCCACCGTTTATCAGCGGCAGCGTGACCGGCAGAGATCGGCGTCATTATAATGAAAAAATCCCCCCTAAAAAATCTCCCCATATCGAAGGATTTCCTTTTTACGTCGGCAACTTTTGTGAATCGAATTGAGCTTAATTCGACCGCCAGTACGGAAGTTCGCACCTACGCTACCATTGCATGCGGGCCTGTGGTCGACTACAGCGCTCGTTTTTGCAGCTGCGAGCATTTTAAGCTTGATGACCTTATTAGCTCTGCGAGTGCGCTTCTTTGGTAACCTTTTTCTTACGCTAGAATTTGTTCGCAAGTTGGCTTTGTGAACACCGCGCCTGACGTCTACATGTCACTATCGCAGTCTGTCTGGCCGGCCCGTATGTAACCGTATGAAGCGAACTAGCGCTCTAGCTGCCTTTATCGTATACATCCGTTGTGATCACGGTCATAATATCTTTTGTTCTGACAATGGCCGGCTCTCCAGCGTCTCCACGGTACACAGCACCTCTTCCTCCGTACAATAACGGGGAAAGTTTTTGAAGACATCAATGAAACACAAGAAAAGGACAACAGGGGTGTTGTAGAGACTTTTGAGATATTGTATACAAATATCCGTAAATACGTTCACCTAAATGAACAATGTGGGAAGTCTACATAATAAAAAAAACTATATAACGGTTTTGATTATAAAAGTATAAGAAATGTGTCTTTAAATAAAGAGACGCTCGCATTCTTGCACAACCTGATGATGAAACCACGTCTCGTTATTGCCAATTAATCCTGCAATTACATTTTGTGAAAATGTTATGCGGAAGACACTGATGATTCAGTCGCAACATGTATTTCGTATTCATTCTTCTCATATAAGGCAACTTTCGGACTGTCGTGATGTCTTCATAAAAGAGGCTCACTTCGGTGGCCACAATTTCGATACGTAATCTAACCCAAGCATCATTTCTGCAGCTACGTTTGTTACCCGAATGAGAGAACCCCGTTTTGCCTCATTGCTCGCATGACGCAGGTGCACAGAGTGCATACATATTTCACTTACGTTCTTGACTGCGCACGACTCGACTTGGCATGCCCCCGGGTTCATTGGAAATGGATGATGGTCCCACCAATGCTCTGCGCATGGACCGTACCCTTCGAACGCCCTGGGAACACGGCATCGTCTCCGCTGAGTTATAGCCAATGCGTCTTTTGTGTGTGTGCGCTATTGGCGGATAAGTCAGGCTCCGTTGGTTCGTGCGCGCAGCTTATTCGAAAGCGGCCATGTCGATATGAATGCCCGAATGCGATTAAGGAACGCCATCTCGAGGCCCAAAAATAAGCGGCGGTGGCTCCGCTGCCCGCTGTGCCGTGCGTATGCAAATGCCCGCGGGGCAGGAGTGGCCCGCTTTGGCGGCGTTTCGTGTCAGCAGCTCATCAAGGCGCCCGGAACCCTCCAATCCGACCGCCGTGTTGGGCCCGAGCAGGATATACACCCCATTCGATGTCGGCACGGAATACAGCGAGAGACCGCGTGTGGCGTGCGTGATCACTGATGGACTTTGCGAGGGTCCGTTTGCATCGTGAATGAAAAGGGGGAAAAATAAGTTCGGGGCGTGCCCATCCGTGTGGGCCAATGGCGGCGGGCCGCTTGTGCTCCATGGGCACATCGCGCGAGCCTCGTGCGCACACGGCAAGGCACGCGCCCACGTTCTGATTGCGTGCGCACCTCGCTGGATACAGTCGTCATTACCATATACCCGCTGCTGCACACCGTGAATGCGTGTGCGCCACGAGAGAGAGCGTCCGCAATGTCGCATGGTCCTTGTAAACTCCGCTCCCTGTCAGTCCCCACTCTGTAACTGATCCCCGCTTTTGTAGCAAGCGCTCTCTCGCGAGTGGGCAGTCGGTCGCTCTCTTCTGCTTCGTTTGGTCGGGTAGAAACATGCATCGCGTCAGCCTTTTATTTTTGACTTACCTAGGCGCTTTCGCTTTTATAGCTCGATAGCAGCGCATTATACCTATCATTTTAAAATCATGCGTAGTACCATGCGGACGCGTTAGACATAGTGCTCGACGAGTGTGCGTGAGCACATTTCATATTTGTGCGTATTTCACGGACACTCGCCATGTTTGAGCATTGGTTTGTTTGCCCGACGCCGCGATCACGCTGTATATACAATCATGCATGCAAAATATCACACCTATGTACGCCGCAAGAACAGCTGAAAATTCTAACGAAGGCTTACCAGTAGATGCTACGTCATAGGCGTCGCCTACCCCTTCACAAGTCCTGCCTGAAAGGCTGAATAAGATCACCAATAACGGGAATAACACAGGGATTCCTGTGAAACGAAGAGTGCGCAAAAACCTCACCAGAAATGCGCCGTCCACTAAGGAAAGGAGAAAGAGAGAGAAAAAAAAGAAGTAGGTGGAGCTCAGGATTCTGGGCTCCTAGGCTCCTAAAGCCCTCCCCCTCCCCCTTTTTCTTTTTTCTTTTCAAGGGCTTTATGGGCTCCGGCCTCCGATCTGAGAGGAGGTAGGGGACGAATAACGTCGCTTCGGACGCTGGTCGAGGCAATGAGAGCGATGCTGCGGGCAGGGGAGATCTCGTCACCTCGCAACATTTTATTTACTTTTATGTCATCTGCTTTATGTCAACCATGCCTAGAGTAAAATGCTAGGACGAACAAGCTCAGACAATGCTCGCGCCTTTCCCATAATAAACTATATTTGTCTCCCCAGTCTATAATAAGAATTTCAGGTGATGACTGCACTGCAGGCACTGCACTGCAGGTGTGATCTACGATGTTGACTTGGCGATTTCGAACTCGGACCTGCCAATTCTGATCAAACCGGCATACGAAGGAGTGGTCAGCACGCACGTATGCCGACTCGGCAACAGCCATTGTGTGAAGATTGTGTTCAAGGGGGATTCCATCCCTTCGCACGTAAAGGTCGGTCACTTCCGACATGTCGTGCGGCGGTTTGTCCCAAAGCCGCTTCAATGCCACAAGTGCTTCAAGATCGGGCATGTTAAGGGCGCCTGCGCAAACTCCACAATGTGCCCCCGGTGCGCGGAGTCACACACGGTAGATGTCTGCCGTGCAACAAACGTTAGGTGTGGCAACTGTGAAGGCACCCATGAAGCGACATCTAAAGAACGCCCAAGAATCAAATAAGATTTCGAAGTTCTGAAGCAAATGGTCAGAGATAACTCAACCCATAGAGAAGCCTCAGAAAAGATCCGGCGTCGACGTCGTCATCGATGGAAACGCTCAAGACAGGGTGGAGTTCGTGCACCGCTTGCGCCAACACCATCATCTTCAAATAGAACGCCCGAGAGCACAAGGAGGCCTCAGACGGAAAAGGCTGCCCCCGTGGAAGGGTGGCCGGCGCTGGCAAGCTCTCAGTCTTCTAAAGAGCCTCCACGCTTGATGCTCCCGTCGAAGCCCGCTTCTGTTGGTAAGGCTTCAACAGCCGACTGCCAAACGATTCCGGTGCTGCGGTCCATTGTGAATGTCATCACGGCCATGCTGACAAGCATTGACGCTCCATCTGCTCGAAGTGGGCTACGAGTGCTCGACGCGCTGAGCCCCGTCCTAGCAAGCCTTGAGTGAAGCCATGACTGACAATCACCAGTCATTTCGTAAGCAGGTCAGAGAAGCGTCGATCCTTCAGTGGAACTCGAGAGGTCTAAGATCTCGCATCTCCGATTTTTGTCAATTTGTTCTCACTAACCGATTTCCAATCATTGTCATCTGTGAACCAAGATTATCCCATCCAATAAGACTATCCGGCTACTAGACAATATTATCATCAAGCGACATCAAAAGTAGGAAGCTCGTCGTGTTTATTCGCCGTGAACTCACTGACGTCGTCAAACCGGTGCAACCTCATGACGACAATCAGTATGTGTGCATGACTGTTAAAAATAGAAAAGTCACCTTTGCACTCTTGGGGGTGTATCTGTCTCCATCAAGTCGATCTGACACCAAAAGACTAGAAGACTTCTTAAAAACACAACATGGTCCATGGATTATCACCGGGGACTTCAACGCACACCGTACCATTTGGGGAAGCTCAAAGGTTAACGCGACGGGACGACGACTAGCTTCATTAGTTTCCAACAATGGTCTCTACCTGCTGAATGACGTGAGTCCAACATTTCTGCGGGGAATAACGTACAGCAGCTGCCTCGACTTGACTTTCGTCTCCCAACGCCTCGCCACGCATGTTAAGTGGTTTTTGGTCATTGAAACGCACGGAAGTGGCCACATCCCCACTTACCTCAAGATCAAAGGAATGTCAAACACGTATACGTCCACCACGATACGAAAAATAGATTAGACTGTCTTTAAATACCAGATTGAGGACGCTTGTCACAAAGGCCTCTCTTGTGGACTTCAACAGGTTATCAAGGAAACGGCACAGACAGCCACGCGCACACTCACGTGTTCTCCAAGGTATTCTGAATTCGACCTGGGATTGGAGCGGCTTCGTGCGATTCGCCGTCGTGCTGAAAGAAGATATCGACGCACTAAGTCAATTCAGGATCTAAGAACAGGCCGGCGAATGCAAAAGAAGATACAACGCCGCATGGATAAACCAAAGGCTCAGCGGTGGTCGAAATTTTGTGCGTCGCTAGATCCCCGCAAACCGCTATCTCAAATATGGAGAACTGTGCGAGGTCTACGTTCTGTTCCGGAACCGCGTTTTCCGTTTAAGGCCCTAGCACTATTCCAGTTCCGACAAGACAGTGATGTGGCGGAAGACTTCTGTGCTATGATTGCGAGTTAGCCAACTCGCACAAGTTCGCTTACATTGAACCGTATTCCAGATTCACGAGATTTACGCATAGATCTGCCTTTCACGACGCAAGAGCTTGACGCAGCGCTCGCCCTGCGTAATCGGTCGTCGCCTGGTCCGGATGACATATCTTACCGTATGCTATGTCACCTTGGTGAATGGGCACGAAGTGCGCTCCTTAATATCTATAACGAGTCCTGGCAGGCAGGCAAAGTTTCTCATGATTGGAAGATCAGCCGCCTTGTACCGTTTCTTAAGCCTGGCAAGTCTCCCTTAGAGATTACTTCATACCGACCAATTGCGCTGGCAAATTTCATTGGAAAGGTAATGGAGCGAATGATCCTCGACAGACTTGAGTGGTACCTTGAACATTACGAAATCTACCCGGTCGCCATGGCTGGTTTTTGACGTCACCGATGTTCTGTCGACAACATTATCGATCTAGTAACTTATGTTCAACACCAAAAGACGTGTAAGAAGTTATCTGTCGCAATGTTCTTAGATATAAAGGGAGCCTACAACAAACTTTGTGAAGAGACTAGGCTAAGAGGTCTCGATAGAGACTCATAAAGTACTGCATTGTTAGGAGCAGTGCGCGGAACGTCAAGAGCCCTCCTTAGGCCCTTTCTGTGCAAAACCTCAAGTCGTTCCAGCTGTGATAGCGAGGGGGAAATTAAAGGGAGCTGGTACATTATTCGACTCGTCACTAGTGCATCGTGCAGCCTGATCATTGAAGAAGGATGATTGAAGAAGGTTTCATAATTTCATAATGTCATAATTTATTTATTAGTAAAAATACAGATAATTACAAGCGCGTAGTATACATAAGGAGGTCCCATAGTCAAAGACTGTATCGGGACCTCCTGCTAAAGAGACTTATGATGTTATTCAATGTTTAAAGCAACAGTAGTACAGATGAGAGCTAAGAGCAATATCAAAACATGTTTATAGCATATGAGTAATAAGAACACTTGTTAATAGCAGGACAATATAACAAAAACGGAATAAAATAAAAAGCAAGGAGAGTTTCAGTAAGTATTTATTGTGAATGATTTTAGTTCTCTCTTAAATTGGCATAAATTTTTTTGCATTTTTGATGATAGGTGGTAGAGTATTCCATAGCGATATTGCGGAAAATTCCGCAGTCTGTTTACCATAGTTAGTTCGCACTTTAGGTAGAAGAAAATTATTATTGAGTGCAAATCTAGTGCGACTATGAGCTATTAGGTCACAAGGTGAGAAGCAGATTGATGGTAGTTCCCTAGGCATATATTTGTAGAATAAAATTCCTAGATTATATTTGGTGAGTTCTGAAATGGTTAGGATGTTGTTTTCATGTAGTAGGGATTTTCCATTAGCAAAGTGTGAACTGCTTGTAATTATTCTTATGGATTGGTTCTGGATTACCTGGAGAGATGCCAAGTGAGTGTTATAAGTGTTACCCCAGCATAGTATGCCGTAGTTAATATGAGAGTGAATGAATGAGTGGTATAGCGAGATTAATGTATTATGTGTAAAGTAGGGACGAGTTTTAATTAGAACGCGAATACCGTATGCTATTTTCTTTTTGATGTGAGAAATGTGATCTTTATATTTCAAGCTGCTGTCAAGAGAAATCCCAAAAAAAGATGAGCGTGGACTGGGAGAGATAGAGTGTGAGCCGAAAGTTAAAGGGGAGAATGCCGAATGTTGTTGATGTGAGGAAAATACAACAAATTTAGTCTTGGTGGCATTAATAGATAATAGGTTGGCATTACACCAACTTAAAATATTTTGTAGATCAGTATTTAGCTTGTTAATAAGAAGTGAAATGTGTTTATCAGAGGAAAATATGGTAGTATCATCAGCGTACAGAATGCACTTAGTAGCGGACAAACAGTTAGGTAGGTCATTGATATAAATCAAAAACAGTAGTGGTCCTAAGGTAGATCCTTGAGGGACTCCAATGTTAGTGGTTTGTTCTCTGGAGTAGACATTAGACACAGACACTATTTGAACCCTGTTTGATAAGTAACTTTTTAATAATGTGAGCGCAGGACCACGAACACCGATAGCCTCAAGCTTAGTAAAAAGGATAATATGGTTTAAGCAGTCGAATGCCTTTGTTAGATCAATGAAAACTGAACCATCGTCAATTATTTTTTTAATTGGTCAGTTAGATGTATGAGTGCCAAATCTGTGGAGTATCCATTACGAATGCCAAATTGGCATGAAGAGAGAATATTAAATTTAGTGAGATATTTGGTTAGACGCAGCGCGATTAATTTCTCCAGAACTTCGCCGAAAGAGGGTAAAATACAAATAGGGCGGTAGTTATGTATTAATGTACTGTCACCTTTTTTTAGAACTGGAATGACTTTACCGCGCTTAAGCTCGTTAGGAAACACACCAGTCTTTAATATCGAATTAGTAATATGAGACATGATATCAGAAATTAGGTGGGCAATCATTTTAATTGTAGCAGGTAGAACTTCATCTATTCCAGCACTGGTGGGTTTTACGTGACATATAACGTTATATATTTCTTCTGGCGTTGTGGGGAAAAGAAGAAATGTATATATATATGTGTTTATAATACCTGCAGGTGGTCCTTTTGCATATTGATGCAAAATGGGCGCCTCAAACAGATGATAGCCGGGCGAGCCCTTCTACAGAGCCTTCGAAAGAGATCTGAGTCCCGAGCATACTTGGCCCTTAGTACTCTTGTTTACCTGGGCCTTGACGCTAGAGGTCGAACTAAGAGGTTGAAACCACCTTGGTCATTCGCGAGCCTCGATTGTTTGTTGACAATTCCTCACGTTCGCGCTAAGCGGAGTTCTCCTTTGGCGGCAACGCGTTCGCTCGTACTGGAACATCTTGAGACTGAATACGCACGTCATCTTCAAGTTTTTACTAATGGCTCTGTGGACGAGGTCAGAGGATCTAGTGCAGCTGATTTTCACATTCCATCTTTGAAGTATGATTGGTCGGTTCGCTTCACTGCAGTCGTGCCCTCCACAACGGCCGAAAGCGTTGCCATTGAGGCAGCTCTAAAGAAGCTACGGTTTTGTACGTCTCAAACTGTTGTCATTCTTACAGATTCAAAATCCGCCCTTCAAAGGTTAGAGCACGGGTTCCCTACTGATGCCTCATGTCTTAGCTCCCTACGCTCGGTGCACAATCCCCATATCAAAGGCTTCTCCATACTTTTACAATGGGTGCCCTCGCACATAGGTATCATAGGCAACGAGGTGGCGGACAGCCTCGCCCATAGAGCGCTGTCTGGGAATCCATTGAGAAAAGTGCCTCAAGAGGACAAGAGACTCTTCAGAGAAGCGGTGTTGTGCCACTTCAGTTCTTTGTGGAGCTCCAATCACAAGCCATGTTTGACCAAGGGTCTCAAAAGAAACCAAGCCACTTTACTGCTCCGCATTCGCACGGGCTCTGCTCGTACCCCTGCGTGGATTTATAAGACTGGCCTGGCGTTGTCTCCATTATGTTCAACCTGAGGTGTGTGCGGTGACATGGAACATTACCTTATGTGCTGTACTCTGTATAAAACGGAAAGGAGTGTGTTATTCGGGTCGCTCAAGAAGACAGGAATTCCTCACACCTCTCTTCAGGACATTGTTTTCCCGCACGGGAACCAGTTGTGTAGGAAGCAGGTTTCTCGCCTTCTTTTATATTACCTGCAGGACACGGACTTGGCCTCCACATGGTGACCTTAGGAGTGACTATGTGCAGTTGTGAGGCCTGTGTCTGATTTATGTGATTTATATTTTAAGTGTCGCTACGGTGGAACAATTGCCGGCAGTAACTGCAAGGCTAATCCTACCAGTAGCCTACAACCACTCAACTCAACTCCTACGACAACGTTATTCATGACGCCATACTTGAAGCATTGGAATCGGTCGGCCTAGGCGGTCCATTATATCATTGGACACGCAGTTATTTACATAGGCGGTCTCTATTTCTTAACACTGAAGCTGGCCCAACCTCGCAATATTATACGCACCATGGAGTTTCACAAGGCGGTGTCTTGATTCCCACGATTTTCAACCTTTTTGTACTCATTGGTCTCGTGGAACGACTTCCGAACACAGTTAAAATATCAATGTATGCCGACGACATCTGCGTCTGGGCATCTGGTGTGGCACGGCCGCAAGTACGCGCCAGGCTTCAAAAAGCTGCCACGTCAACATCGGCGTACTTAAATGAACAAGGCCTCAAGATCTCGCCAGAAAAATGCGCATTGGCCGCGTTTAGCCGAAAGCCAATGAGATCATACGATGTCTCTATCGACGGTCAAAGCATACCGTATGTCAGGAGGCACCGATTCTTAGGCGTAATCATTGATCGTGACCTCTGCTGGAGTCATCATGTGCCCTACCTAAGGAAGCGCCTGACGGATATCTCTAACGTGTTTAAGTTTCTTGGAGGGAAAGTCTGGGGTAATTCAGTACATGCAATGATGCAACTGTACAGGACGCTATTTCTTGGGTATTTGCTGTACAGCTTGCCTGTGCTGACCAACACCTGCAGAAATAATATCCGTACACTCGAAAGCGTCCAGGCCCAGGCACTCAAAGTGTGTCTTGGATTGCCGCGGTGCTCATCAACGGCTGAAACAATTGCCATTGCACATGATTCCCCAGCCAAGACCCATATAGACATGGAAGCGCTCAGAGCACACGTAAGACACCTTGCTCGAGCCCCTGCCCATCATCTAGCCTCACTGCCAGAGGGTCGACCACGTGCTTCCTTTTGTGAAACAGTCCTGCCATTACGTGCATACCTTTCATGAGGTTACACAACTCCAGCGAAAGTTCCGTTTCCACCATGGTGCTTGGCTGAAGCAAAGGTTCGACTAATGGTACCAGGAATACGAACGAAAGCCCAACTCTCGTCTCCGGCACTCAAGCAGCTTTCACTGCTCTTGCTGTACGAGACGTACAACGAGCATCGTCATCTATATACTGACGCTTCAACCACGGTGAATGGGTCTGCTGGATCGGTGATCTTTTCTGCAAAACCTTCCACCATAACGATTCGACTATCTCACCAGACTACCTCGACTGCCGCGGAGCTTGCTGCTATTCGTTGTGCACTTCGTGTAATTGCTGAAGAACTACCCAAGAAATGGAGCGTGTTCATTGACTCCAAGGCTGCTCTTTGTTTGGTTTCTGCATTACGCCGAGGACCCCACGAACAACTAGTTCTAGAAATCAGACTGCTGCTTCCCCACCTCGTCGAGAAAGGACATGACATCA